>NW_020664417.1:11592939-11640984 GCF_002925995.2 Terrapene triunguis | reverse complement strand
AAAAAAAAAAAAAAAAAAAAAAAAAGCTGCTATCGCAATCTGCGGCGGCAATTTGGCGGGAGGTCCTTCGCTCCGAGCGGGAGTGAGGGACCGTCCGCCGAATTGCCGCCGAATAGCTGGACGTGCCGCCCCTCTCCAGAGTGGCTGCCCAAAACACCTGCTTGGCAAGCTGGTGCCTGGAGCCGGCCCTGATTCAATGACCATAACATAGCCTCAGAGTCACCCAAACCTGTGATGCAGAGAAAGTTTTCCAGATACTTAGCCGCTTTCTGTGTACATGCTCAGTTATCCATTCTGTGTGTGCATGCTAGTTATACTGCATTAGAAGCATGGATAGGCATGTGAACCTTAGCATGCCTAAGTCTGGAGAAGCAACTTTTTCAAATAATGTTTAATTGCATTTTCCCGAAAGGGTTGCTGGGTGCCTATCACTCTGTTAGGCTAACCCTTGAAGATTGGAGATCCTGACATGATGATCTGAGCCTGGGTTTGATCTCTATCTGGGAGGGGGGAAAAGTTGCTAGAATGTGTGAACATGAAGACAAGCTGCTTTTTTTGGGGGGGGGGAAGGGGAAGGGGAAGAGAAGGAGCAGTGCTGTATCCAGGAGCCTCATGGTCAAATGGCCCTAAATTTAGATCACTGACTGTACCTATGAGGCACACCAAATTTCAAGGCAATCTGATTAACCCTATGGATTTTAGAGCATTTAAAACAGTTGTGCTTTAAACAGAAAGCTGGTCTTCACTATAGCAGAGCTGTCACTCTTCTGTAAAAGGGCAAATGTTAAGTCTGAGGTACAGGCATAGAAATTTTGCAATGTTATTTCAGCCTTGAGATTAAATGATATGCACATAAGAGTGATTTTATGTTTCTTTTTTTAAATGAATGTTCCAACATAGCCATCCATGAGGAAGTATCACTTAACCTTATCAGGCAAACAGAAAACCCTGAGGTGCCGGGACTATTTTGTATTTGTCATTTCTATACTAACTTGAAATTGGAGTAGTGCTTTTGACTTTAGCTCTAATCCTTGCAAAAAACAAACACTTACAGATTCCTAGCCATCATTTCTTTTATTTAATGTAACTGAGGTAGCTCTCTGACATCATTGCAACCACATGATTGGATTCAAATTGGCTGACCTTTACAGACCCTATAGTCATGATGAGCTGAGGCAGTCTCAAAAAAGATAAGTGTTTCAAAAATCCTACTATACAGATTTGCCTCATACTGTATTTTGAGAAAAAAATAATAATTACAATTATACTGGTACATTGAAAGTATTTTCAGTCTGACAATGAATACAAAATGCAGTATAGCATTTGTTGGTATTCCCACCTAAGTGCCATTACTTCTGGAGGACATGCCTACGGAAACTTTTTTGATATAGCTTATTCTCCTGCAACTGAGTTTTATCCTGTCAACATTCTGTGTAAGAAAGAAAATAGCTTTGCTGATTAAAAAAAACAGATGGTAGGATGGGGTTTGTTGTTTGAATGCCATAACATTAAATGATTCTTTGATTATTTTCAAATAACGTCAGATGGAAATGGTTCACATTTTATAAAAGTTCTCTCAGTAAGTTAAAAAGAATCTGCCATTGTTCCTCAGAGAACTCTGTATTATGATGTGCTAACACGGGTTTGAAAAACAAATCAATTGCTGATTATTTTTAAATCAGATAGTACGTTCAC
Organism: Terrapene triunguis; assembly: GCF_002925995.2. Lineage (NCBI taxonomy): Eukaryota > Metazoa > Chordata > Testudines > Emydidae > Terrapene > Terrapene triunguis. The sequence continues at coordinate 11,639,289 of NW_020664417.1, read as the reverse complement.
CAGGTTATGGACTCTCATAGTCATACCCAGAAACAAACTAAATTTGTTCTTATGCTGGGGTGCATTCACACATTGCTTGGCCAGATAAAATACTCTGACCTTGTCTACACTCAGGAATTGCCTTGATTTAGCAACTGGTATAGCTCCAGATATGCTGTACTCTAAGCATAGTCAAGGGCAAGCTGGGGTTTTCATTTATTGAACTTAGTGAGGTTTATCTCTGTTTGAAGCAGTACAAACCCTATCTTGCTTAGGGGTGCAGCAACACCAATTGTATAAAAATAAAATAGAAAAGATGTGCAATAGAGATGAGTTAATGCTGATGTTCAAACCTTAACTTTATTATTTTCTTGACTTGTCAACCTAAACATTGCATTAATGAAACCTTTGTGCATTCAAATATGCAGTTACTAAATAATTAAAATGGGAGCATTTTAAAAATAAAACCTGTTATCTTACAAATTTCAATTTCAAACTTTTCTTTCTTATATATGTTTAAAAATATAGATCTCAACGAATATCTATAAAGTTTGACTTTAGTTTTCATTCCCTTTCTCCCCCTTCTTCTAGGGCTAGCCCATTTACAGTCACTTGTCTTATTATTTTTATGTTGTTTGAAGCCACTCCATTAATATTTAAATGTTTTTTCCTAATCTTTTGTATTCCAAACCATAGTTACAGTATTTCATTTCATTTCCCCCTTCTTCTGTATTTGCTTTTCATGACTTTGTCTCTGTTGCTGCTGCCAGAGAGTAGGACTTAAAGTGACAGATAACACAGCACTCAGATCAATTACTTTTCTGCCCATGTTTCAAACACACATTTTTTTCGTAAGTGGTTCAAATCTGTTCTATTTCCTAAGAAACAGAGTTAAGCATAACAATTTTTTTAAAACCATGGTATGTTATGATGTCTTCTTCAAATTGTGTTCCTTCCTTGTGAAGATACTGGAATGTGGGGAACAATTAACATAACTCAGAGAGCTAATTTCCTGTGGTTCTTTAACTCTCTATTTACGGCTTTCAGAAGAGTGAATCTGGACTCTGAGGATTAGTACTGTTTATAGTTTTCTGACTTTTTTCTTTTATCAAATTAAGATAAGGAAAACTTGTTGGAGGCCAGAAACTACAGCCAATGTTCACTGCAGCTTGTGCAGTTTTTCTCCATTCAGGAAAAACTACTAAACTTACAAGGGATCTCATGACAATCATATATTAATCCTGTGGTTTCAGTGTATCTTTATCACAAAGTCTTTTTTTCTGAGTTTGTGTAGTCAGACTTGCATGCCTGAGACCCTGACTTAGGAACACTATTCTACCTGAAAAGACGGAGCTTTGAAACACCCATTGGAACCCATCGAATTCACCCCTATTTGAAACTGTGATAAGATGAAGCAATGCAAATCATAGCTTGTAGTGGTTTTCACAGTCTATATTAGAGGTTTTCACCAGTGAAGCTATCTTAGCAAGACATCTCAATGATGGAAATCAGGGCAAATCCCCAGCATAGACAATGCCTTGATGTAAGCCCAAAGTTGTTCTGTTTTGTTTCTAAAAAGTCATAATGGCAGAAAAGCTGCTGCATGAAAACAAACTGAAATATGTAATTTTTAAGGCCAGGTCTACCCTAAAAGTTTTGTCAACATAGCTATGTCTGATGTGGGGAAAAAACACGCCCCCTAGCCAGCAAACCTCCAGTGTAGACACAGCTATGCTGACAGAAGAGGACATCTGTTAGGGTAGGTAATGTTGTTAGTGGAGGGGGGTATTACTATACCAGCAGAATTCCTCTATCTATTGGCACACAATGTGTATAAATTAAGGTGCTCTGCTGGTATAGCTGTACTGGCAGCAGGGCCGGCTCCAGGCACCAGCCTACCAAGCATGTGCTTGGGGCGGCACCTGGAGGGGGGCGGCGCTCAGGGTGGGTTTTTTTTGTTTTTTTTTAAAACATACTGGGGCTGTTGCGGCGCCCGGCGGCGCTCTGGCCTGAGAGCGGGGCCGCGACTGGGCTCGCCGCCCTCCCCGCGGCGCTCCAGCCAGCCGGGAAGAGCGGGGCCACCCTCCCCCGGCGCTCCGGCTGGCCGGGGAGAGCGGGGCTGCAGCCGGGCTCGCCGCTCTCCTCCCGGAGCTCCAGCCGGTCGGGGAGAGCGGGCCCGCGACCGGGCTTGCCGCCCTCCTCCCGGCGCTCCGGCCGGTCGGGGAGAGCAGGGCCCCAGCCGGGCTCGCCACCCTTCCCGTGGCACTCCGGCCGGCCAGGGAGAGCGGGGCCGCGGCCAGGCTCGGTGCCCTCCCCTGCCGCGCTCCCAGCCGTGAGGCAGGGGGCGGCGGGAGGCTTTTTTGCCTAGAGCGGCAAAAAAGCCAGAGCCGGCCCTGACTGGCAGAGTCTGTATAGTGTAGAAAAGACCTAAGCTGTTAACTTGACCATAACTGTAATCAGTTACAAAATCATGGTGTAGCTGTAGCAACAGTCTATAAGTTCCTGGGTAAGAAAAAGATTTCTGATAGTATAGATCTCTAATTTAGTAGACAAACGTATAACAAGCTGGACTGAAACTAGACAAATTCGGGCTAGAATTTATTCAGGATAATTAATTTTTAGAAAAACTTGTCTAGGGATCTGGTATTTCTTTGTCATTTTAAGTCTTTAAATCAAGATTAGGTGGCTTTCTAAAAGATAGGCTTTAGCTCAACTAAAGTTATAGGCTTGTTGCAGGAATCACTTGGTGAAATTCTAGGGTTTGTGTTAGTAGGAGATCAGACTAGAAAATTATAATCATGACTTCTGACTTTAAAATCAATACAGCTGCTCGATGTGGATGAAATGTCACAACTTCCACAACCATCACCCATCCATCATATTCTCTCTAAACACACCAGCATCAACTGCTTTTTCATTTTGCCATTTAGTAAGCCTTTGCATGAACTTAGCATAACTAATGGAAGATTGGGGGAGGGGGAAAGGGAGGGAATAGCTATCACATCGAGTAAGCTTGACTGTACACCAGTGGTGGGCAACCTGTGGCCCAGGTTGCCCACCACTGCTCTACACCCTCTCTGACATGCTGGGGTAAGCATCTGTGAAAAGCAGGAAGTATGGATATATTTCAGGACTGCTGTTATGGGGAAATACGATGGCCAGAGTAACAGCTCGGAAATTGTTTGCTAAACAATTATTTTTTTAGTGATATATATTTTTGTAACCCCTGCTTCTTGCCTAGTGATTGAATTTGTTTAGTCATCTATGTAACATTTTTTGTTTGACATGTCTCTGTAACTTTTTGAGTATAAGAGGGGAATTGTGGATTTGGGTCAAATGGATCGCTTCATGGACGCATCAAGATCTCCAGCCACAGACGGAAGGCCAGCCATCAGAAATCTGTGGCTGAGTCACCTGAAAACTCCTGAGGGGATAATTATCTGTTTGTGGTGCTCTGTCACCTATTGTATTTGTCTGTGCTTGAGACTAAATAAAGCAGTGACTTTGAGTAAAGGTATTCCAATGGGAATACAGGAGACTAAATAAAGTACTGGCTTTAAAGTGAAAGCATGTGGTTTTGATTTGTCTGTGTCAGCCATATAGCAGTGTCTATGTGTCTCCATTGGTTTGTCCTGATACCACCTCACATACATTGAAGTTACCAAGAGCTTTGAGTTTGGGGGAACCCAAAGAATCACCACACAACTCCACAGATCAAGCAACCAATCCAGACACAGCAAAAAATCTGTTATCTACAGCTAGGCATTCTCATACCACAGCATTTGATCCAAAGAGAAAGTCAAGGATACACATCTAAACACAATTAAAACTGCCTTCACTAAATAAGGACACTCCACCAGAGAAATAGATTGCATCATGGAAAGGGCCACCCAAATAGCCCAGAAGAACCTGCTTCAATACAGAAAAACAACAACACTGCCTACACCCATCTGGTTGTCTCCTACCACCCACTGGAACCCCTATGAGGTATCATCAAATATGGGTTGCTATTGATTGATAGGGACCACATCCTGAAAGAAATCTTTCCCAAACCCCCTCTTCTGGCCTTCAAATAATGCCACCAACTTCCCCAATCTCATCTTTGGAAGCAAGCTCCTCAGAGACTAGCACACACTAACTTAAAGTAGCACCAGACCCAGCCAGAACAGATGCAAAACCTGCAGACATATCACCACTGCTGTGATGATCAATACCCACACAATGCACCTTTCAAAATTAATGTGTCCTACACATGCTTATCATGTGTGATGTGCCTTATCTAGTGCATCAAATACCCCAATAATAATTATGTGGGTGAAATAAGATGATCACTATACTCTAGAATGAACTCAAACAGAAAAAATGTTAAAAGACAAAAACACCATGTCATCCAGGGGCAACACTTTTCACAAAGTGAACATTCTGTACCTGATCTTTCAATTCTTGTCCTCAAAGGAAACCTGCACAACATTTTCAAAAGGTGAGCCTAGGAGTTTTAATACAGTTATGAATTTGACACCAAAAACAGGTTAATTGCAACAATTTGTAACACACCACATTGTCTGTCATCCTTAACTACCCACTTCAAACCCTTTATGCTTAACAATCTAACCCACTTCATTGCCCACTTCATTTCAAGTGACCACATCCAACATGGATCTCTGCTGCTTAACAATCTTTTCCAACTTGTATTTAGGTCACTCTGGTTCCGGTTCCTTCCTCCGATCTGAAGAACTCTGTGTAGCTCAAAAGCTTGTAACTTCCACCAACAGAAGTTGGTCCAATAAAAGATATGACCTCACCTATGTAGTCTCTCTAGATTTACTAGTATAATTACAATATTTCAAATATCTCTTCCATTACAGTGTATTACAATTTTGGGCACAAACTACCGTTCATGTGCTGGAATATTTTTTGCCGGGGAGGGAAGAAGAAGATTGTGGAGTGGGAACAGCAATCCTGCCTCAAAGACTGCTCCAAGTAGACGGCCTCAACTCTATAGCTGATGTAATCATCTGAGGTAATTATACAGGGTAAGCATCTGGGGTCCATCTGTTTGGGGGAAAGATTTGCAGAGGGCAGATCCTTAAAACCATCGCCTAAATATAACTAGGCACTGCTGTGCAGGGAGCTTGCCTGGAGTGAGGCTTGATGGTGTGAGGGTGTGCCATACTTTCTATGAGCTATCTTATCATCTAGTCTAGGCACATGACATTTCTTCTGCAAAAGGGCCCTCTGTGATAATGCACCGTTTTGCCTTTTTCTTCAACAAACTTATTTTTGGTCTACCTGTAACACATGTTATTTCAGCCACAGTCCCTAACACATGTTATGTATCACACCTTATGCAATTCTGAACGTGATCCAGAAGTTTGGAGAATGTAAGTAGACTAGTGCCCAGATGGTTCAAATCCATAGATAATTCAATGTCTTTTTATTGCTAAAATAACTCGAAGCACTGGTAATTAATGTCCTATGAGATTTGAGAAGGCATATGCACACATTTGTAGCTACATTAGTATTTGCTGTCAGTGTTCAAACATTTCCAGTAAAGTGAAGTGTGATTTGGAGCATATGTTTCCCGTTCCCTAATTGGTAATCATTCCCATTGAGGGCAAGATTTACACATTGATAGCAAGGTAAAACACTGATTAAGGGTTATATTAAAAGGTGGTGTGTGCCTAAATAATGAATGTGTCTGTATATTTACTGCTCAAGTCTTAGTTTTAAAACTCTTCTATATTGTCTATTTTTACACCTCAAGCCCTTAACAAGCAGAGCAATGGAATCTTACTGTAATTGGCATGAAACTGAGCTGATCTAGCACTCCTTACACAAGCAAATCTCCCACTGACAATTTCAAACAGAGCATTAAAAAAATCAAAATTGCACAACTATAATCAGTGTTAATATAATTAATCAAAATCATATTAGCTGTTGGCAAATTATTCTACTTGACTGACAGATATAAGTGTGAGTGTGGGAGGGTGGGAAGGGGGGTGAATCACAGAGCTACCAAAGAATTAAGTTAGGGGTTCTTACATATTTCTCCTCTGATAACTACCCCCAATCCAGGCACTGTTTCTTATGAGGACCCAGTCCCCAAATCCTTGGCAGTCACAGAATCATGACGCCTCAGAACAGAATATTACTATAGCAAGTTATACTCACTTCATACTATATGCATCTGATGAAGTGAGCTGTAGCCCACAAAAGCTTATGCTCAAATAAATTTGTTAGTCTCTAAGGTGCCACAAGTACTCCTGTTCTTTTTGCGGATACAGACTAACACGGCTCCTACTCTGAAACCTGTCACTTCAGAACAACTCACAGTAACAACATCACAAAGCAGAGCAAGCCTTAAACAGATCTTCACAAAAGTGTGGTAGCTCTAAAAACTCTAAACAAAATTACCAGGAAGCCACAAGGCAAACAGGGGTTCTGAACCACAACTGATGGCACCAGGAGTTTTTTTATGGTGTGGTTGGAATGTTTGGTCCACAAAGGACCTTTGACATATTCCATTGGTCGCTGCTTTCCAGAAGGTTTTAGACAAGCTGAACGGGGGCACCACATTTTGTTTAGCCTACTACACCGAACAACATGGAGAAATGGTCCCATAATCGTTGTAGCTTGCCCCTTAATATGGACACATCCATTGAATCATCTCTCATGAATCAGCTACATTTGGATTTGGCCAACTATATATGCATAATTTAAATACTTTAATGTTTTGCCACCAGCTAAGAAGACCTGTCCCCCAAAGCCACATTCCTAGAGAGGGGCTTGGGGTTCAAATTCACTGAGCTATGTCGTTAACCAAAAATCGTTCAGGTTCTCGTCCCACTGGTAAGTTTGATATCCGTGTTAATACAGTAGCAGTGCAGTACTGTCAAAAAATTACTGCTGACATGGGTCAAATCAGGCTTGCATTTTATATTATATTAAGAAAGTCAGTAACAACAGTACAGCTCTAATTCTATGTGAAATGTATCCTGTATCATTTATTTTTTTCATACCATAAAAGCAGATGACAATCATATGTGCCCTGATTATAAGCTATTTCCTTATCTCTGACTTTCTCATCACAATATGATATGAAAGTGGCAAATATCATCTATAAGTAATAAGCATGGGATGAAATTTCAAAACGTCCTTATCATCCTGTGTAGTTATGCTTGGTTTTATTTCTCTCTCTTTCTCTTTTTTTAATATAGAAATTTTCTTATTGAGTCAGATTTTTTCTCTATCTTTTCTTATTCTCTTTGAAGGCTGAAAAGTTTTCTAGTTTCTAAAATATAAGAATAGTTGATGGCCCCTTCAGAAATATTGATGTATACCAAAACTTACTTTTACATACACACACATGCACGCTAGGGTGACCAGATGTCCCGTTTTTAAAGGGACAGTCCCGTATTTAAGCCCTTCTGTAGGTGTCCTGACTTTTTCTTTAAAACGGGCACATTGTCCCATATTTTCTGTCTCTCCCCATTAGTATTGACAGATCCTGCTAGTGGCCGGATCCCTGCTCAACAGCCACCTACCCACTAGTTGGGGGGGGGAGTGGCTGACAATGGGGGTGGGTGTGCAAGACTGTTGGTGGGGCAAAGCTGCAGTGCAGTGCAGCCACTCCCCCTGATGGTCTATCAGCACAGCCACCGTTGTGTGCCGGCTCTTGGCCAGCAGGGCCCCAGACCCCTTCCTGTTTCTGGCTGGCACTGGCTGCACGCTGCGAGCTGTAGTGGCTAGTGAGTGCCGGCAGGCACCAGGCATTGGCCGGTCATGTGTCACTTCTGCTGCCCACCCATCGGCCCTTTATGTGCTCCCACTTTTGCTGTCCTTTCCCTGCTTTGCCCCTTCCCCTTCAGAACCCCGCTGCTCCTCCATATCCTCCCCAGCGGGGCACATCCTGCTCTCAGTACTGTGTGGAGAACCGCCCCTGGTCGGAGCGCTCAGCTCACCAGCAGCATGGCTGGCAGACTCCTTCCTTTCCCCACTGCCTCTGGCTGGGCTGGCGCCCCAGGAAAGCCCAAGACCCTCCGGCCTGGGGCGCTGGTCCAGAAGAGCCGAGCCCTGCATGTGCCAAAGCCCCACACAGCACTGACACAGGGAAGCTAAACTCTGGAGTGGTGAGAGAGAAGCGATTTCCAGCCTGTTCGCACCCCAACCCTGCAGGCTCCACAGCAGCCGCCTGGACAGGGGCTTAGCACCCTCCTCTGCTCTGTCCCCTAGGCAACCTCCCCTGCTGGGCCACCTCTCTGGCCACATTCTGTGAAGCCCTTGCAGTCAGGCTCCCTGGGCCCTGGTGCACAATGCATCCTTAGGGCTTAACCCCTTCCTGCCCACGTTCTAGCCAGGGGACAGGAGGCAGCTGGGTTATGTCAGTGGCCAGCAGCAGCCTGGAGATGTTAGCTGCCTTTCGACTTTGTGTGGGCAGGAAGGGACAAGCTACTTCCAGCCACTGGGCAGGAAGTCGGGGAGAAGAGAAGAGCTCTACAAAGACACAGACCAGGTCATTCCTTCCCCCCATCCTCCTCCCCTGCAGCTGGAAGCAGCTCCCATCCCTTCCCTCCCACCCAGTGCAGAAAGGCTGCTGCTGGTCACATTCTGGTGTGAATCCTGGAAGAAATTGGGGTGGTGGGGCGTGTGACCCTGCGTTCCCCCCAGGTGTTGCTTTGGGTAGACATAGCGCCAGGTACCAGGAAAGGTGGGTCCATCCCGGGGTCCCAGCCAGGCACGGAGGGTGGAGAGCGCCAGGCAGGCAGAAAGAGAGGTGTACGGGACTGTGTGTGTGAAACCTTGCCCTGAGTGTGTGTGTGTGGGGGGGGGGATAGGGGTGTGTGTCACCCCTCCTCATGTGAACTCAAAGTCTTAAAGATAAGAAGGTAAATAAAAAGAATCCAACTACACAGTATTTCTTTTTAACAGGGGCTCACTCAACTTGATGTTAATTTGAACATTTGTATTGCATAGTTCTGATTGATTCCTGTTAAACTTGCTTGAACATGAGTAATTTTACCAGGTGTCCTGTATTCAGCACAGGAAAATATGGTCATCCTAACACACGCACGCACAGGTTTCCATTTGTTTTCGAGTCAATTAAGTGCTGAAGACTCAAGGAACATACATTTGCTTGTGAAATGAATATAAATGAACATAATTTGATCTGTGTAACATGAACTACTGTACATTCTATATTGGTAACATACAGAAGCATGTCTCTGCCTCTTGATCTCAGAGTAGTATGTGTACCTGCTATTTCCAAAATGTAAAGATACCCAGGTATATTTCTGGGTAGAGCTGTGTGGAGAAATGCAGTTCCATTTCATGGAGGATATCAATATTTGAAAATGCGGTTTCATTGCAGTTTGGAATGGAAACAAACATTTCGAAATTCTCTGCTAAAGGAAAATCTTTGGAAACCACAATTCAAAAGCAGTCACTCTGGTTGGCAGATCCAGAGGCATGGATACTGGGAACTCAGAAGTAGCCAGCTCAGGGTCAGTCAGCCCAGGTGGCTTCTTGGAACTGTAGACCCAGAAGCCATGGGGTCCCAAGTGCAGGGGCAATCCACTTAGAAGTGTGCCTGAAGCTGTGGATCTTGGAAACCCAAGTTGCTGAGGAGCCACAAGCCTGGGAGCTTCAAGTTGGTGCTCCCAGGGCTTCCAGACTCACTGTTCTACATTAGACCACTAGACAAGCAGAAAGAAAGCTGGGAGCCTGGTTGGTGCTCTGTGGCTTCCAGGCTCCCCGTTAGCCTGCCAGACAAGTTGCAGAGAGGCTGGTAGCCTGGAAACCTGGGCTGTCGAGGAAGTGTCACTGCGTTGCTTACCTCGACTGTTGCTGCCTTTCAGAAACTGTCCAGCAATGCCTCACACTAGGAGTTAAATCTGCTCCTGGTGAGGACGCGCACTGCCAACACAAGGAGAGTAGTGTGGACATGTAAAACTGATTCAATTACTGTCGTGTCTGTAAGTCGACGTAACTTAGGTTGACTTAATTTTGTAGTGTAGACTTGCCTTAAGTATGTGTGCAGTTGAGGGAGGGAGCTGTTTTGCTGATTGGTTGGACAGACAAGTGCAACATAAACTTATTGGCTCCTACACACTCAAGGAAAAAGCTTACAAGCCATTCACGTTGCTTGAGGATTCATTCTTTACTAAATAAAAACTAGTCTTTCTTGGGTTTGGGTGCTGAGCTGTGGACATTATACTATTTGTTTTTTGGGGCGTGGGAAGGATATTTTCCCTCACTCACAGATTGGCCTGGAATGGATGACGTTTTTTTCACCTTCCTCTCAGCAGCCCAGGGACCCAGTGCATAGGTTAACCTGTATAATTCATTTTGTCATGCGTGCAGCACAGTTACTCAACCAATAGGGGGTCCAGTTCCCTGATAAACTGCAGGAGAAGGTGGCTCAGGACAGCTCTCCCTCAGGTGGTTTGGATTCCATAATGAAGGATAGCCTGAACTGAATAAGTTATTGTTGGATAGTTTGCAGATGTACTGCTTAAAGAAGTTACAGTCTAGTTTAACCACATTCCTGGTGTCTTGTTTGTCTTACTGCAACATCTGAGACAATGAGACTCAGGCATTTTTGAATTTATTACCCTTAATTGTTACTATACTTGATCATAATGTTTTGAGTCATACTTTTTATTTATAAAAATGACACTTTACTTTCATTCCACACATCAAATCCATTAATCATTATAGTGCTCTCAAATAATATACAAAGTGATAACTCTTGCTCACCTTGTTCATGGGAGTAGTCCCTTTAACTTTAATGGAAGAAATCACATAAATAAGGCACACAGGATTTGGCCCAAGATTTCATCCTTGATAGCTTTATTAGTATAGTAAACCTTATCAAACCAAATTAAACCTTAGTCTACTACATTTTAATTTGTAACAGCACTCTCAATTTGAAGATATTAGAAAGGATAGCATAAAAAGCATCCTTACTGAAGGGACAAACTGGGATCCGGAAGAGGAGACAGTTTTCCACTACATTAGGCAGTATTTGACTGTTAATGAGAGTTTTAACTCTAGCCCTTTGAAAAAAACTGTTATTTAGCCTTTTCTTGCTATGCTTTCTTCTAAAGAGATATAGGTGCTGGTCTTTTAACGAAATACTGAAAGTGTCAGTCATCCTAACACGAAATTCCCTCTCATTCCTCTCCACCCACCACTCTGTTATTAGAACTTGTCCCTGTCTTCTCCCTCTTCCAGAATGTTTTGCTACCCCATGAAGAGGGCACCACATATGGACATATTTCTCAGATATCCCCCATTTTAGTCCCAAAGTTCCCTACATTCCACCCACATTTTATTTCCTCTCACTTTTATTGTTGAAAATAATTTACTTCAGAAATAAGGCATCAAGAACATGAAGTTCTGGACAGTTATTCACACTAAAGGAATCAATTCCACAGCCCTTTACATTTCCTGCATGGATACATTTTGTGTCCCTCATTTTGAGTCTCTCTCATCTATTGTGTCCCACCTTTGGGCCACAGCAAATTGAAAGGTGTGGCTATGGGTAGTTTCTGTGGCAGATCAGTTGTTATTTTTCAATAATATTAACTCCTCTCCTGGAAATGACAAAGTGATCCTCTCATAACTGGCAGAACATAAAAAACATCAAGAAGACATACTGGATACTATCAATATAATTCATTAATGACAAAGTTCTATGGCACTCTGCATTTTTAGTCACGAATGACCCCTAGAACTAAGATATTTCAGGGGGTTTATATACTCATGTATTTAATTAAATAAAATGGAAAACAGTCATACATATCAGAAATGTGAATTTTATTGAGATTTATTCCATGGTCAAATTAAATACAGGATATTAAATAAAGAGACTTGTTGAGTGAGAAACTAAGTTCCAATCACTGAGCAATGTATGATGGAATTGCTTATTAAATAAACTATTTTTCTTTAACTGTAGAACATGGCATCACACTGGTGATGCCATTTTTTGTTTGCAGAACAAGTTTTCAAGCCCTTTTGTGACTATTAAGTACAGTATGAAATACAAATTCCTACTGATGCTGAACAGAAACATTTCTGTATTTATAAGCTAATGTATGTCTAGGGAAAAAGAGCCTCAACTTCTATTTTTCCAATATTTATCTGTCTATTCAAAAACAGATGGTGGGAGGTAAGCCAGGATATCTCCGACTTCTTGTGATGTGCTCAGGGTGGCAGAGACCCAAATAGCCTGGTATGCAGCAGAGTAGCTCTCCCACTGACAGCTAGTCTTTTCCACTCAAGTCTTTTTCTCTTTGGAGACAAGCCAACCCAGTTCTGCTCTTTTGTAGGAAGTGTGGAACCAGTATTGATTTCCCATTTAGACCAATTTGTGTGAGCCCACCACTGCCTCCTTTGCTATGAATGAGGGGAGCACTGGAGGAAACCAGCTGCAGCACTTCCAACGCAGAATTGCTTCTTCGAGCTGGATGTGACCTGAATTGCAAATAAGGAAAATAAAAGGAGAAAATGGCAGAGCAGATAGGCTTTCCTTTCAAGTCAGATACACATACAGCACTCCCTTTCTATAAGAGTGTTCTTGGGAAACAGGGAATTTGCTTGTTAGAGCAAGTGAAGGGAATTCTTATTATGGGCTTCAGCGCAGTTGTTAGCCGAGATAACGAATCCTTATACCAAAGTAGCCTTAGAACAGCCAGGCAGTGAGGTTGTTTTCTTTGGTTTGAAAATTGTATAGTGGGTGTTCCATGAAAATATATGAAGCTCTGTAGTAGCTGTATTTTGATATGATGTTTAACTAGATATTGCAGTAATCTGCGAAGATTCACAGACTTCATGCTACAACAGTTCTGTTACTGAAATCGTTGAGTGTTCAGCAAACATCCATTGCCAGTGAATTTCATAAGGGGAAAATATCTCCTATGTTGATATTAGCATTCTATATTTAATCACAAGCTGTAAGTCTTGCCACATGCTTCAAGTGCCCTATTAATATGTTTTAGTAACACTGATACAAACTTCCCAAATATAGTAGATGGAAATGAAATAATGTTGGGCAGTGGGGGTGCAATTCCTATTAATTTGAATATATTTATATACAGTATTAAGATGATAGCACATGTAGAACAATTTAATAAAACCTACAGTTACTGGCTCATTGGATCATCATCAAAATCACGTGGAGTATGTTTGCACTTCAGTCTGATGACTAAAGAAAAAAAATCTAGCTAGAAAACCTCCAAGTCAAAATTATTTCGTACATAGCCAGACCTCATCTACTAACTTTCTTTTCTTATTTTGTTCACATCCTCTTAAAATATTTTAGTATTTTGACAGAAAGGAATATAATACTACAGGACTAATAACTTGGGGCCAACTTGCGAGAGGCCCTTGTGCAAGCTTAGAGGAACACCCAAGAAACTTTCCTTCCACTTTGCATGCCTTTGCAAGCACCACTCACAGTAGCAGTCCCTGTGCTTTAGAAAGGCCCGGTGCTGCTTGTTCCTACTCCCTTTGAGTGAACAAGTAACTGAAAAGGGGTGGGGAAGAGACGGGATTATACCCTTGCCCCACCTTCACACTGGGTGGTTTACTGAGTGGTGGGCAAGAAGACCACAGGACAATCTGCTATGTGGATAGAGCAAACTACTCACTCCATGTATAATGAGCAGCACCAGGGGAGATTGTGTCTGCCCGATGTACAATCTCTTCATCCCTCCTTCTGGCCTAGCATGATTTTGCACTGCCTGCTACACAAAGATGAGATGTAATTCAACAAACTCACCTTAAGCTCACATGAAACAATAATAGGTATTTTCTCACCAGTCTAGTAGAAACAGAGAAGAAAAAGGGAGACTGGAGTCTATTATGAAGTTTAGTGGGCAGACACCATAGATTGTTTTGCTGGCTATGTATTAATTGTCAAGGAACTTGTATGAAAGAAAACTCCCGAGGGAAAGAAAAAGTCAATTAAATTAGTTTGGGTAGATTATTTGTTTGCAGGGACATCCCAGGCTTGTCTCGTGAGTAGTCAGAAGAGCCAATACTAAGCTCAACTATCTCTCTCAGGGATTGATAAACAGGTTAACCTGGGGCTACCTTCTCTGTTTCTCAGTGACTGGGGGTAAGATAAATTTATTTTATTACTTTAGATAGTTGTCATATATACCTCAACATAATTTTACTTTGGTATTCTTGTAACTTACAAGAAGTCTTCTAACCATTCAGAATGAGTTCTGAATAGCCTTGTAATAGGAATAGTGGCAGCAAACAATTTAGCTAGTTTTAAGATGGATCGTGATAAATTTATGACTGGGATTATATAAAGGGGTTGCCTGAAATAGCCGATGACTGGAATTGATGAGCCAGAAGGTCCCTTCCAGGACCATGTCCCTAAAAGGCTGAGTGATAGGGTGATTCTTTTAGAAACTTATCTAATTTCTGGTAGTTTTTTCAAGCTGGTTCAAAGTGTGAAGTCAAAGCTTGAGATAATCAAGAACTGATCCAGGATTTTCACTGTGGAAAGGAAGAGATTAAGTGTGGTCTGAACATGTGGTGGAGATGAAACAGACAGAGTTTAGTGATAGGATCTACTCAGAAGAGAAAAAAGAGAAGGAAGAGTGGATAATGATATGCAATATATTTGGAGGGAGAAAAGTGGAATGAAGTTTAGGGCTTTATTTGTAATTTCATGCCCAGCAAAGGAGAGAAATAAGAACAAATGTCAACAGGTACAAGTCAACCTTTTGCTTTTTAACATGTAGTCATAAAGACTTCATACTCCAACGAGGAATACACAAAATGTGCTTTAGATACAAAATGTCATACACTTCATGAAAAAAGTTTGTTGCCTAGGACTATGCTAATTCTTTAATAGGATTGCATTCCTGTTATAAGAGCTCTGCAAGCTTTCCATCCTGCCAAGCATGCATGGTATCCATGTCTTTAAGCAATATTCCCGGCAAGGCTCTTGGGTACATTTTCATTTTAATGGGTTCTTAAGTCAAGCATCTCTGGCAAAGTCGCTCACCTGAAAAATGAATGAAATCTCCTGCCAGGGATAGTGACTTTCTTTAATATTTACTACACCAAAAATAACTTTTTTAAAACAATCCAAAGTATAGAAGATGCTTTCCTAGTTCAAAAGCAACCATTTTTAACAGCATTTGATTAATGCAGTGGGCTCTTGGTAAGTACAGTTAATATATTCTCTCAGCACTAAAGAGCAAATTGGTTAATATGTAATCTTGAGTAAATGTTTCCCTAGTTACATTCAGTTTCTCTTGCTGATATGCTTTATTCCTGCCTGAGTATTTTTTCCTCTTTTAATATTCTTAGCAGGCTGGATTTATGAGCCTATGAAGGCAAAGAACAGGAAACATCTTCTCCTGAAGCCAAATGCACTGGTGAACATATTGAATAGCTGACTGAGTACTGAATGATAATCATACAAAGGGAAGAAAAGCAAAGGAAACAATAGCAGACAAAATCACCTTCATCTTCTGAAAAAAATTAAAAGAGAGAGAGAGAGATGGTGAACCCTGAGTTTGTTTCATTTTTCATTTTAATACCATTTCAACCACAAAAAATGACAGTATAAATGATCAAACAACTGCTTACTAATGCATTATAGATAGCCATACACAACATGGCAGCTTTATACTTGTATATTTACCCACCATGAATACAAAATTTACTACGAGTGACAGGTAATGTAGCCAACGCTTCTACTCTCTGTAAGCATCTGCGTACTATGAATTATAAATGAGAGCCTTGTGTCCAAAGGTAGCACGTAAGGTAGATAATACCATCTGAGTAAATGAATAAATGTGAAACAGATGCTTTTTGCATTCAGGGCACACAGGTACTGCCAGGAAGCCACCAGTGCAGATTATGGATGCTGGTAAAACAGCTGTTGTCTGCATCTAGTGCCAGGTGCAGTTCTACCTGAGCTATGTTGAGCTAGTAAGAAAGGCCTTTGTCTTGTTAGTTTTTGACAAGTTTCCAGAAGATATGAGATACTTTCACATCTAGGTTTTTGATCTGACCTGAATTCCATCTGCTTCTCCTCAAGGCTTTTCTGAAACATCAAATCAGTGTCCCTGTTAAAACACCGTTCCTTGAAATGCCATCATATTTGAGGCAGTGAAACAACATTACAGGAATGTGTAATTTTTCTGGTTCCTGTAACACTTGCCTTGATTTTTGTGTGATTCTCTTCTGGGTTGCCACTGTCTTTGACCTGAGTAAATATTTTGCTTGAAAGCTCACTGCTATAAGAAATGGCTGGTACACAGGCAGCAAGGGGTTGTATTGGGTTTTACTTGCAACGACTTCCAGGTCAAATTTTCTCATTTTATAAGCAAAAAGGTGTGCACACAGTTCTTTTCTGAATTGTCGCCTTTAACAGCTCTAGTGAACTCTAAGACAGAGGCTGAGTTCTAAGGGTAGAATTTTAAGCCCCAGAATATTTATATTACTTAGGGGGTGAACAGATGTATTGTTAACACTAATATAACCAATGATATTCAGGGATATTCAATTAAGCCTGTAGTAAAAGTCTATTTGTATATTGCTGTTTAAAGTAGCGGTCTATTTTAGAGCCTTTTTGACATGTTATTGTAGCTCTCAGTCCCAGCAAATTAGAGAAACAAGATGGGTGAGATAATATCTTTTATTGAACCAACTTCTGTTGGTGAGGGAAAATCATAGAATCATAGAAGATTATGGTTGGAAGAGACCTCAAGAGGTCATCTAGTTCAACCCCTGCTCAAAGCAGGACCAACCCCAACTAAATCATCTCAGCCAGGGCTTTGTCAAGTCAGGCCTTAAAAACCTCTAAGGATGGAGATTCCACCACCTCCCTAGGTAACCCATTCCAGTGCTTCACCACCCTCCTAGTGAAATAGTTTTTCCTAATATCCAACCTAGACCTCCCTCACTGCAACTTAAGACCATTGCTTCTTGTTCTGTAATCTGCCACCACTGAGAACAGCCTAGCTCCATCCTCTTTGGAACCCCCCTTCAGGTAGTTGTAGGCTGCTATCAAATCCCCCCCTCACTATTCTCTTCTGCAGACTAAATAACCCCAGTTCCCTCAGCCTCTCCTCATATGCCACGTGCCCCAGCCCCCTGTTAATTTTTGTTGCCCTCCACTGGACTCTCTCCAATTTGTCCACATAGTTTCTGTAGTGGGGGGCCCAAAACTGGAAGCAATACTCCAGATGTCGCCTCACCAGTGCTGAATAGAAAGGAATAATCACTTCCCTTGATCTGATGGCAATGCTCCTACTAGTGCAGCCCAATATGCCATTATCCTTCTTGGCAACAAGGGCACACTGCTGACTCATATCCAGCTTCTTGTCTACTGTAATTCCCAGGTCCTTTTCTGCAGAACTGCCACTTAGGCAGTCGGTCCCCAGCCTGTAGCAGTGCATGGGATTCTTTCATCCTAAGTGCAGGACTCTGCACCTGTCCTTGTTGAACCTCATCAGATTTCTTTTGGCCCAGTCCTCCAATTTGTTTAGGTCACTCTGGACCCTATCTCTTGTCCCTATCCCTTCAGTGTATCTACCTCTCCGCCCAGCTAGCATCATACGCGAACTTGCTGAGGGTGAAATCCATCCCATCATCCAGATCATTAATGAAGATGTTGAACAAAACCGGCCCCAGGACCAACCCCTGGCTGCCAACTAGACATTGAGCCATTGATCACTATCCGATGAGCCCGACGATCTAGCCAGTTTTCTATCCACCTTATAGTCCAATCCATACTTTTTTAACTTGCTGGCAAGAATACTGTGGGAGACCGTATCCAAAGCTTTGTTAAAGTCAAGATATATCACATCCACCACTTTCCCCATATCCACAAAGCCAGTTATCTCATCATAGAAAGCAATCAGGTTGGTAAGGCATGACTAGCCCTTGGTGAATCCATGTTGACTGTTTCTGATCACCTTCCTCTCCTCCAAGTGTTTCAAAATGGATTCTTTGAGGACCTGCTCTATGATTTTTCCAGGGACTAGGTGAGGCTGTGACTGGTCTGTAGTTCCCCGAATTCTTCTTCTTCTCTTTTTTAAATATGGGCACAATGTTTGCCTTTTTCCAATCGTCTGGGACCTCCCACAATCTCCATGAGTTTTCAAAGATAATGGCCAACGGCTCTCCAAACACATCAGCCAACTCCCTCAGCACCCTCGGCTGCATTGCATCCAGACCCATGGGCTTGTGCATGTCCAGCTTTTCTAAATAATCCTTAACCTGTTTTTTCACCACTGAGGGCCGCTCACCTCCTCCCCATACTGTGCTTCCAGTGCAGCAGTCTGGGAGCTGACTTTGTCTGTGAAGACCAAAGCAAAAAAAGCTTTGAGTACTTCAGCTTTTTCCACGTCATCTGTCACTAGGTTGCCTCCCCCTTTCAGTAAGGGTCCCACACTTTCTCTGACCACCTTCTTGTTGCTAACACACCTGTAGAAACCCTTCTTGTTACCCTTCACATCCCTTGCCAGCTGCAACTCCAATTGTGCTTTGGCCTTCCTGATTATGTCACTGAATGCTCAAGAAATATTTTTATACTCCTCCATAGTCATCTGTTCAAGTTTCCACTTTTTGTAAGCTTCCTTTTTGTGTTTAAGCTCACCAAAGATTTCTCTATTAAGCCAATCTGGTCACCTGCCACATTTGCTATTCTTTCTGCACATCAGGATGATTTGTTCCTGCGCACTCAATAAGGCTTCTTTAAAATACAGACAGCTCTCCTGGACTCCTTTCCCCTTCATATTAGCCTACCAGGGGACCCTGAGGGAGTCAAAGTCTGCTTTTCTGAAGTCCAGGGTCCGTATTCTGCTGCTCTCCTTTCTTCCTTTTGTCAGGATTCTGAACTCGACCATCTCATGGTCACTGCTGCCGAGGTTGCCACCTACTTCTACTTCTCATATCAATTCTTCCCTGTTTGTGAGCAGCAGGTCAAGAAGAGCATGGCAAGAGGAGACAATCTTTCAAGCTACATAGAGCTCTTCTTCAGGTCTGGGAAAACTATGATACTCTCAGTACCTTTC
The DNA here is from genome assembly GCF_002925995.2 of Terrapene triunguis. Classification (NCBI taxonomy): domain Eukaryota; kingdom Metazoa; phylum Chordata; order Testudines; family Emydidae; genus Terrapene; species Terrapene triunguis. The sequence continues at coordinate 11,620,258 of NW_020664417.1, read as the reverse complement.
CCAGACCTCAAGTAGCTAGAAATCTTGTCTCTCTCACCAATGGAAGTTGGCCCAATAAAAGATGTTACCTCACCCACCTGGCCTCTCTATTTTAGAGCCTGACCTCTCTGTTGCTTTCCTGTGTGCCTTTCTCTGGCTCTGTGCATGTACAGGAAATTCTTTCTGGGCAGCTATGATGTAGGCATGGGGACTTTTTTATTTAAGTGTTGCACACAAGGCTCCTGGCTTACCTAACCTTGGATCTGTGATGTGTCTGTTTACCTGCTGACACCAAAATCACTGTCTTTCTGCCCATTTCACTTGGAAAAAGGAAGCCCTGGGCTTGATTCTCCATTTCCTCATAACTTGAAAAGTCGGTGCAAAACATTACTCTCAGAATCTGGGAACATTTTATAGTAAAACCACATTTTAATACAACGTCTTAGAAATGAACAACACTTTAATGCAATTTAAATGCATTTTATTTTATTTGCTCGATTTGAAGTTCTTGGCATTGCTACATTGAAGGGTACAAAACTCTGGGGAAAGGTTCTGTGGAGGGAGGGGAAATATTCATACCTATAACATAGTTTCATTGCCTCTTGCATATCTTGACATTTCAAAGATAAACACAGTTTAATCAGAGGCATTGAAGTAAAGTTTCAGAAAAGCCTTGAGGATATCAAATGGAATTCAGGTCAGTTCAAGAACCTAGATGTGAAGGCATCTCAGCTCCTCAGGAAATGTATCAAAAACTAACAAGAGGACTCTCTCAGGAATGAAAACTTACTTTGCTCTCAGCCTCCATGTACTAGATTGAATGCCCCCCGCTGTCAGGAAGTCATAATCTCTAATGGGATAGAAATAGATTATTTAAAGATCTATGCTGTTAGAAGGACAGTTACCCCCATTTACGGGGACAGATTCTGATCTTAGATTGGTGTAAGTCCAAAGTAACTCAACGGAACTCGAAGGAGGAACTCTGGATTTACTCTGGTGTAACAGAGGTCAGAATGTGACCCATTATAGCCTATAAACAAAGGCTGCAATCCTTAAACCAAAACAATACTGGCTTGATTCCTCACTGTCTTGCTTCTTGTGTAATCATTTACACCTGTGCAAAGTGGGTGTGAATGTTATAAGCTTTCTAGTTAGTATTTTACACCAATCTTTCACTCTCTTTGCACAAGTGTAAATGGCAATACAAGGTGCAAAGCAATGGAAAATTGTCATCATCAGGGCACAGTCTGTCCATGTGTTATGCTTCTGATGCAAAGCCAGTGTTTGGATAGACTTCTTCCCTCCTTCACATGCCACTTCACAATATCTCAGAGAAGATTCCTACACCATCTGTACTGCTAGCAAAAAAACCCCACTTCTTTCTGAGTATCCCAATATTAAATACTTACAAAGCTAAGGACAGAAATTGCAAAGCTTTGAAAGCTGTATGAGTTGCTTCTCCAAGCCAAACAATCAGAGGTTCCCAGAGATCAGGGGAAGCTCTGTACTGGCCTTTTGCCTCTTTACAGAATGCTCTCCACCTATTAAATCTCTGGCTCCCTGTGAGTGCAGCTCTTACGGGAGACTCCAGATGGAACCTACCTACAGAGGGGGATTTTACAGTGTAGACTGAGGAAGTGTGTAAAGGAATGCATCTTTAGTCAGCATTCATCCTGGTTTTCTGTGTGGATCTAGGGAGAGGGATGATACCACAGTTGCTCTAGAAACAACATTTCTCTCGCATGCAGCACCACTGCTTCGCTTTGCAAGTTTTTGTCCTCATGCTCAGGTAACCACTCATCCCTAATAAAAATATGGCCCATAGCAAACATACTACTGGGAAAGCAGACAAGCCTTATTTTGTACTTTGAAGGTCAATATACTTTTGCTGTGGCTGGCTTACAGAGGGAAACGCACATACACTCTGCAAGAACCCAATCACGGATTCAAGTTCCCCAGCCTAGGACCTTTCACCAAAAATGCCTTACCTCGAGACGTCTCAGAAGCATCTTTGCTGGTTTTGTCTATCAGGATCAGATTGCCCACCAAATGATACTCAGTGAGAAGGTTAGGCAGACCACTAGCAACTGATCATCACTGCAGTAAAAATAGGGAACTCAGCAGGTCTGGATGACATCCGAACTGAGCAGATCAAAAATGTCAGCCTACCCTCATGGAAAGTGATTATGACTTCTGATTATGTTCAATACCTGTCTCATCCAGCTCAAGATACTAAAAATCTGACAACAAGCCAAGGTAATGGCCCTTTTGACCCATCAGACCCAAAACAGTTTTGACCTATATCATTCCTATGTGATATTTTAAAATTGTTTGAGCAACTATTGTTATGTTTGCCTTTATTTAACCACTTCTTATCAACGAACAGGCTGGCTTTCACCTGGGTCTGTCATGCACTGGACAGCTTCTGAATTTGATACAACAGATCAAAGATGAATATGAAAAGGGACTGATTACAGCAGCAGTGTTTCTTGCTTTGTCATCCACCTACAACAGGCATTCTCAACCTTTTTCTTTCTGAGCCACACCCCCCAACATGCTATAAAAACTCCACTGACCACCAGTGCCACATCAATTGTTCTTTTGCATATAAAATCCAGGGCCGGCGTTAGAAGGTAGCAAGCAGAGCAATTGCCCGGGGCCCCATGCCACCGGGTGCCCCACAAAGCTAAGTTATTCAAGCTTCGGCTTCAGCCCTAGGCAGCGGGGCTCAGGACCTGAGCTTCAGCCCTTCACATCAGGGCTCCGTCTTTCTGCTCTGGGCCCCAGAAAGTGTAACATTGGCTCTGCTTGGCACACCCCGTGAAACATACTCTTTCTTTAGAGCTCACATTGAGAAAACTAAAGCCATGATTAGCGTACAAGACAACATTCTCAGCCAGCTCTTTACATCAAGTGGGGTGCAGAGTCACTCACTGTGGGATCAACATCCCTGGCACTTTCCTGTGCCTCTGCTAAATACTCCTGTGCAGCATGGGCACAATCCCCTCATGGAAAGATGCTAGACCTTACACTTAACACTGTCTGCTGCTATATTACAGGATGTCTTAAGCATACCCATGTCAAAAGCTTCTACATCCTTGCAGATATTGCTCTTCCTGATATACACTGGGAATTTGCTAGTAGAGTTGAGTGCACAAGGGAATGCACAGATCCAGGACAACCACTATACGATAGAATACCAATTCGCAGTTGACAGATGTCACAACAAAGTTTTCTTGCCACTGTTAAACCCCTAATATTGTCACCCAAACAGAGAAAGATTCAGTTATGGCAAACAAGAATAAAGAATGACCATGTACTCTGTGAACTGCAGCTCTCACCAGTTGAGCACCTTCTACCCTGTGTAGATCAGTCCTGGACTACATTAACAGACTCTGCACTGGAGTTGGCCGGTCTAGAGACACGATGATAAAGTAGAGCTGCTTCACTGTCCCAATACCTGGGTCTGTGGCAAGCAGCCTCAAAATATGAAGTATCTCCTGTGATGCCAGCTGCTTGAGTACAAATGCTCTTCCAGTGGCCTATTGGAGTGCAGTGATTGGGAAATCACATGTGTACAGATGTGGCATGCAGCTGTAGGAGGACATGACAAGAAGAAGATCTATCAGAATGGTATAGGAAGCCAAATGATCCTTGAAGTAACCTGGACTCTGACCAGAATTGACAAGCTCCCAAAGTCCTCTCAAAACAGTTAGTTATCTTTGGACTGTCTTTCTAGTTTTAGTTAGGTACAATACTACACTGTGTCTCAATTAATATGCAAGATTAGTAAATGGGTAATTACTCTGGGTTATTTTGCTTTGTGTTTTCTTTTAAATTGGAGCTGGCATGCAATGACCAGGATGGGACAATCATGACATATTGCACCTAGAGTGTGCCATTATTCAACCCAGCATTAAATAAGAGGGAAACAATAATTCAAAAAATATATCTCTAGAGAAAAACATGTAATTAAACTATGGAATAATGATGAGGGAGGAAGGTAGGTGGGGAAATGGGCTATCAGGGTGTGTAGGTCCACATCATCCCTCATCCCTCCCTTTCTTCCCTGCACGTTCCTTCTGTATTTATTTGGATGGTAAGTTGAAAAATGTACAGTGTAATATTGTGGGATTGTTTTAAAGAAGTTTTGGAAGTAATTTGCAAAGTATTAGTTCCTGATAAATAAAGTTGTTACCTTTGCACAGGTTTCTCAACATGATAAAAATTGGTTCAGAATGTTAATTATTGAATAATCAGATTGCCTTTAAACATAATTTCAGTTTTTTGCTACAATATGGTATTCCTAATTTATAACAGGGCCACGGCACAGTTAAATTAACAATAACTCTGAAGGGGCTTATACAATCTTTTTATATATTTTTTTCCAGGATGAGACTCTGTTAGCACAAAAGAATTAAAAATGCATGTATGATACATAGCCAATAGGCAGAAATTCTACCCATTGGCCTCTATTACCTCGATGTAAATGAGAAAATAGTTCTATTGTGTTCTGCAGTGATCCATGCCTCTCCCTTTTTACATCAATAAACTATGTCTCTAACTGTATTACTTTGTGTATATATGCAAAAATGACCTTTTACAATTCGTGCTGCTGAAATGCATACTGAGGAAGGTGATATGGGGAAAGGCAAAAGAGCTGCAGACAGCTTTCTACTGTCCAGTGACTACTAGCAGAGTAATCAGTAAAACAAGGCTTGATGAAGCCTATTACCACTTATTCAAAATATCTTATTGCTGCTTTTATTGCAGATCAGCCTCCCCCCCTCCTTCCCCAACAATTAAAGTGAGATTCATGTTCAAATCACAGAACAATATTACCAAGGCAAAGCTTTCAAAGTGACTCTTAGCTTGGATGGGAGCACAGTCCTCTTCTCTGGCATGTCACGTATCTACATATAACCTGTTCAAAACCCTCCTTGAAAGGAACTTAAAATCACATTGATTCATAGAAGAGAGGGCAACACAGGGGCACTCTGCTCTCAAAAAAGGCTTTAGAAGAAGTACTTTGAAACTGGTGAAATAATCTCCTGAATAAACCACCAGTGGGGAATACCCATAATCACTGAGGAAAACATGCTGCTTATTGTATCAATAAAAATACATTTGGCCTGAGGCAAAGCTAAGGGCAAACACATCCCAGATGGACTGGAGAGGCCTAAATACCTTCAAAGATGAAAATTTAATTAGAGGAAATGTCACCACAGGGAACAAAAGTGTTTCTTTAGTGGTATTTTTTATCATTGTTTACTACTAGTGTGGTGCATTTTGAAGAGGTGGGACATTCTAAATTCAGTGGTGTGCTTAGAAACCAGAATAGAGATGAAAAGAAGGGATCCAAAAGGCCAGGAACCCACACTTGACAGATGATCAAAAGCAGTAAATGATCAAATATTGTTAGACAGCAATGTTTAATTGCTTTGTCAATGTCAAAATAAAGGAGGCAGTTTGAAATAACAAAGAGGAAAAACTGAGTTGTATGACATAGTGTTCTCATGAGATTCCACAACTTGAGAGTAGGCTTGGGATTCCCAGATGTACTCAGGCCTATTAGTAAAGTGATATGTTCTGCCCAAGTGCCTCACTGCCCCCTCTGTTTCTTTGATGCCCCATCGTGTAATACTAATATTAACAATAACACACGTCAGAAGTGAAAGTGCAGGGGAAATGATGCAGGAATTAAAGCCATACCTTTAAATCAGAACATTCAAGCTTCAATAAGCACACTGTAAATTGTTTGGGACTGAGTCACAACTAGGATTTGTCAATCTTTATGGAAAGGTTATCTGAATACAGTGTGTGGGTTCATTCATTTTTGAATTTTCTGCATTGTACCTCCAAAATGTGTGTGTGGGTTTGGGATTTCTATTTGAATCCTTACAGCTCTCTTCCAATGTGGACGAAAAAGCCCACATCTGCTATTTTCCTGCACGTTTAACGGTTCTCTGGTTGTTATATTTGGACAATAATTGTCCTTATCACAAGGAAATTGAAATTAATGATTTGCAAATATGATACCTATGAGATAACATTCATAATGTCAGAAGAATGCACTTTCACAGAGATGCAAGCTAGATCCTGGAGTTCAGATGCAGGCAATGGGTATTTACCCTGTATAAGTAGTGCACAAAACTAAGAGCCATGTGATTTGTTAGAAGAACCCACTGGCCAGGTGTAAAATTAAGAAAGAATCACACAACAGATTATCTGTATAGCCAGTTAATTTTGAAGTGATATTCAGGTTTTAGATTTTATATTTGGAAGATTTAGATAACAGATCAATTTCCTGATTTTAGCTATATTTTCTTTTGTGCTGCCCAGATAGTAAAAGTTTGTAAAGTGCAGTGAGGTGCTAAATCTCCTTTTTTTTTTTTCCCAATTGTCATACATGTCCCTCTTCTGGCTCAGCTAAGGATTTATTCATTTTACTCTGATCCAAAGCCCATTAAAGTGAAAAGGAGTCTTTTTCATTGACTTCAATGGCCTTCGGAGCAGGACTCTTGGGCACATTAGCTGCTTATTAAGTGTACTGCATAACATTTGTCCTAAGTTCAATTGATTGATTTCTTTGTCCCTTGGTACTATTATTATTTCCTATTACCCACATGTTGATATCCTGGCCCAAGTAATCTTCCAGTTTGCTTTTGTTAGCAGTCAGCAATATCTATGTGTTCCATGTCTTTCTTTCCTACACTGATATATTAGTCATTGTCATCGCTGTCTTCTTTTTAGAACATGCATTTGTGCATTTCAACAGAACATTTAATCAAGTGTGGGGACATCTGTTATTTGAATGCTGCAGGGGTTGCCCAGAAGAAAGCTCTAAACATATTACTGCTTGAAACCTAGGACCTGTTGGGATTCCAATAGAGAAAGGGTTCAACCACATTCTGATTAGGCACAATGCCATATTAGCAGTTATTCATGAATCTTGGCAGCCAAGTATGAGGAATCAGAGTTTCCTTGTCATACTTTCCCTGTTACAGCTGGTTATCTGGAATATCGATTCTCCAAACAACATGAACATACCATATGTTAAACAAAATCTCTTTTATGTTCAGCTTCCTACACTACCAGTTTAAAGTTCCACAGTTGATCAGATTCACAATTCAAATATAAGCAAATATAATAACTTAATCATGTGTCTAATTACAAATGAATAGGGAAAAACTATGGCATGCTTTACAATGCTGTGCTGAGACTATGGGTTTCCTGCTGACACAGTCACAGACTTCCCTTAAAGTTAAACATGTCCAAAGGGCTTATTTGTACACAACTAACTATGGACATCCATAAAATAAAGGTGCTGATGTCAAAAATCCCAGGTGGGAATATCCAATCATCTGTTTAAAGAAATATATAATTGCTTAACTAGCACTGAGCTAGATTAAAAATGGATTAAATCATACAGAATTATGGAGAGGAAAGGCACTTTAATGAAGCATTCACCACTATTTTACTGCCTTTACCACAGTGACCAATTCTGAACCAAATATGATTCTCAGTAAGTAATGCTATTCCTCAGCTAATTAATAAAAGGGCAGATGTCCACTAAGGGTATGTCTACACTGCAATAAAAGTAACGGGGCTGGCCCAGATCAACTGACTCAGGCTCACAGGGCTTGGTCAGTGGGGCTATAAAATTGCAGAGCAAACATTCAGGCTTGGGCTGGAGTCTGGACTCTGAGACCACAGAAGGGGGACTGTCCAAGAGCCCGGCTCCAGACTGAGCCTGAACATCTCTACTGCAATTTTACAGTCCTGCAGCCCAAGCCCTGAAAGTGTGAATCAGATGACCTGGGCCAGATACCACTGTGCTGCAGGTCTTTTATCACAGCATAGATGTACCCTAACTTGACAACAGTAGGACTAAGAGGTGATTAGACTTCAAGTGTCTGAGGGTCAGACAAGCCTAGACGGACTTAGTTAAGAATAAATTTTTGAAGATGAGATCATCAAGCTGCAGTTCTAGCTCCACATTAGGCCACATCAGCAGAGAACAGATACAGGAGTTGGACAGCAGTAGAAAAAATAGTGTACTATAATTATTATTAATTATTATTTTGTGCACCCAAAAATGTTCTAGGTTGCTTCCCAAGTAACAAGAATAACAATAGAGGCCATAGAATAAAATAAGCATTAATGAAAAGTAGCAGGGAGACGTCCTTATAAGAAAATGGGAGGGATGAAGAGGAGTGAAAAAAGGCAATATTCTTGGCATGTATCTACATAGGGACATACAATCAACCTTCACAACATTCTTGAGAGGTCTGCACTTTATTGGCCAGTTTGTGATACTCTCATACCTTACTCCATAAGTAGACAAGTTGACTTCAATGGGACAACACATGGTGTAAAACATTGGTTTTCAAACTTCATTGCACCGTGACCCCCTTCTGACAACAAACTCCTACACAACCCTAGGAGCGGGACCGAAGACTGAGCCCGACCAAGCCCCACTGCCCCGGCAGGGGGACCAAAGCTGAAGCCCAAGGGCTTCTGCACGGGCATGTAACCTTAGCCCTGGGCAGTAGGACTTGGGCTTGGGCTTGAACCCTGGGCGGTGGGACTTAGGCTTGGGCTTCAGACATGCTGGGGCCCAGGACCAACACCAGCCTTGGCAACCCCGTTAAAATGGGGTCACAATCCACTTTGGTGTCCTGATCCACAGTTTGAGAACCCCGGCGTAAAATATTATTCAACATGAGCAAAGGTATCACAATCTGAAGCTTAATTAGTGTTATTTCCCAAGTTATGAGAAAATTGAGAAAAGTTAAAGGCCATGGGAGTAATCAAACCCCACCAAAATCACCTGAAGGTTTCTCATTGCCTTCAGGGGTTTTGCAGTAGGGCCCAGATTATGATAGTCTTACTCACACTGAACAGTGAAACTTACTTCAGGGAATCAGTGTCAAAGGAGGAATGAAAATGTACAAGTTCCTGCTTGTGAGTCCTGTGTTTAGTCCACTAGATCTTGGTGCCTCTCTTAAAAAAGAATACTAGCCCAGACACAATTTTTCCCCCTACATCCCCATCTTCTTCATAATCACTAATAAGGCCAACTATAATATCACCAAAAAGATTTAATTTAGTATTTTTATCTTGAACTTTTATTTTTCCAAGATACATCCTCAGCATTACAAGGCTTAATTTATCATCTGTACTAGTTTCACCAGCTTCTAGTACATTCACAGCAAAAATATATATCTACAGTGACAGCTGGTTAGTGATCTATTCTTTCAGCTCATTTAGATTTTCATCTGAAAAGGTGGTTGGAGCAGAAGCTTCCTGTCATTAGATGATGCCAGGGAACAGAAATCTGCATGTCTCTAGTAAAAAGATTTTGTTAGATCTAGTTGAATGTCAAGAGAAGATTATTCCAAGAGTTTAACTAATCTTGCCAGCAAAATAAAATTATGCAAATCAAGGAAAAAAATACAGTATGTTCTTGCCTGATCAGGAGCTAGGCATCTGTCTCTGTGGCCAGTTCATTTAAGGTACAGTAACAGGCCTCATATGTGCTGAAACAAAGTGTGTAATAGCTCCACTAGTTTACAGTATTTTAAAAAGCAATGAAATACATCTTTTTGTATACAAATAGATCATATGTATTGGAGCAATAAAGTGTTATAAAATCTGTTAAACTGATGCTTAAAATTATAAATATTCAGTATTGGATATATTTGGGTCCCCCCAAATAAAACACATGGAATAAATATTAATATTCAAATTAAAACATATAGTAAAAACCAGGATTCTTTTAAAAAGGAGAGACACAGGGACTGCCAATGCAAATTAGCACACCAATAACGTTATTCCCATGAATATTTCCGGGATTGAGTCTATTGCTTACTCCAAGTATCATGGTGGGCTGTGCTTACTTTTACTTCATTTCAACAGTAATGGGGCCTAGAAAGGATGGCTTGTTTGGGAACTGAGGATTTCTCTGTACATTAGTAGAAGAAGGCCGCATTAAACTGCGGATTTCTAAGAAGCCTATGGGAATTAGGTGCCCAAATTCCATTTAATTTTGATGGGAGTTGACTGACTAACTCCCTTAGTCCTCTTGGTAATTCCACCCTAAGCATATTTGGCATGTAAGTATGAGAGCTTTCTCCGTTTGAATAATAGAAGAAAAGCCAGGTTTGGAAATATTCTCCTTCTTTTTGCCATTTCAGGTATGTTACTTTCCCCCTAACTTGTGTTTCTTATATGCAGGTCATCCAAGTTTTAACACTGGTTTTCTCTGTTCTTTTGGTTGGCAGGTTTCTATATTCTGTAGCATATTTTGCAGCCACTATGAGTTGGGAAATCAGTTTACTTCCTTTAATACTGTTCTCAGTCTCAGCAGGTAATCTGAGCAGAGAGACTGCAACTTCCAGAGGAGAGTTAATGCAACTATTCTACTTTTATGTCTAGAGAGTAAGTATGTTGTCATGGCTAACTCACAGGACTGGGAATCAGGGTATGTATGCAATTTCTCTGTGACTTCTGTATGTCTCTCTCTTAACCCATCTGCAGAAAAGAAATAATGATACTTCACTACTTCAGATATATCATGAAGATTAATTAGTGTTTGCAAAGCATTTTGAGATCCTCCAGTGGAAAGTACTACCACATGGCAAATTATTATTATTACTAGTATTATATATCAAATAAACATGCCTTGCCATGGATGTAAGCAGAATGTAGCCTATAATTTGACACTAATGAACACCTAGCAGACACGGCTAGGTAATTTCCCTTTAGATTGAATAAATCATGTAAGTTCACAATCAAAACCACCCTCGGAAGAAAGTCTTTAAAATTAAGATTTATTGGAGCAAATAGTGTGTAAAGTCAAACCACCCACTGAGGAGACACATTATTTGTCAGGAGGTGTGATACGGAGTGTTACTTGTCCTATCATCTTGGGCTCTAGTAACTGGAGGCTATTATAAGAAAGAACACAAAATTAACTGGAAGTGATTGTTCAAAAGATGCATCTCCAGCTTGTGTTATCTCCCACTGACAATACTGTGCTTCACACTGCCAAACAAAACAAAAAGAAATATTATTAATGATACACAGAGAAAAAAATCATTGAAACAAATAAGAAAGAAAATGCCTGTATGAATATAACTAGTTATACATGATACACCTCTACCCTGATATAACGCTGTCCTCGGGAGCCAAAAAATCTTACCACCTTCTAGGTGAAACCGCGGTATATCAAACTTGCTTTGATCCGCCTGAGTGCGCAGCCCCGCCCCCGCCCCAGGAGCGCTGCTTTACCGCGTTATATCCGAATTTGTGTTATATCGGGTTGCGTTATATCGGGGTAAAGGTGTACTTCTGGGAGAACACATTTGGAAAACGATCGTCTTACATGTGATAATCAAGAGCATTAACTGATCACAAATTAGTTATTAAAAATTAAATACTTGCTTATTCTTTTTTATTATTATTATTATTATTACCGAGGGTGGCTAAGAAGAGATCATGAAGAAAACCTTTGGGAAAACCTTTACAAAAGCTGTTTATTCAGTGTATTATTGTAGATTTTCCAAGTGGCATGCATAATATCCTGTCTGAGGTGTGAGATATCTACAAACAGCAAGCTGAACTCAATTTGCTACACTTTCCCTCACTAATGTAGATATTTCCATTACCATCTTCACAAAAAAGTTGAAACTGAAGCCACTGTAACTTTTTTTGTAAGGAGTACTGGATAGTACCACTGGCCTGATTGAAGTGTGACAATAATACTCTTGATCATCCATAAATGGTACTTCCTATTCAGCACTGCTTGAAACCCCTCCTAGAAACATACACCCAGTGCTCTCCTGTAGGAAAAGAAAATTTAAAAAAGCATGGCTTACCAATTTGGTGATTATCACCTTTGCAAGTGAAGGACAATAATCTATTTGTGGTTTGTATTAGAATCAGAGGGTGAAGTCTCTCTGAATAATAGATTTGTTTTAAATGTTTGTATTGATATTTAAAAAAAATAAAAAGTCCTTTTTTTAAAACCACAATTTTTCGTTAAAATGGTTAATGTTGTTTATTTATTTTTGAGGAAAATGCAGTGCCTGCTTAATATTCGTTTTAAATTAAAAACATTACCAAAACGATCACTGAATTTTTGGAAAATATATAGGAAAAAAGTTGAAAAAAGGAAATGAAAATTGGATCTATTTTCAACAAAGCAAAATAAAAAAAAAAACTTTAAAATGCAAACAAAAAGAGGCTTTCATCTTTTGCTCAGCTACACTGTATAGGTTTGTCACAATTATAGTACTTTTTGCTGGTTTTAATCAAATTATTAATTATATTTTAAATGTGGGACAGGAGGTATATGCCTATATCCCTAATTTCAAAGCTGTATTTCCTAATTCACAGAGGAGTGGAAGGGGGAGTCTGCTCTATGAAAAAAAATACAATGTATACTCAACACAGTCAGGCAAACTTTCTTCAGCTGAAGAATACCCCGATTAAAACACAATAGCACAGCTATCACCGAGAGCTCTATTTCACTTTTCTGGGAGAATCAGTTTGGAGCCTGAGAAAAAGGGTTGATAAAGCCCAGAAAAAGGAGGTGAGTGAGGGTTCAGTTTGACTAGCTCATTCTCAAACATGGACACAGAAGCCTTGTCTTGACTTGGATTCTGAATTTGTTGGCTGACATATGTTGGGCTCTCTAGGTACTCCCCAAGGGTTTGCCTTGATGTGCTAACACATCTGAAAACTGCAAACTGTCTTCTCTACACTAGGATTTTGCAATGTGGCAGTTACTAAGGGCTCACTAACAAGTGGTAAATACATACTTTTTTCCCCCAGTCACATTGCCTTGTCCATGCTCGTTTATTTAACATGTTAGCGAACACATTCAAAATTCTAATCTAGACAATGCCACAGACTTGGACTAACTTTTCAAAAGATAGGCTGCTGGATTGCTGACAGGGAAGGTCAGACCTGGGAGTTTGCCCTCTAGAAAAGATTTGGGGTCATATCTTTATTATTTCGTCATTTAAGATGTAGAACATTTCTAGACAATGTTTAAATCTGGATATGTTAAAGCAAGTACTATTTGTTTTGCTTTAAATTATGTTTTCTCTACTTGTTTTATAAAACAAAATTTGTTCAGACTTCAGCTGTTTGAGTGGGAAGTTCATTTAGTTCTATCTTTGAAGGGATAGACACACACACAGATAACCTTTAAAAGGGGGCCAATAAAGAAAAGAGTTCTGAAGTCCCTTGTTTCAGTCTAAAAACACAGATGGAAAAGTCCTCTCTCAATAAAGAGTGTTGCAAAAGGCCAAAGGTGAGTAACACAAAAAAGGAGCAGCTGAGTTACCTAATATAGAGAGAGGTGGTCCTGGTAGGTAACCATAATCAATTAAAGCAACAGATAAAGTTCAGGTGGGGGTATACATAGACACAAACATAAAATGGGGCACAGTATTGGCTACACCTAAACTAAAGTGAAAATACTATGTACCAACTGGTTAATGTAAAGACTGACTCATCTTGCACAGCAGCCCTGTAGTTAGAATAAAATGCTGCAGTAGTTTGTATCCAGAATCCAGTGGCTGCCCGTCTTACTACCTCAGACTAAACTACCGGATATGAATAAACACATGAGGACTTAGAGAGCATGCGGGTAGTCGTAACTACATCTTGGATGCTGTAATGAGAGAATGAAATTCTGTGAGGCAGACATTGTACTGTCACTGCCTCTTGCACAAACAAGGGAGCATACTGACCTGAGTCTTCATGAGAGGAAGAGTCTCTTCTTCTTTATAATTTTCCTCTGCAGCAGTTGTAGGGAGTAAAAAATGGTACTCGTTAAGCATGCGCGCACTCTCTCTCTCTCTCTCTCTCTCTCCTTATGCTCTGAATCTCCCCCTGATTCCACATGCTGTGTGAAGCATGACCTACCTGGGTGAGGATAGGATGAAAAAGCCTATTTGTGATGACTTGGCTGTTTGCAGTCCAGCCCAGCAGGGAAAAAATGTTTACTCTTCACATCTACTGAAGCAGAGAGAGGACCATTTACTGGCTGAATAACCTTATAGTGGCTCCAATTTGGAACAGAGCTGCATAGCTTATGACTAAAGCTGGATGACATTTTGTTGACAGAACAGTTTCCTGGTGTAAAATGCTGTTTTGTCAGTATTGAAATATTTCATGGGATTGTATTGATTTTGAATACATTTTCAATGGAAAAAATTCTAAATGATTTGAAATTGAAATGTATTTCATTTTCACTTTCTTGGTTCATTTGGACTCATTTATAATATTATGATATTTTGATATTATCAAAATGAAATATTTTGATATTATTGAAACAAAATGTCCTGATAAGGTCACTCTAATGTTTCCAAATCAACTTTTTTTTCTAATTTCCATTACGTGAAAAATTTTAAAATTTTGATTTTTCATCCTGATTCAGGAAGAAAACAAATTTAGAAATGTCCAAATTTCATGGAAAATTTTGTTTTCCTATGAGCTCTACTTATGTATGATAAAATATAGGCATAGGAAAACATATATATTTGTAATTATTTTGTGTAAGTGGCAATATGAAAAAACAGGCCCCTAATTCTTGTTGTAATGCTCCTCTCTTGTTCCATTGTCACAGATGATTAAACTCAACCAACAATAATTCAAGAAGAATAATGCAGATTATGCAGCAATATTGTCATGCAACTGCTACATTTTCCTTGCAGTACATGAGTCTCAAGAGCAAGGCATTAGCTATTAGACAACCCATTTAACAGAATTTCATAACCACTTGAACATATAGGTTCAACATTTAGACATGGAATAGAACCTTTATCCTATTGACACATTTTGTATGCCCGGAGTAGATTCACGCTGCTGCTGTCTTTTGGTTTTAGAGAAGAAAAACTTACACCAATTATGTTGTCTTTAGGATGCTTACTTGCCATTAGTACAGATAGACATGACTCTTGGGCCTCTTTCTTTCCTTCTAGCATTGCTTTCATGTCCTTTCATCTTTATTGCCTTTTGCCCTCTTTTACCCCTCCTTCTAATAAGTTTCCTCTGAGTCTCTTCTGTGTCTGTCTCTCTCATCTCACAATTGTAATGTATATCATGCCATTTCCATCAACCTAATCTCTTCCTGATTCCATTGTAAGAACTGCCCATGTGGTAACAAGAACACCACTGTTTTCCTTTTTACTCTTTTACACTTCTAGTGCTGTAATCAGAGAAGGAAAATGAAAATAAATATTTAAAAGTGTTCATGACAGGCACACTGTAGGCTGCTGCATACATTTCTTGTCATCTGTTTTACCTTTTCAGTGTGTGCTTTCACTGTAGTATTTCACCCTGACAAGTCTAACTTAATGATAAAATAATGACATTAATATTAACAGGAAAAATTGCTAACATTTTGGAGGTAACATCACTGGAGCTATCTGAAACCTTGCTTTAATTTCTTAGGGGCGCCTGCAAATATTTCCTTTGGTTTTGATCAGCATGATTTACACATATCCAACACATATTGAGTTTCACTTTGAATGTTGTTTTGACTCAATCCAATAACAGACTCAGCTGTAGTTGCTAAGTTTCAGCTGGCTTTACAGTGAAATTATCGGGGATCATAAATTTTTCAATTTTTGTGCAGAATCATAATTTGACCCAGGCTTTCTTGAAATTGGGACAAGACTTACTAAGAAAGGTTTCCAAAACTTTGATTAACCTTGTCAAAGATTCAAGTTTTTAAATCAAACTAATGTTTATGAACAGCTGGGATTCATCCACCAAACCAACTCCCCCTGTCTCCCCACACTGCAGTAACTTTAGGTTTCTGCAGCACCTTCACTCCCTTCCAGTTTTTTGGGCTTAGCTGTCTATCCATTCACCCATCTGGGAGTCTCAGAAATGAGCCAGCTACATCTCTCCTCTCACCAATTGTCTTTGGAGGCCAGCTGGTAGGGGAGATAAAATCTCAGGAAAGGAAAAGTCTGGGCTTCCACGGGAAAGGGGAGACCAAGGTAGCCAAGGTCATTTGAAACTTACAAGAACTTTGTGTAGCCTTGCCATACCTGTTGCATGGATGTCTCAGATGTCCTTTTAATTCTAAAACCCCAGAAGATGTGAGAATTTTCTCCTCTGGGATTTTGAATTATTTGTTTCTATTAGTCTACTACTTTCTACTATATATTAGTACTTCAAAGGACAAAGAGGAATTTGCAGAAAGTACAGTGAAATTAGACAACTTTTCAAACCATTTATCACATCACTTACAGGTCCTATTAAAGGCAATGAAACAATAACTATTAAGTAAAGAAAATTATCTTTATTCTGAGCATTTTAATAAATTAAAAACAGAAAAAGCAATGCAAGCTCATTGCAACTTGCCAGCTCATGTTTTAATCATTGTCATATCAGCTCACTCTATTTAAGTAGCACCACTAATCTCACCTTATACACTAATATTGCTTAACTCCTTTTGCCATTTTATGCAACTTTTTAACACTTATTAACACAGGAGTTGTTGCTGACTAATAAGGCTATACATATATCAAGGCATAACATGGGAGCAAATGGTACATTGAATTTCTGTTACCATATTGATGCCTATTGTGTGTTTAGTTTTCCTTACACAGCAAACTTAGGAGTGAAGGGAGTTTAGCACCTTTATCTCGCTTATTACCTTTTTCACATTCTCTATTCCTGATTTTCTGTTTCTGAGACTTCTCTGTTCTCCTCTGTTTATTCTCCATTCATAGTGACCTACTTATCCTTTACAGTGGATCTGAAGAATTCATAGACTCATAGACTTTAAGGACAGAAGGGACCATTATGATCATCTAGTCTGACCTCCCGCATGATGCAGGCCACAAAAGCTGACCCACCCACTCCTGGAATAATTCTATCCCTTGACTCAGCTGTTGAAGTCCCCAAATCATGATTTAAAGACTTCAAGTCGCAGAGAATCCTCCAGCAAGCGACCCCTGCCCCATGCTGCGGAGGAAGGTGAAAAACCTCCAGGGCCTTTGCCAATCTACCCTGGAGGAAAATTCCTTCCCGACCCCAAATATGGCGATCAGCAGAACCCCGAGCATGAGGGCAAGATTCTCCAGCCAGACCCGCATTGACCATTGATACAACTAAGAGGTGGGCACATCAAGAGAGATAATGGGCTAGATTAATGTTTAGAGAAGTCTGAATATGAACGTGTCTCCCCTTTCATCCTCCCTACACATGCCTTACAGACAGTCCCTGTGCCATCTGAGAAAGAATGGATTAAAAAAAAAAGCTATAAAATTTACAAGAAAATTAAAGTTCATGCTACATCTTGAATCCTTCCTGACTGATTCTAGTTACACATGGTAGGACAACGGTTTCCTACATTTTGTGTCCCAGCATAATGGCAGAAATGTCAGCCATCTGTTTGCATCTGCTGAAGTTACTGGGGGTAAGTATTACAAATTCCATAAGCCTCTGAGCCTAAGAGAGTATTCATGCCACAAAAAAGTTGTTGTGTTAACCAGAAGTCATTGATAACTGAGGCTGAAGACATGTTTGAGATGGAAAATTTAGTCCTTAGGGACTACATGAATAACTTGATAGGCACCTAGCCTTTTGAAGGCATGAACAGACATTCTGTTCCCGTATCTTGCTTATTAAGATATGGTGAATGAACTAAAGTACACACAGTCTATATTACGCAGGACAGATGGGAAATTAGCATGTCATAAAATCCATGCAAAACTGGCTGTTGATACTGTCTGTCTCGAGAAAATAATTACATAATGATTAGCTCTCCTGAGAATATCAATGGACTAGGAAGTGACAGTGACTCACAGTTCTGGCATCCAGTGGTGTTTTTGCAAGGAGCCTTTTGGTGTGAGATTTTGACCAGCAAAACCAATGCATAATTTTATCAGCCTGTTTCATTAACCCTTTGTTTTATTTCCTCAGCAATAATAAGAACCTATTCCTTTGGTGTACTTATTCTCTAGTGAAATCAAGGAAATGTTTATTGATTAAAATACATCCTCTTATTTTACATCCTCTGTCTTCCTTAAACTGATCAGAAAGTATCACAATGACATGTTTGTTATAAATCTCTTCTTGCCACTGTTTTAGTACCACTGAAGACAATGCCAAAACTTTCAGTGATTTCAAGAGAAGCCATGGGCCTTTTAATCTAATGCAGGCTGTTTAGAATCAAGCATATGATGAGTATTAACCATGTGTGAAGAAGTAACCACTGGCACATTATATGGGCTAACTAAAAAATAACTAGGCAACCCTTTACTCACACAAATACATTTGTGAAATTAATTAAAGGCAATGCAATGCTTTGACCATTGTAATTAGTTGCTTAATTCCAAAACTATATCCCAAATCACTTTGCATTCCATTTTTATCCCAGCATAACTCCAGTAAAATAGTTGGAATTATAGTGGGTGCAACTGGAGTAACGTAACAGTGAGTCAGGCCTGTACTTTAGACTATTCAAGCTTTAAAGAAGAGTGGGGTGGTGGGGTTTCAGCCATATATTAAACTGCACCATGATCATCAGTTTCCTGTCCATAGAGGCCTGATAAATAGTACTACAAATATACAGAAAAAATGCAAACATCTGAAAATGAAAAATTTGATGCCACCAGTGGATACCATTATACACAAAGGTTTCCATAAAACCAGGCCAACATCTTAGATGAATTTTGAATTATTAGCAATATAAAACTTCTGATCTTGTCATTTATTAAAAACTTTTCTGTTTTGTTTTATTTTTTTCCCAAAGCTCCCATCTATTTTAGAGCACCAAACATGATCATTTTGCTGTTCACACTGATTGCACTTTTCATCTTCTCCATAAAGCTAAATAACATAACACAGAAAAGACAATACATCTGACACTTCTTTTGTATAAGTAAGACAATGTTAAAAGCTGTGATGAATTGAGTAACTCACTTGAGAGTGATAGTGATAGACCAAGAGATGTTGAGGGTTTCTGGTAAAGAGAAATTTTCACAGTGGAGAAAACATGGGGAAAGTATTTATATTAATAATATAAAAATATTTTTACTTGGGGCCATGTCATTCCTTAAGAAGATTATTTTTGTGTGTGTACGAGACAGGAAGTTTCTCCTTCATATTTCCCCATTGGAAGAAAGTGTTTGCTTATGCTTGAAAGAAACAAAGGATGCCGACACAGAACTCAGAGGATCAAAAAGAATGTGTGCAGATCTCAGAGAATGTGTGACAATCAAATTACTCCGCACTGGCACAAGATCTCTGCGGCGCTCTGTCAGCAATAGGGCTCCAAGGAGAGCTGTTTGCATGATTGGGGCAATAATAATAATTAATACTTAGCTCTTATATAGTATTTTAATGTATCTGCTAGTGTTGTTATCCATGAAAGCAATAAAGAATACATAATGAACTATATTATATTAATAAAACAATAGAAGAGGTCAAATACTGACTACAGTCAATAGCTATCTGCAAAAGAGCTGCAAAATAGGTAGATAAGACACTGGTACTCATCCACGCCAAAAAGGGAGAGACAGATACTAATTAAATGTAAAACAATCTGCCTAGGTAAGAAGCACATTAAGCCTAACAATGGTGGTCTCTTCAGGAACTGCCAGTCACATGAATACAGTGTATTTTATCAGTCTACATAGTGTTAATGTAACCACAGAGAGAAGAGAGAGAGTCTGAGAAGATGTGGTCATAAATCCATCATAATAAAATGTACTATGTTTCCTACCCAGTAGAGAATAGGTAAGGGAGAGATATATGAAAGCATAGCTTTATTACACATTCAGGATCTGATTCTGTTTTACACAAATACCACATTAAGCCACCCTGACAGTACAAAAAGGCCTTAAAGTGAGAGTAAATAATGAAGCCTTAGTGTAAATGACAATCAAGGCCCTTGCTTTTTAGAGTTCTTAGGAAATGAGGGAGTTTAGGATGTCACTCAAAAAACACATCTTGATTAAAAAAAAATCCACAGAAACAAAGTTAGATTTTTTGAGGTGGACATATAATTGTGTCTGCTGTTGGCAATACACCAGGCCCCCATCTCTGACTCCCTCTGTTTGGATGCAATTCAGCTCTGTAAAAAGAGACAATACATCCACTGTTTCAACAATACTTATGCCTATTATAAGTTTTCTGCTGCCCCTCTTGGTACATGTGAAGCTCATCATCTAAGGGAAAGGCAAGAAAATGTACTGTGTAGCCAGCCGCTCCTCTTTGGACCTGATTCTTATTGACACTTAGGACACTTTATCTCGCTGTAGGGGACTTAGAGGGGGTTTAAATGTAATTTACTCCCACATTATGGCCACTTTTCACTACCCAGGACATGTAAACTGGAAATCAGGCTCCAAAAATCCAGAACCTAATGAGTTTTGCATATTCCTTTATTATGTAAATCTTTTAAAGAGTAACTTTTTTTTCCTATTTTAAAATTGTTTCCCAAAGCACATACTGTCTAAAATGGCAAACACCAACACGTATTGGAAATTTCTACAACAGTATATATTTATCATTCAATACAACCATTCCCAGAGATCGGTGTAGTTACCAAAGCAAATACCACACTGACAATTGTGCTCAATCAGCAATGACCAATTTTTTTTCTGAATTCTTTCTGGCTACATCTTTGCTGCAAAAAAGTTTTATGTTTTCATATAGAGATAGCTAATGAGCTATCTCTCGATGTTAAACCTTAGTTGAGACAAGATACAGGTAGTTTTTAACCTCAAAAAATCAACCATATACCTCCTACCCAGGAATTCCTCAAAAAACTACATTGAGGTAAAACTACTATGCCATGTTTCCTGCAGGATTTTATCTTGAGATAGCTATTTTGCCTCCATGAAGACAGCCTCCGTTTTCATTTAAATGTATTGTTATTTTGCCTAGTACACCTCTACCCCGATATAACACGAATTCAGATATAACGTGGTAAAGCAGCGCTCCAGAGTGGCGGGGCTGTGCACTCCGGCTGATCAAAGCAAGTTTGATATATATAACTTGGTAAGATTTTTTGGCTCCCGAGGATAGCGTTATATCGGGGTAGAGGTATAGTTGTTTTTTGTTTGTTTGTTTGTTTGTTTGTTAAGTATTTTTCCTTCTCTCCTAGACCTTACTCTACCTCCCTCTGGGGGCTTTCATGCTTCAAACTGCATTTTTTCCTTTTGTTTCTTGATCTCCAGGCACTATGCCCTCTGTCCTTCCCCTACTTCCAGAACTAAAGATTTGGGTAGGGGAGGGGAAAGTTCGTTACTCTTTCATTAAATGTATTCTTAGGCCATAGCAGTCACAAGCTCTCATCCTTTCACCATTCCCCAAGTTCCAATACTACATCATTTGCAAAGGACTTTTTTTTCCATTTTGAATTTTTAAAAAATATATATTTACAAAATGTTACTTTTAGGTAATACATGCTTCTTTGACCATTCTACAGCCAGTTCACCACCCCACACATCTTTGCTCCATTCCTCTCTGAGTTTTTTTTTTTCCTGATCTGATTTATCTTAACATGAAGATTGATTCAGCAGTCAGGTGTGGACACAGCCAGGTGCAAAGAACTGCCAATGTGTAAGTCCAGCTCATCACTATCTCTTTGAGTCAGAATATTTGGCTGTCCAAAATCCTTCAGGGTATGAAAACTTAAAATGAGTCTGTTATGTGTGATATGATGCTTTAGACTGCTGCAGAGCCCTGGCTGATGAACAAAGAAGGGTCTCTTCTGAAGCCAATTTACTGAAGTCCAGTTCAGTTGCCTAAATAGTGCCACGGAAAGGAGGGTTATAATTAAATAAATAAATAAAAAAACAAGTCCCAACAACAACAAACAAAATATAACATACTCTTCATCTAGCCTGAAACAAGCTGTCTTCCTTTCAACATCACTCATACACATTTCCTCTTTTCAACAGACTGATTGCAATTGCTGCAAGTTTTCCAGTTCCATTTTGAGGTCCCAAGGGTCCTTTTTACAGGATTTCACAGAGTGTTGATTGAGTGAAGGATTGTGTTCCACTCTAATTTTCACATTTCCCGCTCTCCTATTGTCCCCTGCCATTTAGGGCTCTCTACCTCAGGCTCTCAGGAAAGCTCCCTCTCTCAGCATTTTTAAGAGCATGGTTTAAATATTTTCTTTACCACTCAGCTCTGCACATGTCTGATTCCTATTGTTTTTACCTGTTTGCTTCAGTCTTGTACTGCTTCTACTGATTACATGCTTTCCATTGCATAACATGAGACCCACATGAATATTTTGCTAGATAAATGTTTTGAGTTACAATAAACTTGCTGAGATCGTCTTCAAGATTTCATTTCATTAGACCATCAAGTAATGTTTGTATTAATTTCAATTTATTAGTGAGGCACTAATGTAGTTCTTTGCATTTAATATTACAATAATTTGGAAAATATCCAAGTCCTAGAAATAATTTTTCTAATATACTTGTCTTCACTCAGTGAAAATATTTCCGCACAGAACAGATCATATCCCAGTAAAATAGCTCTGGGGATAGACCATATATAATGTGATTGTATCTGCCCAGCTAATAATCTTGGGGACAATAACTTTAACAGGGTCCCTCATATTTTGTAATAGGAAAATCAATAGCCCAAATATATCAATCAACTGAACAGACAAATGGAGTCAGACTGAAACCATTAAACTGAACTAGCTGAATCTGGTAGCGTGATCATCTCCTATCCTGAAAATTAAACCTGTGCAATGCCTCCACAGCCCAATTAAAAAGGGGTTCACAATTGCTGTGTGTGATCCAGTTTGCATGAACAGAACATGAAATTTGAAAACATTCAAATGGACCCTTCTTTTCCATGCTTATATATCACTGTGAACACATACACTAAATTTGGCTTTGCACTGCTTTGATGATGCACTTAAAGTTGGATTAGCCCCAGCTCTGATCTTGGAGAAATATTTATCCCTGTAAAAGTGGGCTATAATTATTGTGACCAAAATATAAAATTAAGATGAGAGAGTGCGGAGAAACATTGTTGATCTCAGAAATACCATTGCTTGATAGAAAGATTCTTAAAACTAAGACTCAGTTGAGCATTTAGTTTCAGCCCTATGTCATACATTATAACTTCTTCCCCAATTCCCCACTGTCTTGGAGTTGAGTGAGTATCTTCCCTCTGTGACAGTCTGTACCCCTATGTTCACCACTTCTATGGGACTATGATAAAACTTGTATAAAGTATGCTTTGTGAGGTATCATTTGAAAACTCATAATTTGCTCATAATTATTGTCCTGGTAAAATATATGTGGTGACATTGTATATGAAGTCATAAGATTCTACTCTATGATATTACTAAGACATGTTCCCCAGTCTGGATAGCAGTCACAAACCAGTTTCCCAGAGACAAAAGTCTAGCTGATGGCTCAGCTAGGTGTCAGCTAAATCAAATGGATCATCACGTGGTTAAGTGACCATTTATTGGCAGAAAAGAGGACACGTGAAAATCTACATCTTGACAAATAAACAGTTGGGAGTTCCTGTCCACTCATACTTTCCATCTCTCGAACCTCAGTCGAAGGAGATGATTCTCAAAGAACAGAAAGAACTATAGGAAAGGAGAGCAGACACCCCAAATTATCTCTCCCTTTCTCTCTACCCACGGCAATGACACCACTTGAAAAGCAAAAGGATACAGCATTGGACTGTGGGAGGGATCCTAACTAAAGGCGATTCAGCCCGTAGGACTACTGAAACATATGGAGAGAGAGATTTTGCTTAGAATTCACTTAGTTTGTTAAGTTAGAACTTGGTGTGTTTTACTTTTATATTCTTGTAACCAATTCTGACTTTTATGCCTCATTATTTGTAGTCACTTAAAATTTATCTTTTGTATTTAATAAACTTGTTTCATTGTTTTAAACCAGTGTGTTTGGACTGAAGTATTTGGGAAACTCCATTTTTGCATAACATTTTCTATTAATACAATAATGGACTTTATATTGGAGCTTGTATGTCCAGGAGAGATCTGGGCAGTAAAAGACAGACACTTCTGGGGACTGGGAATTTGCTGGTGTTTCTGTGCAGTGTAATTCAAGAGTGGATGGCTACAGCACTCATACACTATAACTGAGAATAACTTACATGCTGGAGGCTGTGTGTGAGCAGACCCGGAGTGGTTGCTCTCCCAGAAAAGCAGTGTAAAAGGCACCCCAGGATGGAGAAATGAGGGGACACATCTGTTCATGAGATTGTAACGGGGGTAATGACACACCCTCCTTTTCAGAATGCAGATTACTCCCCCACCTCCACACCTGTAGTTCAATTCAGAGCTATGGCTCTGTCCATTCCTTGTCTCCTATATGTGCACTGGCTTCCAGGGCAGTAGTAGTTATGCAGAGCTTCACTCCAGGCTGCACTAACATGGCTAGGCAGTGGGGATGGAGACATTTTACTCTTGAGTGACCACAGTAACGCTAAGGACAGTCCACCTATAAGGGGACTGAAGGAGACAGAAATGTACTAATTCATATGTAGATTTTCCAAGCTTAACTGAAATGAAGAGTCTTTCTCTGAAGGAAAAAAAAATGGAAATCAACCAGAAAATGGCTTCTGCTAAACTGGCCATGTGGTATGTTCACTCAGTTACGGACGTAGGAAATGTACCAACCTATATAACTCTGTCTTATAACTTGCCCCATATTGAGTATCCCAACACATCCAACTGGAACAGAAAATCCACCAAGAAGAGCAGCCTGATAAATATCACAGAGTAAAAAAGCTTTTAGAAAGAAACAAATGTGGTTTATTGAGGCGAAGAAATTTAAGCAAACTAATAGTGGGCACAGTCTGAACTTAGCCAATGCTTGTCTGGAGTCTTTTTGCAAATGAATCTAACAGTTTGCATAGCTCTCCCAAATGCCAAGTTTCTCATCTGAGACATGCAGTATGAATTACTGAATTTCTCAAAACAACTACAATTAACACTCCCCTTGTGCAGCACCATAATTCTTGAGGTGGGCAGCAATCCATACAATGCACAGGTGCTGCCCCCAATGCCTTAAGTTCAGCTGGAATTGTAATTGACATGATGGCATGCTAACATATGTTCTTGTTTCTAAGGATTCCGTTCATTCTTCAGACTTGTTTGTATTATAACTTTTTAAACAGTATGGTACTCCTGATTAGTAGAGCTTTTGAATTACTGAAAGTCTGTGTAACATTTAATTAGCCTTTATCTTTACAAGTAATAAAACAAGTACCTTTTGCTAAAAGAAGGCAGTCTCCAGAGTGCTGCTGAAAAACAGCACGTTTTTGATTTTCTATTCAAACAGCTATCAAACAGATTGTAATTTTAGCTTCATTATTTGGCTAATTCACATTTCTTTAAAAGACACATGAGAGGAGGCTTATAAATATTGCAACAAAGAAACTCGGAGTCAACAACTAAAAGGGGTTTCTAAGCTGACAGAATGGGATAATACTTTAAAAAACACAGTTTGTATCAGCTGCAAACTATTCAGTGTTAGCTAGTTTCCATTTAAATAAAATAGAATGTTTGATAACTTAGGATGTTTCTGAATTTTAACTTCTAGCATTGATTATTGACCAGCCACCAAAGCCTGATGAGAGCACACCCAAATGACTGACATGACAGAAGGCTAAAGCTAAGTGGCTATGGAGTTACAACTTTGTTATAAAACAACTTAAATCTCACTGCATCCAGCTTAAGTAAATAAGATAGTAGTCCTCCCACTTCTTACATCCTAAACCTATAACTCTCAAGCTCCAGCTTGATCATCCAACCATCAATCTCACTGGAAACCCAAGCCTGTCACTCAACTCCTGACTGGGCTCACTTGATCTGCACAAGTCACATAATAAACAATAACAGAGCAACAATTAATAATAATTCACAGTCAGTTCAACTTCAGTAACAAAGACTGGATGCTCCCAGAGGCAGGATAGAGGAATGATTGTAAAATTTAACCACTGGGGTCTGATCCAGATCTCACTTACGCTGGTTTTACATAGTGTAACTCCACTGACTTCACTGAAGGTATTCTTCTTTTAGACTGGTGTAAGCAAGATCTGAATCAGACCCTTTTCTCTAGCCCAGTACCAGGATATAAAAAGTGACAAGTCATTTCCCATTTATCTATGCTCTGCTGGGCATGCCTAGCAAAATCTATTTTTCTGGCAGACTACAAGTTGCAAATTTGTACACAGAAAGGGGATGGGGGGTGAATAGCTGGTTACACAGACAAAGAGCTTTCTGTGTGTAAACAATCAAAATGAAAAAAAAAGAAACCTTTTATTCATGCATATTAAGAAATAATGTCAAACATAATTGAAACAGGGTCTCCTGTAACAACAAAAGGTTACCATTAGAAAGTATAATTAGACACTGGATAAGTACCTGATACATGCAAGATAATGTAGTAAATGGAAAGGTGTGAGGGACAAATAGACCTTGATCTGAAGTCCATTGAAAACAATGGGATTCTTTCAACTGACTTTAACAGGTTTGGAATCAGACGCAAATAGTAAAGATGTCCCCTGGCTACTTTTGAATACATGATAACCACTCTTTGTCTATGGCACCCTGTCCTCAATGATGGGCTCTGTAAATGGACTCAATGAAGGAAGTTATCTAGGTCATTATGTTGCAAGCAATAAACCTCCTCAGCTTTACATGTAGACCTCATGTTAAAGTTAAAATCTTTGATCATTTGATGTTGTTATAATCATGTACAGTGAAAATCTCAATATACTTCAAACTTTCTGGGAGGGTAGGACTAGATACAGCTACTTTAAAAGTTTAAGGTGATTCAGCTCATCCCTACATTCTGTAATTCAAAAGGCAAGGACCCTTATTTCAGAAAAAAAAACCTGAATTCAGACAGGAAGTACTGCTTGCTTTCAAATGGTTATTTTCTTTAATAAAATTAGGATGCTATTTGATGAAAAGTTATCTTATTTTTACCTTGTCTGTTAGCACCTACTTTGAGCCATCAGCACAAGTATGCTAGAGTATATAAGCTATTAAAATAAATCCCCTGGGGACAATTTATATAGAATAAACTGGGGAAAAAAACTTGTAATCATTGTATGTACTAGGTGAAAAAAAAATCCTAGCTATCAGTAATGCATAAAGTATTCATATGTGTATATTATATTGTAACATATTACATAGCCATTAACATAATAAAGTTAGATGTAATAAATTAAAATAAGAATAAAGGCAACAGAGGGTCCTGTGGCATCTTTAAGACTAACAGAAGTATTGGAGCATAAGCTTTCGTGGGTGAATGCCCACTTCATCAGACGCAAG
>NW_020664417.1:11475993-11592539 GCF_002925995.2 Terrapene triunguis | reverse complement strand
CTTGCGTCTGATGAAGTGGGCATTCACCCACGAAAGCTTATGCTCCAATACTTCTGTTAGTCTTAAAGGTGCCACAGGACCCTCTGTTGCTTTTTACAGATTCAGACTAACACGGCTACCCCTCTGATACTTAAAATAAGAATGAATTTAAACATTATCTACTATTGAAACAAACACTGGGCACAAATTCTCTCTCACTCTGCTTTCTTTGTGCACTCAAGCAGTTAAAGGAGAGAGAGACTTCCCCTAGCTGGGGATTCCACTGGTATGGGGATGTCTCCAGCCTGCTTACTGCCAATATAGCTGCTCCTATACCCTCTTCCTAAAATCCTAGGTGCACAGAACATGTTGAGGGAATGCAGGAGTGGAGAGGCAGAGTGCCTGGAGCATGAGGAGCTTTGGCTAACCTCGATGGTAGATGATCCTTTGGGGAACAGTGACAGTTGGTGCAGGTTAGAGCAAACCCTGAACTTCTCTAAGGGTAATTACATCTCTGAAACATGGTACTTTTTCTTCCAGTCACTACTCCCATCTTGAAGTAAGTAGTGAGAATGGCATCTTGAATCTTAAATAGCTCTATGTAGAGTTCAGAACAGTGGCATTACCTATATAACAAGATAATTCTTTCAACAACTTTCAAATTATGACTGTATTTTAAAATATATAAGTCACATCACTAAAAAACAAATTGTTTTCTAAAACAAAACAAAAAACTTTGAAACTGAGTATTCTTTTATCTGTTCATTTATTTTTGATATCCAAACATTTTAATTTTTGTTGTTTCACATATGGACATTTGTTATAGATTGTCTCAGCTCAATTACTGAATATTAACCTACCTTCTTCAGTCGAGGTCCCCTTTAGTGTTAATTCCGAGACAAGGAATATTGAGCCATTGTTTCTCCATTTTATATATCTTGCTAATACAATCCTTCTTCACATGTTCCTCCCATTGATGTTAGCTGGAGATTTGCTGGTATTAAGAACTGGAGAATCAGGAAACTTTGAATTTAAGTGAATGGTACACTCTACCTTATTAAAAAACCCAGTTATATTCAGTGCACACACACAACCTCGGTTATTAGAGCAGCGCAAATATATGCCTTCTCTCCAATAAGAATTGTTTTCTTTGAGAAAATGTAAACTGTATATATAACTGGATTTTATTTTATTTGAGGAAGAATACGAGAAATAGCATCTAGTGTCTAACAAAAAGGACACTAATAATAAGTTGCATAGCAATATCTATGAGGGAAAAAAGGTTTGAGCTTGATCAGAAAATATTTTGGTATTGTTACATCAATTACACAAGACACAAAGATTACAAGAAATCTTAATGTATGGGGGAAATATTTGCACAAGGCCCATGTGTGAAGGATATAAAAAGATATTTTAGGATAAAGTATACTCTGTAGTCAATGAATCTGTCCAATCAGGGTTTTAGTTGGCTCCTGGGACCATATCCAACTCCCAATAAAGTCAATGGAAACCTTTCCAATGAGTTGCCTTTCATTAACGTCATTGGGATTTGGATCAGGCCCTTGGTGCACACCTGTGGTGGTGTATTCAGCATCACATCTTCATCCTTTTCAAAAGTGCATCCAAACCCTTCCACTTCAAATCCTAATGTGGGTGTTTGCTGCTGAAGTACAGCCGTTTCCATTTGCATTAAAAAAATCTAACACACAGATTGCACCCTTTCACAGTAAAATGCAGATTGGGCCAAGGGAGAGGAAAACTCCGAGGTTCCTCTCATGGTTTCTCCTCCAAATTCTCTGGAAGAAGTAAAAGGTCTATCCCTCAAACCTCAGAAATCCCTATTATGCACATGAATCTTGAAAATCTGCTCAGGACCTGGGGCTCCATAACAGATCTTGGACACCTGCAGCTTTTCTTTACTACCTGGATGATTTAGCATGGAGGGGCTTATGGAAAAGGTGATACAGCCTATGGTGGTATTGCCTTTTGGCTTAGTTCTTGCTGGAGGCACTTACTTCCATAGAGAACCCACTTATTTTAAAACCAAATGTTCTGCTAAAAGGACTTTCACCAGTAGATTTTGAAGTGCTAAAGTTCAGCATACAGCTTTTGAAATAATGATTCATTTGTTTTTCACTCAGCTTTGCTCTCCCTCTAAGATCTTTGTTATAGGGAATTTGAGATAGATCAGCAACAAGTGGGTGAAAGTAAAAAGTGGATAATCTTTTATTCCTCCTACAGCCTAGAGAATCGTGCATATCTTACTTGGGGCCTATTTCTGAGTCTTATAAAACTTGTGGAGCTGTTACAAGTTCTTTATGGCCGTCTACCCTGCTGACTGCTAGATAATGTCTGAGCAATGCTTCACAGATTATTATCACCATCTCTGCATGTGCATGTCACTATGAACAGTATACATGTCATTATTCAGTGAGTAGATTGACACCATAATGGCAAACAGAGATGCCTCAACCTCCACATTAGCTATATAAAAAAGAACAGGCTCACATGCTGAGCATCTCCGATTGATGACTCCTAAGCCTTTCAGGTGTTAACCCCGGTTGGGAGCAGGACAAAAGAGAGAGGAGGCGCAGATTAAGCTGTAATTATAAGATGCTAACCGAAAATGTTTACATAGCTCTTCCTGATGCTCTAAAGGGTGCAGTTATATGTATTCACTGAGATTTTACTCATGTGTATGCGACCTGTGAAATCAAGTAGGTCAAGGAGGCCTACTTTTTTATAGAATAAGTGGAATTTCAGTCTGTACAACAATGTGATGGTACTGGTAAGAAGGAATGGAAACTTACTTTCTTACTTACTTTCCCAGTCCTTTTGTGTGCTGTCTTCTTTGGAACTATTTTTCTGAAGAAAAAAAAAAAGATGTTTCAGTCTCCCACCCTTACCTATTCATCTACTGCTGGAACAACAGAGAGGGTGTGACATACATGGGTACAATCCAGACTAATGAGTAGCTGTGTCACCTCCTGCACTCTAACCTGGGGTGCCTGTTACAATGCTTTGCTGCTGTAGTCTCCAGCCTGGACTGCTCACAAACAGCCTCTAGCATGCATCTTGTGTGTGTGCTACAGACAGGCTGCCACACCTTGGCTCTTACCAGCCTTGGTTATACTGCAGGGTGAGCCCAACTTCCAATCTTAGATTTTCCACCAGAAATGCATGTCCTGTACCGCCCAGCCCTCTCCTGGGCAATACAAGTTTATATGAAGTCTGTTGTTTCTGTATTAGAAATAATATTCATACAACTTGCCACCCCAAATGGAATTTCCCAGAAACTTAAATTTAAACACACTGGATTAGATAAAACAATAAAACAAGTTTATTAAGTACAAAATGATAGATTTTAAGTGAGTAGAGATAGTGAGGCATAAAAGTCAGAAGTGTTACAAGAAAATATTGTTAACACTCTACTAGTGCCTAACTTAAACTATATCAGATTCAAGCAAAATTTCTCACCATATGATTTCAGCAATCTTATTGACCAAATCTTCTAGGTTATGACCCCTTCACCCAGAGTTCAAAAAATGCTTCCTTTGTCGCTTCTGTTGCCATGAATATAATGGACAGGATGGGGAGAGGGGCGGAGGGTGCCTTGGGATGTTTGTCCCTCCTTTTCATAGTGTCAGTCCCCCTCTTGAAAAATATTTCAAGCTGAAATTCAGGAGACAAAGTCTATATGAAAGGATGTCCCCTGCTGCTTTTTCCTTACCTGACACATTCCTTTGTTTGCAAAAGACCTGTTTGCCAACCTCAGCTTGCAACATGTATTAATAACACCATAAACTGGAATCTCATAACTTCACATACAATGTTGCCACATGCATTTTATCAGGACAATAATTACCAGCAAAAGATGAGCTTTCAAATGATATCTCACAAGATATACTTTGTACAAAGATTATTATAATAGTATGGGAGTGTAGACACAGGGATACATTCTGTCACAGAGGATCATGAAATACTCCCACAAAAGACAAAGTACACCTTATTTTAAACATGTGTTAGTGTCGTTACTGCCAGCTTTGGACTCAACAGTGATATACGCATGTTTTTTGGAGTGGAGGATTTTTTTCCGGTAACTTAAAGATCAGAATCTTTTTATTATGAAATGCTGGACAAATGTTACTAAATTTCACTTTGAACAAGAGAACAGCTTTGATATCCACACGCATGCAAAAATTTTCTCTTCAGTCCAAATGCTGTTTGTGACACTGAACACTTGTTCCACTGGGCTATTTGTTCTGCATACACTGAGTAAATTCTACTTAGCATGGTAATTTATCTTGAACAAACATTTTGTAGTTATAAACAAAAAGACTTATTTGATTGATGAAATGAAAACCTAGGACATTTCAAGTGTCCCATAGGGAATTCCCTGAACACCATATGAAAAAACAAGAAGTGTTCCAGTAAAAAAGAACATATCAGTGGAATCTTGGCTCCAATGAAGTCTATAGGAGTTTTGTCTTTGATTTCAATAGAGCCAGGGTTTCGTGTATGGTCTCTTTATCCATAGCTCTTGTAGCAAAATTGATTGCTTACATTCAGTTGTGGGTATGGGTGCTTTCAGATGGTTGTGACCATATTTTAAGTGTTGTGAGTATGTTCATTATTTAATTGTCTTTGTAAGCTCCCAGTAAAACATATCCTTTCTCCTCATTTTGAATTGCTCATGTGGCAAGTGCTAATTCTACCATACTTCTGGCTGGAATGCAGGCAATTATCTATAGGGACTGCTCTGCAATTGCATTTTTTTCATACTGTATTCTCCAGTTGTGTTTTTTGGCAACTCTTTAAATTTTCCCCAGTCCCCACTTTGCTTGCAATTAAGCACTCCTTCACTCTGCTTACAATATTCCAGGCCAATATTAGAGTGTGTGACCTTGCTTCAGTGTCTTTAAGAGGATCCTCTTTCAAGGTTTCAAGGTTTTACAAGGTATCCTTGTAAGTTAAACTTCCAACTGGTTTCAAGAGCAAACAACAGCTTGATTTGTGTTATGACCTCATACCTAAGCAACTGAAGTTCTCTTGAAATGAAAGTCTTCATCATTACCATCAGTAGCAGCATATCAAACTTCATTCTGTATCCAAAAGCTTCTCCTTAAGCTATGTCTCCCGATAGTGTAGTAATAGGACAGAACCAGAAGCAACTTCTTTCTGAGAAGCAGGAGGCTTGAAAGATGTGATAGGAGTCTGAAGTGTAATTTAAGGAGATGCTAAAACATGATATAAGAAATAACATGCATTTTACCAAACCCAGGACGCTGTTTACAGTCTGACATTGGGGGGAGGGATAGCTCAGTGATTTGAGCATTAGACTGCTAAACCCAGGGTTATATGAGTTCAATCTTTAAGATGGCCATTTAGGGATCTGGGGCAAAAATCTGTCTGGGGATTGGTCCTGCTTTGAGCAGGGGGTTGGACTAGATGACCTCCTGAGGTCCCTTCCAACCCTGATATTCTATGATTTATCTACTCTAGACTGAAACAGATAATGATAACCAATCAAGAGTCCCACAGCTAAAGCCACAAACAGAGGTAACAAAGTAGACTATAAAAATGAGGGCTTCAGTCTCCTCTCAAAGGGTGGTACTTAACTTCAATATGTTGCTTTCTTGTTGACATCAAGAGGTACATACACATAGGCAGAGGAGAATACCAATGTTAAGTTTTCCCGTGTAGATCTGAAAGTAGAATTGTGCCCTGAACCATTGAACCTGACATTCAGAGAAAGCTCAAAGAAAAAATAAAAGTCAATAGGCTATAGAAAGCACAATGGTGCAGAACAAAAGTTTCAAACAGAACACAATGAAGAAAGAAACAAAAGTCTATGTTTTGTCCTACAGTCAAATACACATCTCTAGGTAAAGAGTGAGAATAACAGGTAGACAAGCACATGCTTCCAGGAGTAAAAATAGAAAAGGTTATAAATGATCTAATTAAATTGCCTCTTTAAAAATCTCTAGTTGATACAGTTTTAAATTGAATGACTTCTCTAAACAAAAGCAAATAATTATTGTGTAATGTCTTCATGACCGAGAAGAAGTGAATGGTGTTAATGATGGGCAAGAGGATAGAAACAATGCCAATGCTGATGGCTCAGCAATTATTCATTGTTTGATAAAATGTGTTCACATAGTAAATTATGATGTCTGTATTTTCTTTTGTATACCATGGAGTGACTGACAAAATGCAACAATGAGATGAGAAATCAAACAATCAGGATGAGAAGAAATTCTCTTTTATTGTCTCATAGCATTTAATGAAGCAGCCTTCACAATTATTCTCTTCTTTCCTGGGTTCTACATTTACAGATGAGCTCAGCATCTTTGTAACTGACGGACTACTACATTGTGACTACATTGTGAAAAGATCCTGTAAAAAGGGCATATTTTGTTTCCAGTTTGAACACATATGATCTAGGAACTAATCCGTATGAACAATAAACAATACCTGACAGTCTCTAGGGAGAATATGGTATGCTTCATTTTTCTGGGTCTTGTTGGACACCTTTTTTGAACTTTTGTCTTTAATGAGGTACTTTTTTACCAGCAAAGACCACCCAAGAATGTTCCTTCTTCAATTGACTTTCTTAAAAGGAATCAGAGAGAATCCTAATCTTTTAGAATAGATTTGCTTTGAATTTATTGGGAGTTTGACCACTGACTTCAGTGAAAGCAGGATCAGTCCCTTGCAATAGAATTCAGTTTGCTTTTTCAGGCCTGATTCAACCAAGGCTGATTGAAGTCAAGACAAAGACACACATTGACTTCAACAGGGTTTGGGCCAGGCCCAAAGTGTAAATAAAGGTTAAAAGAAAAGAAAAAAAAATGATAAAAAGATATAGGAACATATGGCAACCTGACATTATCAATGATTTTTACTGTTCTAAAGCCATGTATTTATGTGAAAGTTGTAGACACTTTTTTCAGGTGGCATTGTTTTTAAAGCTGTTTAAAGCTTTTATAAATCAGGACATTATTACTGTTTCCACATTGCAGAAAGCAAATAAAATAACAGAGAAAAAATTAATGAAAAAGAAAAACATGCTTGGCCAGGCAATTTACAGTAGAAAAATACATCAGAGTGTTGGCTTATGATGTACTGAGCAAGTATGCACAAAAGGCTTTAGTAATCTACCTTTTTAGGTATTAGTCTTTAAATCATAGTCCAATGAAGAACATGAGGGGAAAGTGTTCGAAAACAGAAAAGCTACAGTTTAATTTAATAAGTAATTATAACTCAAAAAAATAAAAAGGACACTGGTAGAAATATGATTACTTCCCAGCTTCACCTTAGCACCATTACTGCCAAGTTAGCCTAATAACGTAATTAGTTTTAGAAGAAAGTCCTATTTTGCTGAATTAACAGAAACCGGTAGATAAACTATTTAATATGCAAAGTGAAAAGGGTTTGCACTGAGTACTGGCAAGGATTAGCTTTTTATTTTATTCGGGTAAGGTCAACGGTTAAAAGAAATCTAGATACAGGTTTTTTTAAAATTCTCACTCTTCTTTCTTTCTTTCTTTCTTTCTTTCTTTCTTTCTTTCTAATTGATATAAGCACCAAAGGGAGTTAGGTGTTCAAGTCTCATTGAAAGTTAATGGAAGGTGGGTGTGATGGGTTTCCCTCAACCTCCGGGGTGCCACCTGATGTACTAGGGTACCACTGAGCCCGCCTCTTCCACCAGCCTAGGCTCCATTACACTGTCATGCTGAGCCAGGCCCTCAAGCCTCCTCTAGCACACACTCAGGTGGGACACACCCAGCTGTAGAAAGACACAGACACTGAAAACAGCATTGCATGGGAAGGCTTCAGCTAAGGAATTGCCCAGCACTCAAGTGCACACCCCGTCTGGGGTGTAAACCCAAAATTGTATTGTCTTGCGCTGCACATAGAACTGTACAGCATAAGCTCATGAAATTCGCTCCCTCCCTCAATGTGGAGGAAGATATGCACAGCTTTTTGCCCCCCAGTTATGAATTCCATGAACTGGTTTTAGAGAAAACAAAAACAAGTTTATGAACTACAAAAGATAGATTTTAAGTGATTATAAGGCATAGCAAACAGATCAAAGCAGATTATCTAGCAAATAAAACAAAATTGCAATATAAGCTTAAAATACTGAAAAACTGGTTACAAGTAGTAGTTTCTCACCCTAAATGTTGTTTTAGGCAGATTGCAGAGATTCTTGCAGGCAAGCTGCTCTTGCTTGAAGCTTAAAACTCAAGGCATTTCTTTCACAGGCCAGACACCTTCCCAGCTTGTGCTCAGTCCTTCTCCTCCCTCTTAGTCCTTGTTTCTTAGATGTTCACAGCAGTCATCCTGGGCTGGGAGTCAGTGAAGAATGAATACTGATTATATCCCTCTTCTGCCTTAAATAGGTTTTACGTATGGCGGAAATCCTTTGTTTTCCAGCGCTGTTCTCTCTCTCTCCCCCCCCCCTCCCCCTGCCCCTGCCCCAGTGGAAATATTCTGTCATGGAGTCCAGTACTAGGTGACTGTACTTCTTTGGCTTCTTTGACACTGCAGGGTCATGTGATTGAGTTGTTTGTAGCATTTCAGGAAAGCTTCTCAGGAAGGTGGGAGATTAGCATCTTCAAAGACCAACTGTTCTCCCTAATGGTCCATTGACTTGTCCCCAATTTACCAGCCAGACTGATTGCATTCTGTCTGGTGCATGTTCCTCAGGTGAAAACACGTTTGTAGTACAGATGTATAGTCAGTATTCCTAACTTTAGTTACAAAAATGATACATGCATACAAATAGGATAACCATATTGAGCAAATCATAACCTTTCCAATGATATCTCACATGACTTATCTTGCATAAAGTAAATTATGATTATGACACAATCATATCATAATATTATTATGAAAAATATGGGAAGCAGTGTCACAGTGGGCATTGTAAGTGCTTTGAAAAAATCATCCAGAGTCAATAATGAAATAAATCATATTTAGATTTTATACAGCACTTTTATCTGAAGATCTCTAAGCACTTTATAAAAGACTCACTACCTCCATTTTACAGCTGGAGAAATAAATCACAGAGCAGGTCACTGGCAGAGGTGGGAATAGAACCCAGGGCGTCTGACTCCTTACCTCCTAGCTGCCAGAATCAGATGATGAGCTCTAAATAATAAAACAAAATTAAAAAAAGCATATTTCAGAGATAGCCAATGGTAGAGGATAGTATATTTTCCTCCAAACACCCAGGTAAGATTTTCTGATTCTCTGTATAGATAGATGTTTGCCAAGGAGATTCGGGTGTACTTCCTGTACTTCAATGCCATTTGAAAAGCACTAACTCTATAACATAAATATAGCAGATTTCTCCCCAGTTTTACATATTCTATAAAAGATACACCATATACAGGTATGAGTAGGGCTGACTGGAGGATGATTATTCCATTTCATTGCAATCATGAGGTTTCAAAATTTGTTTTTATTCCACATTGGATTGAAAACAAAGAGTGATCTGGGATATAAAACTCAGCTCTGAATCAGGCAGAAAAAGGACTTTAACCTGAATCTCCCACACCGCAGGCCACTGATATAACCACCAGATTATAAAGTGTAAAAATCTCTCTCCCCCACTCAGGTCCTCAAGCCCTACAAGGGCAGCTCCTTCTCCCTCTAAGTTGCCAAGCGTTTCTTCCTCAAGTAGTCCTTCTACTGCTCCATAGTGATCCTTGATCTGAGCATGAGAGGAGCACCACCAGCTTCAGCACCTTCCAGCTCATCCACCTCCTTTTTGATAAATGCATATTCTACCTGATAGAGCACCAAGAGGCCCAGTCCCCATTGTTGTCATGGGAGAGTTTTATAACCTGATGAGCTCCTTGAGTTCTCTGGATGCAGATAAATATGAGAAGAAGGAGGAAGAGGAGGAAAATGACAATGTGATGCCACCGGAAATTTTCCACAACTCCAATGAATCCATCAGCCTGATAGCCAAGCCAATGGAGCCCCCCTCCAAGCTTTCATAGATGACTTCAGAGGGATCTTTGTCCATGACATGCCTTCCAGCAAAAGGAGAGAGAAGCCTGCATGGGCCTGGAATTAGAACCTTCCAGACAGAGCCAGGTCCTGTGCCTCGTTACTCCCAGCTGCCAGCTAGTGATAAAGATAAGCTCCTCCTTCCTTCTCTTTCATTTTGTCAAAAATATCTGAGCAGTTGTAGTTGTGACAGCACAAGAAACGAAGGAATCGTATAAAAATATTATAAACACCTACAGCTTTATATGTACCAGCTTTCACAGCTGATATAGACACTATTAGTAGTGAGTGACTACATTTTTCTAACTCCATACTGAATTCCAAACTATGTGGTAAAAATATTTGTGTGTATTGTGTTGGGAGAGACCAAGGGCATATAATATTACAATGATTACCTTAAAAATTGAATGTGATAGCAAAGCCTTGCTGTCATTTATTAATTTATTTTTAAATAGGAATATTCTTTATTTCCCCCACTCTCACTCATTCCAAATAGAAGCACGGAAAACAGATCAGCCTTAGAAAATGGAATATGTTTGTGATCACAGGTATCAGCAGAAGTATTTACAGGATTTAGAAACAAGTTGCTTTGAGATAGTGAAATAAAATGGCAGATTTTCTGTCATTTTTTAAATGTAATAGCAAAGATCTACAGCACTTTAGCTTTTCACTAGCTATGGTACTTTGCTCTTCCTTCTTTATTCAATTTGAGATGAAGCCTGAAACTGCACTGGACTATTTTTTATAGTTGTAGGTATTGCATACTTATATGTACATTAATGGGTCTGATCCTCTTAAATTGAAATTACTAGGAGTTTTACCAGTGAGGTAGAGTACCAAAGGCACAAAGGACATTTATCTACCAGACTCCCACTGAAAGTCGGTGAGAATTGTGCACCTAATACTCATTGAAAAATCTTTCCCCTTGTCTTCAATGGGAGCAGAATCAGACCTGGGAAAAGAATAATATGGAGAAACATTTTCAAAATTGCCTAAGTGACTTAGATGCCTAAGGCCCAGTTTCAAAAGTGACTTAGGATCCTAAATCTTACTGAAAGACAATGGGATTTGGGTTCCTAAGGTACTTAAATGCGTTTATTCAATCTGCCCCAGACCATTCCTATCATGTCTGGGTTTTTACCATTCAGGTTAGGATCCTTCTATGTAGATTATATCCATTATGGAAAAGAATTGGACAGTGCCAGGTACTACTAGTATTTGTGTATAAGTAGGAAACTGAGAAGTAATATTCTTGCCAGCAGGAAAAACAGCTCAATTCATCTTGCTAGGCTCATTCACAGCCTTGTATAATCATGTTGTGCTCCCCCAGAGAGGAACAGAATGTTTCCTCTCCTCTGTACTTAGTGTTTGCCGTTTGCCCTTTATAAATAATCTGCTGCCCTTAGGACTTTTCATGCTGCTAAAATTAAAACACAGATTTATTTTTGCCACCTAGGGGTCTGTAAGGCAACATGAAGAATTAGTACATATTTGAGTTTATGACCCTTTTCATCATGATGAAACAGATACATTTTGGGGGTGGCTCCTAATTAGTTCTTAACACAAATGACAGATTCATCTCTTAAACACATACTGTATTATTTGCTCTGATGATATCCCTACTATATCTGTGGGGAACCGTTGTGCAGGGGAAGAAAGTACTTCAGCCAGAATAATATATCTTCCATTGAGTACCCCATGTTACAGAGTGAAGCTGATGCAAACCTGGCAATCTCCAAGGAAATATTATTCATTATGTATTTACAGTTATTGGATTAAAATTTAGTAATGTGCTCTGTTCAATTAATAATAATACAGAGCAAATGATGAAATGCATTGTGCCTTTTAAAAGCTCTAATATAGGAAAAGACAAGCAGTTTGTCCTAATGAATGCATCTAATTGGTACACTTTATTATAAAACACTGGAACAGCATTTTTCACTAGGCAGTTCTATTTGTAACAGGCTGTCTTCAGCATGTCAGGGTGTAATAAATGTGCCGCAGACTAGAACTGCTGATTAGCATTTCTGGAATCTTAGGAAGTTATTGCAAGCTGTTTGCCATTACAAAAAGATATTTTGAACAGTGTCAGGGGGTGGGGGGAAGTCAATACTGTGATCTGTTGGGTTAGAATTATGGGACTAACTTTGCAGTGCTCCTTGCTATCAGACCAGTATGCATATGCAAATATGACAGTAAAAGAAAATATAATTGATTCCACTTTGTTGTATACCTAATATCTGTTATGATATTTGTATACAAAAGAACTTTTGATAAGCACTGACTGCAACAAAATACAGCCTCTTCCCTATAATAATCTGAGTTATAATTACTACTGTATTATTGACGTATGACAGTGACTCAATGTCCAAAGCATCCTTAGTTCATTTTGGAGTGAAGGAAAATAGGAGAAAGAAAGAAAATATATACAAAAACTCTTGTCACCCGTGAGAAGAAACAGAAAACCTAAAGGGACCTTTGAAAACAACCGCGAGTCCCAGAGCAAAAAGAGACAATGGTCAACATTCTTCCTCATGGGGCACATAGGAAATTAATTGCCAGCATTCAAATGAAGTAACCTTGATGATCTAATAACCAAAAATATAGTGAAGATTCTTCTGAGATTACTGTATATGTTCTCTCAGAAAACAGGATGTAGCTTTTGGTCCTTTCTTTCTAAGAATACTAACAGAAAACATAGCTAATTGTTTTCTTGCTTTGATATGAGTGTACAAATATGAGTGTACATATGAAGAAGAGGACTCCTTTGGAAAAAAACTTGTACCTTTGCAGGTGCTGGGTGTAAAGATTACAGAGACCTACACACCATGGTTGTGGTGAACACAAGACTGACTTTATTTCCTGTTTCCAGAGACTCTTACCTCCTTGTTCTATGCCTCTTACAGGTCATTCTAAATATTCACAACTGACACCACATCCCCCTTTTAGAAAAAGCAAGAGCGATGAAACTTATGCAAACTTTACATAAAACAATAACATATAACAGGAATAAAATATCAATACAAACCAAGAATGAACAACCTTATGAAGGACAAGGTAGACTGCCTGAACTTCCAACCTTGTGTTAGGGATTTATTCTGCCTTTTTAAGATATTTGACTACTAGTTTTCTGACTCTCTCAAATTCTTAATGTCTTGTGTAACCCTCCAGGAATGCAGGAGGCCACTGGTCTCTAGCTGGATATTTCCTTCCAGGAGAGGATCTAGAGGACATACTAGAAGTTTTGTGGGCTGGAGTAGTGTTGTTCATAGGTTCAGTGTCAAAATCGCAATCAAGGTGTATTGGAGGTCTACCTGGTGACACAATATGATGATGAGGATTCCAACAGATGATTCCTTCTGGAACCCTAGCAAGGTAGGATCAAAGTATCCTGACACTTCCCTGAACTGTCCTCTTTTCTTGAAAATCTTTCATCTTTCTCCGAGTTTCAGTACTCCTGAGGATTTGACTCTGTGGTGCATGCCAAAGTCCCACTTCTGTCAGGTTTTATATTGATATTCCTTTTTTTGTAGTCTAATGAATGGTCTAGTTGGGAAGGGATGGTTGGGATAGTGGGCCTCAACTTCCTTTCCATCAACAGTTCCACAGGGCTGAATCCATTTGTTAGAGGATCTGAAGGTTTAGCAAGAAGTTTATTGTCTTTACTTCACATTCTGCTTCACCATATCTCTGAGAGAACTGTGGGCTAGATGTGACATGAGTGATACCATAAGTATCTGCATACTTTAAAGGGTCTTACTTTTCCTCTAAGAACCATTGTCAGAGATGACTTACTCTTGAATCCCAAAAAAGGAAAAGATGGGTTTTACCCTCTCTACAATTGTGCTTCATGTGGTTTTCAGTCACCAGGCAACTTCAATGAGTCTTGAGAATAATCAGTTACCGAAAGATAGATTGTATTATCTAGATAGAAAAGACCAGTCCCAAATTTCTACCATGGTTGTCTGGTAGAGCAGATGGTAGTAATGATTCTGGTGCGTAAATTCTCAGGCAAGCACACATATCACATTTCTTAGTGCTCTGAAGAATTTGTTTGTTCAGCCCACGCCACTAAACAGACTGTTTACCTCTCTCCCTGCATTGTGTAATGTCTTGGTGTCCCTCATGCAGACTGCCAAGGATTTCCTGTTGCACTAGTATAGGGATAACTAGTCAGGACTCCTTCAACAACAGACCAGAGTTTATGTTATGATCCTCGGAAACAACCCAATATGATTTTATAGAGGTTTTGCCTGCTCTCTTTGCAGTGAATCAGTAATTCAGCTTCTTTTTTTCATTTCTTGCAGGAATTTTTCTGTGATTGGTAAAGTATTAAGTATTGCATCTACAGAATCTAGGAACAACTTCTCCTGCTTATACTGTTGATGTGATGTCTCTGGAACAGAGGCCCTGGACTGTTTATCAGCTGTAGTGAGATTCCTCCCAGGTACATGAGCAATCAAGAACTGAAACCTCATGAGTCTTATTTGAAAACATTGTATCCTAAGTGTTAAATATCTACATATTTTAATGTGGAAGACCAGCTAGTGGTTTCTACATGAAATGTTATGCCTATCAGAAAGTCTCACAAACTTTCACAAGCCCATGTTGTGGCTAGGATTTCTTTTTCAACTTTTGTGTAACACTACTGAATATTGGTGAGTGCTCACGATCCATACACCACTTGGGTGCCATGCTGAAAGTGATTGCTCCTGAAGGAAGACTGCCCCATCCCATCGGATGATACATCAGCTAAAACTGTGTTGGATTTATTTGTCTTATATAGGTCCAAAACGGTGGAGTGCTCAGGTCTTGCTTTATTTATCTGCATGTCTGGCTCTGTTTAGTTCCCCAATACTGAGTACTTTGCGGATTCAGGAGATCTCTTAATAGCGTCTACTTCCACAGATCAGGTAGGAATTTCCTAGGTGTGTCACTGTGTTCGTTAATCAACTTACTTGACTGACAGTCTGAAGCTCCTACAGCTGGGAAATTGCTTGCACTTTCTCTGGATCTGGTTTGACCCCTGCTATCTGGCCTAGAAACTTAATTCTTCTTTTAAGAAGTTGCACTTGTCATGAAGTGTTAGGCCTGCTTTCTCCAGTCTTTTAAGGACTGCAAAGAGACATTGGTCTTGTGGGGTTTCAGTTGATCCATAGATAAAGATGTCATCCATTTCGAGACCCTGTGGGATTTGTAACCTTTTCCTCTGGAAATGTTCAGGAGTAGGTGACATGCCAGATTATAGCCTATTTGAAACAAAACCGTCCAAAAAAGTGATAAAGATCCTTAGTAGTGCAGATTCTGCAACAAGTGGTATCTGCCAAAACTTTTGGTTCAGTAAGTTATCCAAGGGTATGTTCAATGCATTGGAGTACATGTTACTCTCTACAGACATTTTCATTGAACTTGGTAAGGTCTACATAGATTCAAACCTTGTTTGGTTTTGGGTGCACACTGTTCTTTTGAGGTATCTATTTTGAAAATGCAACAGAGAATCCTGTGGCACCTTTAAGACTAACAGATGTATTGGAGCATAAACTTTCATGGGTGAATGCCCACTTCATCGGTTACATGCATCCGACGAAGTGGGCATTCACCCACGAAAGCTTATGCTCCAATACATCTGTTAGTCTTAAAGGTGCCACAGGATTCTCTGTTGCTTTTTACAGATCCAGACTAACATGGCTACCCCTCTGATATTTTGAAAATGACACCCACCTGCTCTATGCAGCTGAGCTCTGCTTTCACCCTGGGCAGTAAAGGGAAAGAAAACTCTCTGAGTTGTCAACAGTGCAAATGTCTTCGCATTTGGTAGAAGTTTAATGTGGTGGTGTTCTCCCTCTAAGTTCTGCAGTAATTTTGGGGACTTCTTCCTGATCTCAGGTTCTA
Source organism: Terrapene triunguis (assembly GCF_002925995.2). Classification (NCBI taxonomy): domain Eukaryota; kingdom Metazoa; phylum Chordata; order Testudines; family Emydidae; genus Terrapene; species Terrapene triunguis. The sequence goes on along the minus strand of NW_020664417.1, from coordinate 11,576,645 downwards.
GGTGACTAGTTCTATCCTTATAACCAAGTCTAGGGTTATGATTTCTGAGCAGCCAGTGAGAGCATTGTGTCAGCCATCTATAACATAGATCACTTGGGATGTAGTCATCTCTCCAAATTTTAGAGTGGCCACATTTTTTTTCCTTTCACATTTAATGGTGACTGTCCTGGCCTTTCAATATATTTTGGGGGCCTTGAAGTGTTGGTGCCTTCATCCCCCTGTAAAGTGATTCTGGAATCACTGTTACATTATCACTTGTGCCTATTTTATACTTTCTCTAGGTGACTGTGGAGATCATCTCCTATGGCTCCAAGATGTGCAATCTGAATGTCCTTTGGATATTCTTGAAAAATAGCTACTATTATGCATTTTGATTGGCAGACCGGTGCATATTGTTCCCTTTTTAGACATTTCCTGCATGTGTTTTCTCTTGATGGACAAAGCAGTTTGCTCTGAGGCATTTATCAGACCAGGGGCATTCTTTCATGTTCTTGTTGTATTTCTTTTCTTTAATACTGTTAGCATAGCATAGCACTCGCTGGATCTCTTTGTGCTTGTACTTTTCTCGGTATTGTTTCTGGGCATCCTGATGTATTTTTCTTTGTGCTTGTACAGTGGGGTCCTCAAAATTATTCCTGAGAAGAGTGTGCTGCTTTTGGACTGATTTTGGAAGATTATGTTTTTGGCTGTGTCAAGTATGAAAATGGGATAATTCTGTATTCTTTCAGATAGCAGGTTGTCCCTCATACCTACATGAAGCCTGTCTCTGATAAGTTCTTCAGTCATCTTCCTGCAGCCACAGTGTTGGATTAGGTTGTACAGGGCTGTTATGAAATCATTCACTGATTCACCTTTCTCTTGCTTGCATAAATGAAACTAAGCCTGCTCAAAAATGTATAGCATGAAATGCTTATTCGGCTGTTCTTTAACTGTATTGAACTGTTTCATCTGAGCAGCTCTGAAGCTTCTAGAATGTCTTTTCCTGCAGATGTCTTTGTATCGAGTAGGGTATTAACTTGGTTATCCACTAATAGTTGATCTAAACCTAAAGCCAGATGGAACTTCTGGAATATATGTACCCAGAGTGGCCATCTCTCAGGGTGCTGGAAGTCATATTCTGCCGGGGATGGTATTTGGAATAAAGATGTAGTCATCTCTCCTGTTTTACCAAACTATAGATTTCCTTCTCCCTACACTTTTTCTTTGCTGCCTCTGTGTGAAATGAAGAGCACTGTCCGCTTAAGGAAGCAAATGATGTTACTATGTGCCTAGCCTTAGTTTCAGTGTTCCTTTCTTTCCTATCCTCACTTCCTGTTGCAGCCTGGACTCACCATAGCAGGTCTCCCTTGACTTGCTGTGTTGTAGGCCTCTTCTCTGTTGGCTCTGCTGTTAGCTTTGTGCAGCTTTTTGGCCACTCTCTCTGGGTTGGAGCGTTTGCTTGTCTGTTTTCCTTTCCCCTTTTTGCAGAGGTGTCCTGTGATCTCTTGGATCTTTATTCAATCCCCACATTCACCATACAGAGATTATAGAGACCTAGCATACCATGGTTGGGTTGAATGCAAGATTGATTTTATTTCCTGTTTACACAGACTCTTACATTCTTGCTCTATGCTCTCTAGTGGTCACTCTAAATGTTCATAACTGACAATTGTCCATACTGTGTAGAGGCACTCTTTCAGTCACAGCTGTGTTCTTCATTTCTACTCACACACAATATTGAAAGTGAAATTCCTGCTCCACATTTTTCTCTGGAGTTCGAAGGACAAGTTATTCATTAGTTCTGAAGCCAGAGAACCCCATATCTCATCTTTTTTGATCAATTGTATTAACTTATTTTATTAATATTCAGTTTTTAAGTATAATGGGAATAACCCAGTCCATTGCATCTACATATATGTATATATGTAAGAGGGAAAAAAGACCCACATAATGTGTACAACTACTGCTCTGAGGGTCACCAGAATCAACAGAGTTCAAACACTGCAGGTTGTCTGCAGCTGGATTATAGAGAGGAGGTTCTATGGCAGAATATGGTCAGTATCTTATCATATATGCCTCATGTCTTGCTCTCATTACTACTCCTATCCTTGGGAGAAATAATCCACAAACAGCTCTGAATGGGAACAGGTAAAAATGTGGGCTTGAATTATTGCAGCACTTCATAATCAGAACTATGTTATTTTGTACCTTTCTCTGGTACCAAAAGTAACATTTGATTTGGCCCAATCTTGTTTATATTTTAATTATTTATATTGTGTTGTCCTTTCAAGTGCCAAGCTCCCACTTAAATCAATTCATGGTTTTGAGTGTGCATCTATGCCGGGGTAGTTTCTATTGCCCAGATAATCAACTGTGGCTGAGAAGTGCACAGCACAGCTCAGGTGGGGAGGGCACCTCCCCAAACTGGTTGACTCCCTGTTGTTCTGGTCCCAGGTGTGAATAACAGAAACTTAAAGTCTGCTATAAATTAATGTAGCTGTTACTGGGACCAAGTTCCTGAGACAGCAGCCAGGGGTTCGCAGGGCATAAGGAATCTTCAAACATGCTTCCTCTCCCCCAGCTACAACCTTGACAGTGACATCAGACAGGCAGGTTGCTGTGGAACCTCTCACGCTGACTAAACACACTTAAATAATTCTTCCATAGCCAGCAACACTGGCTTTAGGGCCACTATGCACAGAATCTGGGACTCTGTTCTCACCTTATTTAAATATATGTATATGTTTTTGTTATCTTTCCATTTTTTCATTGTAGTTTACCATCCAAGAGTTAAAATCTTCTGCTGGCAATTTTGGTCCTGATCTTGTGTAGTACTGAGCACCCTAGTTCCCTTTGAATTCAGTTCTTCCTATCATCTGAAAGGCCCCACGCAGAGTCAGGACTCTGTTGGCCAAGAGGGTGCATGGCTGGGTGGAGAGGAGCCAGAGCTAGAGGGACTACTGTTCATCATGGCTTTGTCTCATCTTAAAGCTGTGGAGCATAAGATAATATTAACCCTCACACAATTACTGTATGCTGCTTCCCCATGCTCTGGAAACATCCTGAGGGGATGCTGATTGGACAGCAGCCATCACGGATAGCTCCCTTAGGAGCCATGGTGTTATGAAGGAAATGAGTGTGCTGGGAACTAGTGTATCTGTGGGTGTTCTGAGATGTGGGGTCTTCCCAAGGGGATCTCAGTGTACCTGAAGAATAGGGAGGTCCATCCTTTCGTGTGGTCTGTGGAGAGCAGAGAAAAATGTTGTCTTCTCCTCCCCCTTGATGGCAGGATAGCTCTGAGAGGATAGAATTTCCTGGCCCTTAATAGGATTCCTCCCACACTGGAGACAATAGGCTCAATGATTTGTAAATAAATCACAATTATTCTCCATACACATTCAGAAGAACACAAACCTGTATTAGCTCAGCTTGTTGAAAAGTACAGGTCTCTGTGTGTTTCTTGAAATGCAAACCGTGTAATCTGAAAATATCTTTTGCCCTGCATTTCCTGCATTTTCAATTGATTAAACCTCAACTGAAATGTTCCCTTTTGGGTCAGAGGCTGGTATTGCCCTTTTTAACTTGCTCTGAAGAGCTTCTAGGCCTCAACTTTCTCAAGCATAAATGTCAATCCAGTAGTCAAAGTGGGTGTCTTATTTAAGTTAAGTCTTCCTTTGGAATATTTCCATATACAATGCAAGAGTATTAATACTACTCAAAAAAGAACCCTAAGCTATGTCTACTACATACCATATATGTATTGTCAGACTAACATATAATGTGTATAATATAAATGCATATCTATATTTCTTCCTGCAGTTTATTTTCTGGGCACATACAATATGTGTAATTTGTTGGAGTAAGTGCATAATGCATAAACATTTTGCTAAAGGTTTACAGAAAGGACATATATAGGAACTGATTATTATGGCCTATTTTTCCAGCTTAAATAGATACATAACAATTTTAGTCTTTAGTGATACTTGATAACACTATGGGATGTAAAAATGTGTTTGCAACCTAGATGTAAATATCAGAAAGGCAAAGATACAGTATAGTAAAAATAAACATTTATACTGGATACTAGTTTTAAAATAAAAAGTTATGGTTTCATTTGAAAAATAAATGTAGTGAATATATTGTAAACAAAAACTGAAGATTTAATGTCATTTTTGGCTACAAGGACTTATTCATAGACCTATGTACTGTCCATATGCTTCTGTATAAGTAAAGAAAACCAAATGATGATAATTCATTAAAAAGCTATTTTAGATATTAAAGGCAAACAGTGGAAATATAACTGTGTTCTCCTCATTAAAGGTGTTCAAAGCAATATTAGATACATTTTATGGATAATATTTTAGGGACATTTCTATGTAATGCAGTCTAATAATATTAGAGATGTTCCTTTATCAAACATGAGCTCATCTAAGAATTACTTATGATAAATCATGCATAACTAAATTCAAAACTAATTTGTACCTGTTAATCTTGGTAGAACTAGTAGTTGCAGAATTTTAAAAAATATATATTTGGGATAATTTTTTTCTCTCAGGTACACATCCCTTCATTTGGATAGTGGTTCTCAACTAGCTGGGGAAATTATGATAAATGGCATATAACTGATACTATAGAGCTGATCAAATTATTATTGTGACTAAATTGTTTATGAATTGTTGATGACATGATTCTGACTAAACAAGAAAACAGCAAATGCTGAATAATGAATTCTAAGTGGTGAATGATGAATAATGAATGCTGTTATGCATGTACAACTACCTTGTTTGTACATGAAAATAAGTGTATTCCTATGAAGAATGGCAGTGTCCAAACATTTCTATGATAGATAGACAGACTGAATAGCAAACAAATGGTTTAATATGGCCCTACCAGGTAGAAGTTCAGTACAAACAAATAGAAACCACACCCAAACAAATGTTCATAAATACTAGGTTTACAGTGTTTGACCAGATCTATGTGAGGCATATGTGCCCATGCAGGTGAAAAACCCATATTGTTCAGCACAATAGGGTCAACCTATAGTATAGCCCTCATTGTCTGTCTAGCATTTTTTTTTTCAAAAGAAATAAGCAAGTGTCAGAAGTCATTATTTCCAGCACTCAGTGTCACAATTCCATATACACAACACATACATACAATGCACATCTATGGGCTAAACAACTACTAAGGAGAAGATGTAGCAGGAGTACACACACACACACACACACACACACACATACACTTTGCATTTACACCATATAGTAGCATTCATATGATTCTTTCAAAGCATTGTAAGACATTAAAGTCTATACTGTAGATGGTCCTGTGTGTAAAGGGTAGAGATAGGGCAAGGAGACCATAGTCTCATTCCTCATAGTCCTTGAATGCAAAGATCTTAAGTGGTTAGTGCATGGAGCTAGAAACTTCACAGTGATTAATACATCTATTAATATTTCTATGTACCTATACATGCATTGCTCCTAAATAAAAAGTGGAAATTTGGTGACTTGAAATGTCTAATGGACTCACAAGTATCCTTTGGGAGCTCAGAAACTGAAATCACCAGACTGTCATGTTCAATTATTTATTTCTCATAAACAATCATTTTATCGCCTTATGATATGAATGTGATATTACTCAAACCATTTTACCATACTTATTTATGTCAAATCAACATGAAACACGTAATAGGCTTATTAAAACAGGTCATTAGAGTCTTATTATTCAGTATTTTAAAAATGATGTTTTAAAAGTAAAATAATAAAAAGTCACAAATGAATAAATGTTTTATTATGTACTATTAGAAATATAAATAGTTTACACATTAAACTGCCAGTCTATTCGGATGAGAATGATCTATCTATATATCCATCCATTTCATGGTCATCACCAGTATTTATACAACAAATATGGCCTCTTTTGCTACTCACAAAATATCCATAAAAGCTGCAAAGCTTACATTTATTCATTTTTAATATTATTTAACAAATTCATATGGCTATTTTTATAACTCTATAGATTGATTAGGAAATGTTGTTTGTGAGCATTCCATATTTGTTATGTTCTGAGGTGACATCCAGACCAGTGAAGAGTTATGTCACCTCTTACCCTATAATCCTTGCTACTATAGTTCTTTGCCTGGGACACCCAGAATTAGTAACAAGCATGCACTCTATATCTATGTATTCAGCAACACCCCTATCCAATGCATTGGATCCAGGAGCCTGCCTGCCATACCACAGATTTCCACAGGTCTCCGCCTTGGTTAACAACTGGTAAAGTGACTCCACACTTTCCCTCCAACCCCAAATTTCCCCAGAAATGTGTGTTCTGAAATGCCCAGCACTATCCTGGAACAATCAGAGGTATGCTAAGGGTTGTGCTAATTTAAAGAGCCAATATCTAACATTTTGTTATTTTAACTTTATCAAACAATTCAGTTCAAACACAGTGCTGGATTGGTTTAGATTAGAAATAAAACAAGTTTGTTTAGTGACAAAGGGATAGATTTTAAGTGAGTACAGGTATACAAATTAAAGTCAGAAATGGTTACAAGAGAAATAAAGATAAAACAGTTTCTAGTAACTAAAACTTAACAAGTAGACGTGGTTCAAGGTAAAGTCCTCACCACATGTTTCCATTAAGGATCAGGATCTATTCCCCAAAGTCAAAGAGCTGGTACCTTTGTTTTCTTAGGTGAAAGATAGATAAGCTGGAGTTTCTTCGCCCCTCTCTTTTATAAGCCAATGAAACTTTGAAATGGATTCTTCTGAGGGTTACTCCTAGATAAAGTTAATTCAAGCTGTGGGAAAAGCAATATGGAATCATATGGGGATGGATGTTTCCCGTGGGTTGTTTGCTATTGATGTTGGACATGTGATTGTCATCCTCCTCCACCATTGTAGTGTGTGGTTAACTTTATGGGTCTGTTTATGCGACATGTAAATACATTCTCATTGTCTTTGAACATACTTTGAAAGTTACCCAAAGTACTTTGAGTACTGGCAGTAAATCCCAGGTGGAAAAATTACAGTCTTTTGTCTAGGATGGAGTAACTCCTGGCAAACACATTTTAAGAATTATCATTTCAATTTATATCCATATCTTTTCATTAGTTTCTTTCATCTGTATTATGCAATAATATTAATAACCAGTGAATCATGAGCTTTCCATTGACACTTTGCATGACACTTATCAGATACATTTCATGACATTACAGAAATGGGGTACATTTGAACTGGTTAAGCCAGCTGCAGTTAATTACCAGCTCTCTGGGTGCCCCTTGCCTTCTGGCCTTGGGCTGTTCTTAATGTCACAGTACTCAAATTGTTCAGGTTAGCCAAATAAGTGCCATGTCATTGTTTTATTCCCTGGTTTTATCAGTGTGAACCCTCCCCCCACTCCCAGCACAAATATTTATGCATGAGAATATGAAATTCTATTTCTGAGAATACTTTTGTAGGGGTCTTCAATCACTCAAATGCTTCTGGAAAGTGCACTCAAACTGTACACACATGACCAACATGATTTTCAATATTTATTATTTGTGAGACATGTTGGGCAAATTCATCAAAAGCCTCTAAGTGATGTAGGAACTTAAGTATGATAGTAGCCTAAGACCCATTGATTTCTATGTCACTTAAGCACTTTGAAAAAAAAAATCTTTTGCATCATTTGTCTCTAGGCAAGAAGCTTTGCAGTTAATTTGTACCACAATTTACTGTACTTTTAGGAAGAAGTCAAGAGTTGCTGGGAATTGAAAGGAAGAAGGAAGAGTTAGTCAAGTTCCTAGTATAATTATTGGGACTTGGAGACAGTCATTAACACATGATATTCATTGAGAGAGACTCAATTGCTCGATAGGTTCTATAATACTATTAGTGGGGACACTAGGTTTGGCTTGTGATCTAAGCCTAGTGGCCAGGTCTCAGTGGGATGTCTACAGCTTGACAGCTTTCAAATAGTCTGGATTTATTGATTGGGTCAAACGGGGGGCTTATGGTTGAAGTAACTGTCTAGCACACACTCTGAAAGTGGTGGAGACAGTAAATTAAAATATGGTTAAGGTATGGAATGTATGCTGATGAATGCTTGATATACATGGATGGTTAGGGAGGTGCCAGCCTAGAAAGAAAGTATCCATCGGCCGAAGAATGTGTCAAGTGGATAACCAGAAACCCCCGGAGGGTAAACTGGGATCCACCCCATCACCTGGAAGGATGAGAAACACAAACTTTGGACAATGTGGAGCCACCAGGAATGTGCCACTTTGGACAGGAATGTGTGCCATCTGCTGATTGAGTCAGCAACAGCAGGATGAAACAGCTCCCATAAACTAACATAGCAATTAATTCCTATAAAAATGGACTCTAAAGACTGATGACTTTGAGTCTCTCTGCCAGCCTCCAGGAGCATCAGATGCATCTGACACAGACTCTGCTCCATCCTCATGACCAAGCTACCTGGCCAGTAACTTGGCATGAGCAACTTCTAGGCTGGTAACTATAACACCTATACAGAACTTGAATGAATGATTGTGTGAATGAATCTCTCTCTCTCTCTCTCTATATATATATATGTATGTGTGTGTGTATAAGTAATAAGTAGTCAAACAACGTTGTTTACTTTTATCTTTTGCTTTATCATTATATTTACAATAAATATGGCATCTTTGCCTTATCCCTCTTAATAAGATCCTGCTGGGTTTTATTTTATTGGTATAACAAGTGGGTATGTCTACAGCTTGACAGCTTTCAAATAGTCCGGATTTATTGATTGGGTCAAACGGGGGGCTTATGGTTGAAGTAACTGTCTGAAATCTCCATGTGCAGTAAAACCTACGTGTTCCTCTTTTCATAACTGATTAATTTCTGAGTGATTGTTATTCATTTACAAAAGTTGCATTCTTGTTTCATAACACTCTTTAGGCTGTGATTTCCCCCCCCCCATGGATGGTGTGCCCTTGACCATAATGGTGGTAGTAGGCAGTCCTATTTATTACCCTTTCTATATTTAAAGGACTAGGAATCTTTTTAGAGCTTCTTACTACAAGGAACTTTGGGGGCACAGTGTTACAAACTAGGCAGGTGTTTGCGTCCCTCCAAATGCATTTACCCTGATTCATGGCAAGACAGTTTTAGGATGATGCAGGCAATTCCTTGTCACTTTAACAAGAGATGTCTTCTAGAGACTTATAGCTAAACAAAGCTCTTTGTTCCTGTGAGTTTTGAAGAAAGCCTTTGAGTTTCTAGATTTTTAAGGCAGGTATTGAAAGATACATTTTAAGGCTGGAATGGAGAAAGTGTCAAGAATCTCATCATATTTATAGTGTGTTCATCTCCCTGGTATCATAGGGCCCAATTCTGCCTACAGATATACTCCATTGCCCAGCACCTTGTTTAATCACTTACACACCAATGCAAAGTGGATGTAAAATGCTGTGATTTTATTTGGTAATGTTTTACCCTCATTTTTCCCTGGTCTATGAATAATGACACAAGGTTCAGGTCAACAGGGAATAGGGGCCTGAGTATGTTACAGATGTCAGCTGTGCCATCAACATTAGCATAACATTTGAATTATCTATTTTCTGACTGGCTGGTGTGTGGAGCTGGATGAAACTATTTTTGCTTTGCAGATTTCCACATATCTAAACTGAGTTTTGCAGGAATTCACTAATTGTGATTGAGGGGAAAATAACCTAATTTCAGCCAGTGAACATCATAATTTGTGGCAAAGAGAAGACACAATTCCTGCCTTCCATCTGAATTTTAAAATATCACATTTGTGATAGACGGAATTGTGCCAAGTTGCATGGAGAAAAAGGGCGTTTTTTTTTCAGCAAAATCAGCTTTTTAGAATAAATAGATGCTTCGTTCTAACAGCACTACCATCTTCAATGTTGTTCAACTTTTTGGCACTAGTATTCCTGTGTCCTCCAATGTAAGTATTCATCTGTGATTTGTTCAGATTATTTCTTTCTTATTTTAGAATGTCTTGTATTAATACGTCTAGGAAAGCACTAAATTCTAAGGACCAAATTCTATAAGGAGTTGAGCACCTCCCGAAGAGTGACGAATGTCGTCAAATCCCTTTGAATGTCCCTGATGCTGAGCGGGTTGTTTTCAAATCAATACTGTATCCCTATTCCTTGTAATATGCTTATCAAAGAGGCAATATTAAAATATTATTAAATGCTGTGGGATGCATCTTTGAGCCACAGATTCTAGCTATGGTGTAGTGGTGGCGAGGCAGTTACAACATGAGAGTTTAAGGTGCATTTTAGCACTCAGGGGATTCAGCACTTTGCAGGGTTAGTTCCTAAAGTGATATGCCAACTTGAGCAAATATCCATTCTATTGTTTCCATTTTAACCTTAAGTATACATTCAAAAATTGGTGAAATGAGGGCCAAACCTTCTTAGAGTTTTCTGCTTTTGAATTCTCAACTTGACTAGGTTTCTAAATAGAAATAATAAATTACAGTTCACACCTGATTAAGGAATTAAAATTTATTCATACGAATAATAAAGAATTGCTGTCCTCAGGTAGAAGTTTCCAAGAACGCAAAGGATAGATTATTTGCATTAAGCCAGACAAGGACTTGACAATAAGCTGTGCAATGGAGGTGGGCATGTAACTTCAAATTAAAGCAAAAGTGAGTTGGACCCCAGTCAAAAACATTTTAAGAGTTGATAGAACCATATTCATATGTTGCCATGTTATGTCACCATGCGATGGGGCAATGCTCTGATGTCCCACAAACTGCTCAGATACATTTTTGTTTAGTGTTCAGTCTGTATTTTATGCTAAACCCTTCAACCAACACCAGGACAATGCAACACCTCAGTTGTTAATTCCTACATCTTTCAGTCTCTCTTTACCAGGGCCCTAGGCAGAAAATAGATCTCTCTGTCTTGGGAGTACTTTCAATCTGGGCTCAGCTAGCCTTTCTGGCTTTTATCAGGTAATTAGTTCCTTGCCTACCCAGCCTCTCCTTCCAATTAGCTAATTGTTCCATCAGCCACCACTGGGGAAATTAATGGAGGATACAATGGTCAGAGTGCTGACCCACTTGCCAGGCTTCAGCACTCTGTCACACACCATGATACAGATACATCTGATATTTTACCAGAAGCCACAGTAATGTATTGATATAATTTTAGTGTGATTTAAATATCATGGGCCTAGTTAATAAAAATGAACATACCATTTAGATAAACAGTCTTTTGTGGGGGTTTTTTGGTGATCTTGGCTAAAGGAAATATTGGAATTCACTAGTAAACCATTTTTATGGATACCAATAGCCATTTTTATGATGCTTTTATACAAATTATACTTTTTATATAAATTCAACAGAAAAGGGTAGAGAGAGTTCAAAGACAATTACATCCCTTACATTGATGAGCAATAAATAAATTGTATTTATTGAAAAGGAAAACAAAGAAAACAATAAAGTTATATAATAGAACTGGTAAAGGTTTCTATGGTAATTTAAACAACATTTTGTGATCTCTTCTATATTGATTTGTACCTATACTGAAGATATATTATTAACAGTAATGGAAGTACTGAACATATACTTACAGGAGACTAGATACTACTCTGTTACTACACAATTACTTAAAACAATAAGGCACATGCAGAGGTATTTGAGCCATGAAGCTAAACATTTTTCACAATATTTTAATATGTTAAATATTGCAATTGCAGTATGTTCTATACTTTAAAATACACGATCGGTAGAAGTAAGAGACATGCCTTTGAAAGGAATAGAATTGATCACATGAATGAGGACTATTTACATCAATAAAGGTCAGAAGTAGAGCTGGTTGTGAATTTTTTTGAAAACGATTTTTTGATGGACTATGTAGTTTCCTCAAAATCAAAATTATCTGCAGAAAAACTTGATTTTTTGCTGAAAATTTTGTTTGTTTTTTGTTTCTAACTAGCAGCTTGTAAACTCAGCCTTGGCTCTGACAGGCAAGGTAGGATCTAACTGACACATGAAGCACTAACACTACCAGTTTTACAATAGAAACTTAATTAAGAATGAGATTAATGATAATGGAGGCAGAATGGGATCTAGCAATCTGTTCCACCCTAGCACTGGTTCTTCAGTCCTAAAAATTACAAAAAATGGTAAAACAGATATGATTCCAAACAATGTTTATATAGCCACTTCTCAGAGTAACATCACATTTTAATTAAATATTGTGATTGTTTATTAATAGCTTATAAGGAGGATTTTTAAAATATAATTTTATGAATATTGAGCAGGCAAATCAGTGGTCAGAGATCCACCCCAATCTGTTCACTGAACTCTAAATAATTGTTCATATTTTTTTTTTAACTATTAGCAGTAATTTGCCTTTTTATAAGCAGTTAAGCATCAACTTATAAAACATTTTCAGTGGCTGCAAAAGAGTCATAAATATGTGTATCGTAGAGTTATGGTCCGGCTGCTGGATTCTTAGCACTCCTAGATCAAAGCTCCACCCACTCTGTAACAGGAAGCATTCTAGCGAGAATGAAAACCTCAGCCTGTCTCTCTGTCATCATGTCGGGTACTAAATTCTTATGGAAATTTGGCTGTAAGTAACACAATGAGAGATACTTGGTGCTGAACACCTTTGGAAATCTTGCCCTTACTTAGGTACCTAGATGGAAACTGATTGAGCTCTTTTGAAAGTTTGGCCCCAAGAGCTCCCAGGGCTGAACACAGAAAACTATTGACTGTTGGGTCTGTTTTCCATCTATTATGTTAATGTATTTTTCTATTTCTGATTTTTTTGTGATTTTGAGGGGGTTAGTATGGCCCACTTAAGTAATAATAATAAAATACAACAACAACAACAATAATAGCAACAATACATTCAACATAAAAAACTTGGTATTCCCCACCAAGCAATTTCAAATTACTATCTTTAAAATAGTAAAAAGGTCCTTTTTCTTTTTTTCATTTCTTTCCTCCCCCCATAAATTATATCCTTTAAGAAAAGGCAATTTAGGGGAAAGTAGACTGGAAACATGTATGGTCAAAAAATTATGACAAAGGAAACAGAATTTGTTTTTATTAACATTACAGCCCCTACATATACTGTTCTGGCCCTGAGGTTATACAATCTGCCAAAAAGGAATTCTTTTTTTTTACCAGTTTTTCTTTCAGGTTTTATGATGTATTTATTTAATGTAGGTCATTATTTGCAAACAACATTTGTTTTGTAGGATTCAGAGTTGGATGTTTCATTTAGAGAGATTTTTGTGATAATCTGGTGGAGTCACAAGTACACAGTAAAAGCATGAAATCCCTGCAAGGAATACTGGTTAAACATAGCATAATCCTACTTAGACCTTGACTATACTACAAACTTCTGTTGGTATAACTACGGCTCTCAGAAGTCTGGAAAATTCCTGAGTGACACAGTTATGCTGACCTAACTCCCAGTGTAGATAGCGCTATGTCGACTGGAGGGCTTCTCAGGGCGGGGGAATACCTACGCCAATGGGAAAAGCTCTCCTGTTGGCATAGGTAGCATCTTCACTAAGTGCGGCAGCAGCATAGCTGCTGCGGTGCCGCTTCAGCGGAATAAGTGTAGAAAGTGGAAACTCTGTAAAACTTGGTAAAGTCAAGTAATTTCTATTTGTAGTTATTCCTGATAACATAAATAGAATTGATCTAGGAGATAAGATTTCTGGTTTACTGAGTTCATTTAGGGCCTAGTCATGTACCCATTGATCACTGGTCCCTTTAAATATGTCTATTACTGATTCCATGCTCTTAACTAGGAAGGTCATTGTTCCTTTAGGATCAGCAAATGATCATGAGTGAATTATGAATTGAGTCTGGAAACATAAAGGGAATGTTCTGAGAGATACATATAACTAAGAATGCATATAACATTCACAATGTAAATCAAAATGACTCATACAAGAAAGAAGACACTTTTTTCTTTTAAGATAAGAATTTCAGACTTTAGATTTCCATATGCCAGTTATGTTTCCAGCTAACCTTAGATTAGCTAAGGGCAGCAAGAAGTTGCTTTTTGGGGGGAGAGGGGGATTGTTTGATTTATGACTAAGATAAGGCCAAGCATTTCTTGTCATCCCATTTATATAAAAATGAGAGCCTGTCTGTAGAACAAGTATCACAAGAGTCAATCCTACCTGAATGTTGTAGTCCAATGGATGTGCAGATGCACATTCTGTAATATCTCTGTCTACTTTACTGAATTGGGATGTTTGTGACTGTGCTAAATGTATGAATGATCTATATTTGTAAATATAAAAGAGTTCCTACAGTGTGAGTGTTGCAGCTGTACACATAGGGGCTCCCAACTATATAATAATTTGAATAATACTGGGCCTGATCTTGGGGCAAGAACCTGTCAACCCTCAAAGTGATAACTGGGGATTCTTAAGTAATCAATATAATTAATACATAATCTAAAGATCAGGAAACAATGTAACATATTGAACCATTTTATTTTTTATCTTAATTTGTTTATTATTTACAGTGCTCTTTGGATAGTTAAGAATACCCCAAGAATTAGGGTAATGGTGTTTATTGATTTCCCTTTTCAAGCCTGAGGAGAAGGAAAGGAACTAGTACTTATTGTTTTCTATTATCTATATTTGCCATGAGTGTCTTGACGACTTTTGTACAAGGTTATCTCAGTATATTTTTTGAAATATAGTTTGTTCTTTTTTTACTTTTTACTGTGAGACATTATAACATCTTTTTTTCCAATTTTTGCACATATATAAGTAAAATGGAAAAATAGTTGTGGCCTTTTAGCGTGCAATGTGATTAATTTAGGCCCTTCATTTGGCTTGGCAGCCGAGAAGAAAGCAGAAAGGAAAGTATGGCGGAGTAAAAATATCTTGTTCCAATGTCCACTTCTGATGTGAACTTCATCAGTAAGATTGAATAGAGCCATTGGAACCAAATCTGCTCTCAGGTACATGAATACAATTGACATTGAAGGAATAATTAAGCCCAAAATGTGTCTTAACTGTCCTTCTATCCTCCTCTAAGACCACTGTGCACAGAGTCACAAACCGAAAGGAAAGGCAAAATATGAGACACATCAGTGGCCATAAGATAGGTATTCTGTACAGAATACCTGACTATATTCTGACCACAACACAGAAGGCAATCTGCAGAGATAAAGCCACCAAAAGTTACTCCAGGGTTATTATTAATTATTTGAATTAAGATAGTGTCCAGAAGCCCCACTCAGGAATGGGACCCTTTGTGTTAACTGTACCAACACTTAGGAAGATGCATTCCCTACCCCAAGCAGTTTACAATCTAAAATCAATTCTTACTCTTTACATACTGCTCTCTGTTACACTTTCTCCTCTCACGTCTGTAATTAATCATAGGATTATGAGCATAAGCAGCCAGCAGATGGATAGTTCCTTCCAAACTCAAGTTTTCTTGTTCATCTGGAGTTTCTTTTGTATCTGCCGCTCCATCTTACTCTGTAATTTCTTTTCTACCCCCTGCTGTGTTTCATAACAAAAAATAAATTATGTTTTAAAAGTTTGATATCCTCTCTGCCCTGGGAGAGAATCTTTAGTCACATCTGTCATGAACATTTATGATAATATAAAGATGCTGGCCTCAATTCTTCTGGTCTTATCACAAAGGCTCAGCCATCTAAAAAGTTGGTTTAAATTAAGGGTGCCCAAATTTTGACTGGATGAGGGTGATACTGACAAAATGTCAAGAGTATTAGGGAAGCACCTAACTGTTCACAAGATGGATTATAAAGAATATGAATATGGGGGGAGGGATAGCTCAGTGGTTTGAGCGTTGGCCTGCTTAACCCAGGGTTGTGAGTTCAATCCTTGAGGGGGACATTTGGGGATTTACTTGGGGATTGATCCTGCTTTGAGCAGGGGGTTGGACTAGATGATCTCCTGAGGTCCCTTCCAACCCTAATATTCTATGAAGATGCAGTCAAGTGAAACATGTAACACTACCTTGATCCAAATGGCTAATGTTGAATACTGAGTCACTATAGGTAGAATGAGTATTTTTGTATGTTCATATGCACCAGCATAATTTGCAAATGGTGCCCAAACAGAAATGTTTACAGTTTTCTTTTTTAACTCTATGCATGGTTGAAAGTAGGGGAGAGTCTCAAAAGCTGCTTCTGAAGTCAATGCGAGTTTTAATACAGACATCAGTGGGAGAAGAAATCAGCCAATGCTGAGTGCTCATAAAAAAATTCACACAATTTACAATTTTAGTTGGGGGAAGCGGGTTAAATGGGTAGATTTGCATACACTTGCCCTCAGGTGTACATACCATTTGTAGTAAAATTTGTTGTGTTTACTAGTATGTAACAATAAAAATTAGTAAGTTTGCAGTTGTTTTTATATCCTTGTTATTTTCCTGTGGACATTTTTTCCCCACTACAGAATGTTTTATATTTATGACTGTACTACATTTTCAGGTACAGGTTTCCAAGCATCTCTGATATGTTTTAAGGAATTTGGGGGCAGATGCTCCATATCACCCCGCTGTTCCATTGCCTTTCTGCAGTCAATTTAAATCTGTCTTAAAGAGCCAGTAGTTGGGGAGCCCTCTTGCATAGGGGAATCCCTGGGAGGCATAAAGTCACCTTCTCCTGGTCACCATAACATAGTGAGTGCTCCCAGGATTGTAAAGGACATGGTCAGAGCATGTGAGCAGCCTTGAGGTTGCACTAACTTGCACCAGGGACTGAACACCCTCTGGCAGCTCCCATGGTCGGGGGGCAGAAAGGTGACAGAGAGCCAACTTTCTCTCTCCTGCTCTTCCTCAGGTGGACCTGGAGATTATTATTTTGTTTTGAATTGAGATTAGTTGTGTTGAAATATGTAATCAGTGTACCTATCATGATTTCCCCAATCCCTCCCTCATCACTAAATATATCCATATAATCATATTTGATTGCATTTGTACTGATGGTAAGTGATAGCAAACTAGGAGACTTCAGTAGGGAAATTTGCATGACTGGGAACCTATTAGATTGTATTTTGCCAGGTCTTTGGATGGTGCAATCTGCAAAGTGGAATTCCTATAGTATATCCAAAACGCTTAATGACTTTGACTTTAAGCCAGTATTGCCATTATAATTCTCTAGTACGGGGGTTCCCAAACTTGGTTCGCGGTTTGTTCAGGGTAAGCCGCTGGTGGGCCGTGAGATGCTTTGTTTACCTGAGCGTCCACAGGTACGGCCGCTTGCAGCTCCCAGTGGATGCAGTTCACCATTCCCGGCCAATGGGAGCTGCGAGAGTTTAGGAGTTTGGGATGGAGTGTGCAACCCTTCCTCATATAAATGTTCGATCACTGGAACAACAGTCCTGTTAAAACCAATGAGTCAACTTTCTTGAATAAGTATTCAACAGGATGTGTAAGGGTTTGACAGTTTGGTTCTTTATATATACAGTAATAATTTCCTCTACCACTGAAATGCAGCTACCCCTCAGCTGGAGCACAGCAGTTGTTTAACAGTGCACATCAATACAACATTTTAGAACAGTAAGTAATGAAATTCCACAGGGAATGTATGTAAGCAGAAATTAATAGCTAAGGGTGGAATGTGTCCAAAACATCAGGGCCAATACCTATGATGCAAGACATCCTGAGTAAGCTATCTAGTAAGGATTTGACTTTCCAACAGTACTGGCCTGTAAGTGAAGATAAATCATTATATTCAGTACACTTGCCTTTTACTCAGAGAAGCTACATTGTTTTCCTTTTGGTCACATCCTTCTAAAATAGAATCCACTCTAATTTAGATATCTAAACACTTATATATACCCCTCCACTTGTGCTAGTGAAGGGGATGTAAACCTGCTGCTACACACTACAGGTGTATCTGATTCTTTCATTCTAGTATTTTGGGGAAGTTCCTTATGAGCACTGTAAGTTTGGATTTCATGAAAATTTGACAGCATTGGGGGAGGAGAGGGTGGAAATGTAAAATAGCTAGCCTCCATGGCATGCTTCCCTCTAGGTTCCAAGGATACCTGAGCACATATTCAAGGGTAGTTAACACTATTCAGACAAGTATTATCTCCTCATGTATACCCTCCATGGCTACTTTTGCACAGTTTCAAGGGAAGCAGTCAAGGCAGCATGTCAAAAGGAGTCATTCCAAGCTCCAAACAGGAGCAGCTAACAGGGGAATTTTGTGAGGAACTCCAGGTGAAGGAGGAGAGATTATGTGACCCTTGGGGTAAGTCTGTTGTCTGTTGTATATTTGTGCTTGTTGTGGTGTGGTTGCTGCTGGACTGAAATATACCATGTGGTCTGTTTGTTTGGGCGACTGTGTGCTGACTGTGTGTGTGCTGAGCCTACCGGCCTGCTAGGCAAGGCTGAGAGCTGAGAGCTTCTTAATGAGGCTTTGATCCCTAAGACCCTTAGCACCCATCAACCCTTAACCAGGAAGTGGGGCTACTCAGGAAGACAGGAGCGGCTAACAGGGAGTTTATAGGGGGAATGGGGGCGGGGAGGCTACATGCACTTAACAGTCTTTAAACTTTTTTAAACTTAAGTCAAAAAATACCTCCATATAAAAACAAAACAACAATAAAGGAACCAGCTGAAGGAGTAAAAAGAGAATGCAGACAGAAGTCCAGCAACAGAGTGGGGGCTACCAGTTTATTGCACCTAATGCAGCATGTATGATTACCTGCCCTATGGGCAGGTGGTGTATGTGTGCATTTGGTGCAAGGAGCTCCTGGCCCTCAGAGACCATGTATGGGCTTCGGAGACCAGGGTGGCTGAGCTGGAGGAGCTAAGGGAGACAGAGAGGTACATAGATGAGACTTTCCAGGACACAGTAGAATGGTCTCACCACTGGTCTGACAGCCTCTGTGCTGTTGAGAAGTATGAAAGCCTCAGGGAAGAACATCCAACTGGAGCAGAAGGAAATGATCCCTGAGTTGGGACCATCCTTCCAGATGATGTCGCACTGAGGATACCTCTCTGGGGGAGGGGACTCCAGTTATTAGGAAGAGACAGGTGTTAGTAATGGGTGATTCGATCATTAGAAACATAGATAGCTGGGTTTGCGATGACCGGAAGAATGGCATGGTGACTTGCCTGCCTGGTGCAAAGTTTGCGGATCTCTCGAGACGTCTAGATAGCCTTATGTGTAGTGCTGGGGTGGAGCCAGTGGTCGTGGTAAATTTAGGAACCAATGACATAGGGAAGGATAGGAGAGAGATCCTGAAGGTCAAATATAGGCTACTAGGTAAGAGGTTGAAGTCCAGAACCCTCATGGTAGCATTCTCTGAAATGTTTCCAGCACCACGCGCAGGGCCACTTAGGCAGAACTGCAGGGTCTCAATGTGTGGACGAGACAATGGTGTAGGAAGGAGGGGTTTAGATTTATAAGGAACTGGGGAAACTTTTGGGAAAGGGGGAGCCTATACAGGAAGGGTGGGCTACACCTAAACCAAAATAGAACCAGATTGCTGGCATTTAAAATTAAAAAGTTTGTAGAGCAGTTTTTAAACTAAGGGCTGTGGGAAAGCTGACAGGTGTGGAGGAGCATGTGGTTTGGACAGAGACATCCCTTAGGGGACGATCTACTAATGGAGATTCTCTATGTTCTAGTAAGGAGGAGAGTATGGAATATAAAATACAGGTAGGATCCAATGAGAAACAGTCAAATGAAAAAAAGTCTCATTCAATTACATCTAATAATGGGAGACAGCTAAGAAGTGACAAATTTTTAAAGTACTTATATACCAATGCTAGAAGTCTATATAATAAGATGGGTGAACTAGAGTGCCTCATATGAAATGAGGATATTGATATAATAGGCATCACAGAAACTTGGTGGAATGAGGATGATCAATGGGACCCATTAATACCAGGGTACAAAATATATCAAAAGGAGAGAACAGGTCGTGCTGGTGGGGGAGTGGCACTATATGTGAAAGAAAGATAGAATCAAATGAAGTAAAAATCTTAAGTGAACCAAACTGTACCATAGAATCTCTATGGATAGTAATTCCATGCTCGAATAATAAGAATATAGCAATAGCGATATATTACTGACCACCTGACCGGGCTGGTGATAGTGAATGTGAAATGCTCAGGGAGATTAGAAAGGCTATTAAAATAAAAAACTCAATAATAAAAGGGGATTCCAATTATCCCCATATTGACTGGGTACATATCACCTCAGGATGTGATGCAGAGATAAAGTTTCTTGACACCTTAATTGACTGCTTCTTGGAGCAGCTAGTCCTGAAACCCACAAGAGGAAAGGCAATTCTTGATTTAGTCCTAAGTGGAGCACAGGATCAGATCCAAGAGGTGAATATAGCTGCACCGCTTGGTAATAGTGACCATAATATAATTAAATTTAACACCCCTGTGGCGGGGAAAACACCACAGCAGCCCAACACGGTCGCATTTAATTTCAGAAAGGGGAACTACACAAAAATGAGGAGGTTAGTTAAACCAAAATTAAAAGGTACAGCACCAAAAGTAAACCCCCTGCAAGATGCATGGAAACTTTTTAAAGACACCGTAATAGAGGTTCAACTAAAATGTATACCCCAAATAAAAATAAAAAACATAGTAAGAGAACCAAAAAAGTGCTACTGTGGCTAAACAACAAAGTAAAAGAAGCAGTGAGAGGCAAAAAGGCATCCTTTAAAAAGTGGAAATTAAATCCTAGTGAGGAAAATGGAAAGGAGCATAAACTCTGGCAAATGAAGTGTAAAAATATAATTAGGAAGGCCAAAAGAGAATTTGAAGAACAGCTAGCCAAAGACTCAAAATTTTTTTGCTATTACTTTTTAAGTACATCATAAGCCGGAAGCCTGCTAAACAACCAGTGGGATCACTGGACGATCGAGATGCTAAAGGAGCACTCAAGGATGATAAGGCCATTGCAGAGAAACAAAATGAATTCTTTGCATCGGTCTTCACAGATGAGGATGTGACAGATATTCCCAAACCTGAAACAATCTTTTTAGGTGACAAATCTGAGGAACTGTCCCAGATTGAGGTGTCATTAGAGGAAGTTTTGGAACAAATTGATAAACTAGTGGTCTGTACTGGGTCCAGTCCTATTTAACATATTCATAAATGATCTGGAAATAGGGGTAAACAGTGAGGTGGCAAAATTTGCAGATGATACAAAACTACTCAAGATAGTTAAGTCCCAGGCAGACTGTAAAGAGTTACAAAAGGATCTCTCAAAACTGGGTGACTGGGCAACAAAATGGCAGATGAAATTCAATGTTGATAAATGCAAAGTAATGCACATTGAAAAATATAATCACAACTATACATATAAAATGATGGTGTCTAAATTAGCTGTTACCACTCAAGAAAGAGATCTTGGAGTCATTGTGGATACTTCTCTGAAAACATCCTTCAATGTGCCGCGGTAGTCAAAAAAGCAAACAGAATGTTGAGAGTCATTACGAAAGGGATAGATTATGAGACACAAAATATCATATTGCCTCGATATAAATCTATGGTATGCCCACATCTTGAATACTGTGTGCAGATGTGGTCGCCCCATCTCAAAAAAGATATATTGGAATTAGAAAAGGTTCAGAAAAGGGCAACAAAAATTATTAGGGTACGGAATGGCTGCCGTATGAGGAGAGATTAATAAGATTGGGACTTTTCAGCTTGGAAAAGAGACGATTAACGGGGGATATGATAGAGCTGTATAAAATCATGACTGGTGTGGAGAAAGTAAATAATGCAGTGTTATTTAATCCTTCTCATAACACGAGAACTAGGGGGCATCAAATGAAATTAGTAGGCAGCAGATTTAAAGCAAACAAAAGGAAGTATTTTTTTCACACAACGCACAGTCAACCTGTGGAACTCCTTGCCAGAGGATGTTGTGAAGGCCAAGACTATAACAGGGTTAAAAAAAGAACTAGATAAATTCATGGAGGATAGTCCATGAATGGCTATTAGCCAAGATGGGCAGGGATCGTTTCCCTAGCCTCTGTTTGCCAGAAGCTGGGAAGGGCAACAGGGGATGGATTAGTTGATAATTACCTGTTCTGTTCATTCCCTCTGGGGCACCTGACACTGGCGACTGTCAGAAGAGAGGATACTGTGCTAGATGAACCTTTGGTCTGATGCAGTATGGTCGTTCTTATGTTCTTATATTCTAATTAGGAGAGTGGTGGCAGCAGATCACAGGGGGCTAAGTAGCATCATGAAAGCTCTAAGATACATGGAGATGGGAACGGAGTTCTTCAGGCTCAATGGGTTCAAATGCTTTTATGCATACATCCTTCGTGGTTCCTTAAATCCCTCCCCTAAGAGAAATTATTGCAATGTAAATTCTGCTAGATGAACTTGTGGTCTCTCTTCCCCTCTCCCCCTTTCCCAGGGCCTATATAATATATCAGTATGACCCATGAAATGCTATACAACAGATTTCAAGCGTCTAAAGTGTTACCAGATCTCATTCTAACTTCCCAAAACATTAATGTGTGTCCTGGGCAAGAATCGAACTTCTAGTGTCTTTGCCATTTATGTGCCAACAGTTTCTAATCCTTCTTTAGCCATCTCAGTATAACAAATATTTTATAAAATAAAGAAGAGCTGGACAAAATATTGAAATGTTGATTTGATACAAGATATTGATTTTCTTTTTTGAGACAGAAACTTAATTAGAACATATGTGAGATATATGGCTTAGAACTATAATTTTGAGTAAATTTTTGATATTGGTTCTAGGCTTTGTAAGACTGTCTTCAAAATATATACATGTACTGTACAGGCAGAAAACAACATTCTTTATAGATCTATCTTTGAATTGATTTCAACATGTGCAGAAGGTTGTGTACAACTCACTGTTTCTAACTAAATGGGAAGTATATGCAATATTAGAATGAACCTTTACTTTGGGTATTTTTTTTTTGAAGTCTCTGACTCTAAGAAGACCACTCAAACATTTGCTTCTGATATGCCTGCTTCTATTGAAATTTATACGATTTTTACCATTGACTTCAATGGAAACAGAATCAGGTCCTTTTACATTAACCTCCTCCCCCAAAATCCCCAATTTTCTTGCCTTCTTGTATTCATCTGTTATATGGTTTGTAATCGATATACATATACATTTCAGCAAACAAGACTTGTGGCAAGCTACATTTTCCTATTCTAACCTTTCTGATTCTGTGGTTTATTAAAAGCCTTGAACAACCCAGGGATAGTAACATCAGTGGTTCAGATTAATTCTTTTTGGTCTTTAGCCAAACTGCCAGCTAATTTTGTCATTTGGCTAATTTAGTGATGTGCCAGCAAAATTCATAATTACAGCTAAAAAGTATTTGTACCACTCGTGTTGTGCCAGCTAAGCTAAGGTGACTGCATGGAAACTATTTATTCTTTCTGCCCTTCAGTGCAGGCACAGTGAAATGAAAATATTAAAAAGAGAATCTAACATCTGCCAATTTTACAGGATGTAACAGAGCAGCATTTATCCCAGAGCCAGGAAATCCAGTGGGTTACTCTCTCTACCAATATTGTGCTATACAGTACATATGTCATGACTCTGCCAGATAAGTAAATATACAAGGTAGACTTTCTGCAGGGCATGATACACCTTTCCTTTAGGAGTAATAATAACAAGAGAGAGTTTGCGATTTATGGGATGTATTGGTAGGCCTTTCTGTATTTTAAATGAATGAAATACCCCAATGTAAGATTTGCGTCAACATGAAGGAATACTACTGCTATGAGTAACATCTCCCCCGCTTCAGGAAAGGAAGATATTTTTATTCAGTTGGGATGTTGTTGGGTGAGCATTTTTGAGAATACCTAGGAGCCAAACTGGTAACCGAATAATTTGCTAACTGTGTTGCCAACTCTCATGATTTTGTCGGGAGTTTCAGTATATGGGTTGTTCTTAAAGCCCCAGCTCCTGGAATCACATCACCATGAGACAATCTCAGCTTTTATTAATAGCTAGATAGCTAACTACTGTAGATAATTAGATGGATATTTCTAGTCCTCTCAGTTGTGGAGAAAAACTTGGAAATAGGAAGATAAATGGCTCAAACACCAACTAAAAGAATCCTCAGATCTATTATTTTAAAACAAAATTTAATGGTTTTTGAAGCCAATCTCATGATTTTTTGTAGCCTAACCCATGATTGTTGGATGGCAATATAAAATTAAAATAAAATTAAAATAAAATAAAAAAAACATGAGATTATTTTGTTTTTTAAATAATAAATGTTGAGTTCTTTTTATGTACTGTGTTTTTTGAGCTTTTAGAGTGCACCTGCTTCAAATATTTGAGCTTTTCTCTTCAGCCATGAAGGCTAGAAATTTACAGAAAGAAAGAAAGAAAGAAAGAAAGAAAGAAAGAAAGAAAGAAAGAAAGATTATCTTGTAATCACAAGAGTCCAGGAGCTGTTGGATAACAAGAAACACCAAATATTCTCAGACGTGTGATTAAAATCATGAGAGTTGCCAACAGTGTGTGTGAATTTTGATGACATATGCAGGGAAAGTCCATTTGACTATATTCTTGGTGGTGACTGTCTCTAATAGAACCAGTGTGACTGGCTCTGTAGTGAATAGGCAATCCCTTCAGGGCAGCCATGAGATAAATCTTCTCTGTGGAATGCACGTTAACAAGCATGTTCCTTTGACAAAAGAGCAAACCTACTAATATCTGGATAAACATGAGTTCATTGGGCATCATAATTATTTCCCCCCTAAGTATGCATGAATTAAAAAGGAAAATTGGAGATGTCTGGAGAGTGAAGGACTGGCAAAGTCCAATCTCTTCAGTACAGCAGCACCATAGAGATTTGCCATGGAGGAGAGAGGCTGGTGCAGGACGAGCCCCTAAAAGAACTCTTCCTGCTGTTGAAAGTAAAGATCAGAGCTCAGAGCTGTACTAGCTCACAGGGCATTTTTTCTAATCCCCTTTGAGATTAAAGCATTTTAGCCCCAAATAGATTAAGCAGCCTTTGTGCAGATCTGCAAGCCTATCTCACAGGCAGGGGAAGCTGAGGCACAGGGAGTGTGGAGCTGGGGGCACAGCCCGGCAGTGTGTGATTTCAAGAAGATAGAAGGTCAAGACTTGTGGCTCAGGAGGAAAGGAGGAGCAAGGAGAGCCTCTGACCTGGCCCAATGGTTGCCCATACAAGGGGAAATAGGAAGTAGAGAACTTCCTGCACAATTTCAGGAGCAACAGGGGAGCAGTGCTGAGAGTGTGGCAGAAGTTAGGGCAAGAAAGAAGAGCCCCAAATAGTTTAGGTGGCTGATTTTATCTGGGAGATCAGAAATTATGAATATAGGATCAGAAATAAATTTTATTAATGTGAATGTATCTAATTGCCAGACTCCATGGGGTACTGAGCACCCTCAGCTCTCTGAAATAGACTTTTTTTTTAAATTTACACACACCTGGAAGCAAAGATGGAGTCAATGGGAGCTGTGGGTGCTCCACACTTTTTCAGATCAGGGCTTAGATGTTCCATTTATTTAATAAATGGATGTACAAACCAACTTGCTTCACTGCAGCAGTGTACCCTGCTCCAGAAAAACAAACTACAGTAATATGAAGCTCTGCTTCACACTTCAGTAGACTATCTTAGATAAGCCTTCTTAATGCTCTGGCATAGGCTGAATGGGCAAAGCACTGACATAGATGCTTTCTGGCACATTACTCACTGGTGGAGATATAATTGAAATCACACAGTGTTCTTTTGAAGTACTCATTGATGGTATGAGGACTCCACAGACAGTGTTACGAACAGACATGAACACAGGTACAGAGTTATCATCAATGACACCACAAACACTCAGCCTCACTCAGCTAAATCCTTGGAAGTTTCCCTCAGTGCTTCAACTTCTTAAAGATGCAGTATATAATTTGAAAACTTAACACTAGATGGCTAGATTTTTATCTCACTAACACTGGTGTAAATGTATAAAAGCTCCAACAAAGTCAAATGGAGTTCTGCTGGATTTACACTTCTATAATTGAGATCAGAATCTGGCCCAGAAAGTGCTAATTACTAATGCAGCAGAAAATGCATTTGATGTTTGCATTGGGTTTGTATTTTCACTGGTACTGATCTTCTGTCCCATGTGTTTATAATATTACAAATGACCTATTCTCTTACTGTAGGTTGTAACTCTTGTTACATCAATGGATACTAAACTGCTCAAGATAGTTAAGACCAAAGCAGACTGTGATGAACTTGAAAAAGATCTCACAAAACTAAGTGATTGGGCAACAAAATGGCAAATGAAATTTAATGTGGATAAATGTAAAGTAATGCACATTGGAAAAAATAACCCCAACTATACATACAATATGATGGGGGCTAATTTAGCTACAACAAGTCAGGAAAAAGATCTTGGAGTCATAGTGGATAGTTCTCTGAAGATGTCCGCGCAGTGTGCAGAGGCGGTCAAAAAAGCAAACAGGATGTTAGGGATCATTAAAAAGGGGATAGAAAATAAGACTGAGAATATATTATTGCCCTTATATAAATCGATGGTATGCCCACATCTCGAATACTGCGTACAGATGTGATCTCCTCATCTAAAAAAAGATATACTGGCACTAGAAAAGGTTCAGAAAAGGGCAACTAAAATGATTAGGGGTTTGGAATGGGTCCCATATGAGGAGAGATTAAAGAGGCTAGGACTCTTCAGCTTGGAAAAGAGGAGACTAAGGGGGGATATGATAGAGGTATATAAAATCATGAGTGATGTGGAGAAAGTGGATAAGGAAAAGTTATTTACTTATTCCTATAATACAAGAACTAGGGGTCACCAAATGAAACTAATAGGCAGCAGGTTTAAAACAAATACAAGGAAGTTCTTCTTCATGCAGCGCACAGTCAACTTGTGGAACTCCTTACCTGAGGAGGTTGTGAAGGCTAGGACTATAACACCGTTTAAAAGAGAACTGGATACATTCATGGTGGTTAAGTCCATTAATGGCTATTAGACAGGATGGGTAAGGAATGGTGTCCCTAGCCTCTGTTTGTCAGAGGATGGAGATGGATGGTAGGAGAGAGATCACTTGATCATTGCCTGTTGGTCCACTCCCTCTGGGGCACCTGGCATTGGCCACTGTCGGTAGACAGGATACTGTGCTAGATGGACCTTTGGTCTAACCCGGTACGGCCGTTCTTATGTTCTTATGTTATGTAAGATACTGTATTCTATGGTGGGAGAACCAGAACTGGGCCTTCTGACAGAGAACCTGCCTATTTTACAGTGAAATTTGCACATTTTAAAATTAAAAGCAAACCTACCCTTTATTATTTTGATTAGTCCTCTCTCTCCTGATCCTTGTCCCCCCACCCCCCTCTCATGTTTCACACCAACTAAATATTTTAATGGATACTCCTCAATGTCCATAACAACACTTTTTATATTTGCTGCAGGGGACCTCTTCTAAATGGAGAACTCCATTCCTGGTTCTGGATCCATCTGCTAACATTGTAATAAATGTTATGATGGAAACAGGGTTCTGAAGTTGATATTTTCAAGAAACATTTTTGTCTAATATAATCATTTAAACATATAGTCTCATGCATTCATGGAGTGAGCAGCACTTCCTTCATCATAAACCTTGGGCCAAATTCTACTGTTGGATGTGCATGCATAATTCACATTTAAGTATATCATACTTATACTGTAATCCCTTTAGTTAATGAACTACATAAATAGTGTCAATGGTTATAATGAACACCTATGAATTTGACATGCTATTTTGCTAGAAAATATGACTTATGGGAGAATATCAAAATAAGGTCTTGTATTTCTGAAACTTTTAATAATTACTTCCATTGTTTACTTATTTTGTTTCATGCCTCTAAAAAATAGTGTGTCTGCATATTAAATAAACCTAAACATATGTCTGAAAAGGCTTTGTAGAGTGGGGAAAATATCTTAATTTATTCAGAACTGATCCCAACACTAAAGCAAAATTTCATATAATATGATTGACAACAAAATCTAAATTATGGATGAAGTATAACAAAAACAAGATTGGGTAAACTAATTGTAAACCAAATATTGCTAAAAAGAATAGCAATGTATTTAACTCTTTGTATAACTAAAAGAGAAATGCTAGGCTCTCTGTTACAAAAAAGAGGTTCTTTAGCCTGAAGTTTCATGGTTCATCCATACATACTTGTTGTCATTTCTGCAAATAACATTTCTCCAATATGTATTCAAACATAGTTAATATATTTTATCTCCTGGCCAAAATAAGAAATGAAGTTGCGTGTTTTGAAACTATGTTCAGTACATACATGGTTGAAATACTACAGGGAGCCCCATCCAACTCCTATTGCAAACAGTGAGAATCTTTCTACTGTTGTTAATTGGAGTTGGATTGGGACTTTTACTGGTCTGCGAAAACAATGTAGTGACTGTAGTGTCAGATACAAGAGGCCCAGCCACACATTATGGGTACCCCACAAAATGCTTAAATGAACTTGATCAGAATTATTCATTTCTACGCAATTTCCTCTGCCCGCACAGAGTGAACTGCAGGAATGGGACATAGTGTGTATCTCTTGATTTTGCCCTTTTGAATGTCCTTTTTCTACTTCACTTTGTCTTTCTTTCTGCTATATCATTATTGTCTGTCCTTTTCATTGTCTGTTTTCTCACAGTCTTGGACCCTGATCCTGCAATCTGATCTACATGGATAGACCCTTACATCTGCATGATGTCCCACTGAAGTTGAAGGAGCTTCAGACAGGTGTAATCCAGTTGCATGACTGGGACCTAATATTTCTGTAAAGTGTAATAACTCTTTGTTTCCTTATCTTCTTCTTCCCCCATCCATGTTCTTTACCGGCATTGTTTCCTCCTACTTCTCTCTCTGTTTACTTTCAGTCTCATTTTTATCTCTCATTCAAACCTCTCCTACCAATGTCTCTCTGCTTTTTTCTCTTTTCTCCATTCCTGATCTCTCTTCTAACCTACCCCTTTAGTCTCCATTCTGTTTTCATCTTTCATCACTCAATTGCCATCTCTCTTCATTTTCTTTGCATTCCTCTCATCCCTTATATCCACCCCTTACATTCTTGGCACACCAACCTCTTCACTCAGCTTTTATTGTCTTCTTCCACCCATTCTGTCTCAACATCTGCCCTTCATCTACTACTCACCACTAACCTAGACCTCAGCAGATGAAAAAGATAGGAGCTTGAATGCCAGCATTCTAAGCAGTCTTGAGTTCTAGGGAGTCATGACACAGGGAGTTTCTTCCTCATTCACAGTGGAGGGTCCATTATATTAGCTTTTTCCTCTCCAGATCTCTGGGGACAGAGAGGAAGGATTAATTGGTTTGGTTTAGCAATAGAGCTTGCTATATATTGCAGAACATTTAACAATTCTGTTCCAACAGAGCAAGTATGGTAAATCATATACAAATAACATATGTAAGAAACTTATATCAGTACTTTAAAAAAATCCAAAAGACTTACCAAGGTGCAAACAAACACAGAAATTGTGATAGACTCAACATTGCTACATAACAGTTTCAGGGTAACGAATGATGTTCTCATGGTTTATTTTAAAACCTTTTTTCTCTTCTCTTAACAAGCACCTAATGCAAAAGCAAACACCATGAGAATGGACATTAAAGAAAGAAAGGGAAAGAAGGGAAAGGAAAGAAATAACAAAGCTACAGTCAAGGATGAAAATGAAATATAAAAGGGAAATCAATGAAATGCACAAAATAAATAATTTGTAGACGTGCAGCACTTTTCTTCAAAGTAATGTATATGTATTAAAGGGAAAGGACAAGGAAAGGAAGAGAGGTAAAGAGAATGTCCTAGGAATAGAAAGGAGCTGTTATTAAAGGAAGGGAAAGGTGGAAAAGCAACCTCACAGGAAGTGAAGACTCATCTAATCTAAACTAAACTAAGAGATCTCCAGTTTGAGCCTAGGCTAAATTAGCCATTCCAGTCACTAGATGTGGGACTCTGCTAATTGGTTGTTAAATCTACTATAATATCTGGAGACCAGCTGATAAAAAATATCTTAGGGCAGGTCTACACTAGAAGTGCTACATCAGTGCACCTGTGCCACTGTAACACAGCTGGTGAAGATGCTCTGTGCTGATGGGAAAGTGCTTTCCCATCGGCATAATTACTCCACCTCTGCAAGAGATGGAAGCTATGTTGGTGGGAGATGCCCTCCCACTCACATAGCACCAGTGTGGACAGTTATTAGGCCATTGTAACTTGCATCACCCCTAAGCGACATAAGTTAGATCAACTTACGCGGTAGCGTAGACCAGCCCTTAGTAAATGATCTTCCATACACAGGCATGCACCAAGTTGCCAATTCACGCATCAGCAGCTATTTGAGATATCTTTAAACTATCTCTAGGGGATTTTACTGTGATTTTGAATGTTATTCTTGATAAAGAGACAAGGTGGGTGAGTTAGTATCCTTCACTGGACCAACTTCACTGGTGAAAGAGAGACACTTACATATGAGCTCTGTGTGAGCTTGAAAGCTTGTCTCTTTCACCAACATAAGATGGTCCAATAAAAGATATTACCTCACCAACCTTGTACTTTTAGTATCCTAAAACTACAAATCTACACCATCACCACAAACAATACTTAATAAATGCAAATTCCAGGAATAACAGTGTTTGCAGAAGTGATGGAGCCACTGATTAGAGGTCACAGTATCATGGGTCAGAAAGTGTTAGGACTTGCTACCACAAAACCTTGTGTTGTAATTCTATATCTGACAAAATTAGCAGCATAAGGTCTGGATAATGATTGGATGAGAAGTGATAATGCTGCAGGAAGAGGTGGTAGGAAGGCACTGAATTAGTGCCCTAACGTGGTGTTAGAGGGCATAAAATGCTGCTGAAAGCACTGTCTTTCCAATAAGATATAAAACTGAGGTCCTTCTAGCACAGGGGTTCCCAAACTTGGTTTGCAGCTTGTTCATTAGCCAGGAGCGGTGAACCACGGCCACTGGGAGCTGCGAGCAGCCGGACCTGTGGACACTCAGGTAAACAAAGCGTCTCGAAGCCCGCCAGGGGCTTACCCTGAACAAGCTGTGAACCAAGTTTGGGAACCCATGTTCTAGCAAATTGTTCTCATTCAAGATCCCAGGGAACCTTATGCAAGAGTAGAGGTCTTAGCCTTTGTGTCTTGGCAATGTCCAGTTCTGTTAATAATAGTGCCTGGCTCAATTGCCTTTTCAGTTTCAGTTGGATATGATATTCTTCATTTCCTATCCTAAACTGTTATGTGGCAGTGGTGTGCTGTGCACTGTTAAATTGTTGCCACATCTATTCCAGAGGTACAGGCATTTCAGTGGTTGACAAACTGTGATCTCTTCATTTGCAATTTAAGGGACAGATGTTGATAGTGCCTTACTCCACAAGTGATCCCTTTGAAACCAATTGGACTACACATAGAATAAGGTAATATGAATAATGGTATAAGAATCTGGCCTTAAGTTTCCAAATTGCTTTGGGATGAAAAGTACTACAGTATAACAAATATGATATGGACAGCACCTGACTAAATAGGAAGAAATACAAAGTAAGTGGAAACCTCACTTTGAAAAAAAAAGTTGTAAAGAGTCAGGTAAGACTGTTACCTCATTGAAAGAGATAAAGTCTTCAAAATGATAGAAAATAATTGCCTAATAAGGGCTATAGTATTTCCCTGAGCAGCAGAATGAAGCAATTATTAATTAATATTATGTAGTTCATGTTTTTTAGATCTGAAATTCTTTTTCTTGTTCTGTTGTTGTTTTTCCCTCAATCTTCCCTCTTTTTCCTGTCTGTTTAATAGCAAGATTTCCCCCCTAAAGGCTGATACTGTAGAATGCTTTTCCATAACTCACCTCTGCAGTGTTGTTACCTTACTGACCGTAACATCAGATCCCATACGGTATATCCTTACAACCATCTGTTACCTCCCACGGTTGACACATCGGCACCCAAAAACACCCCCCCACCACACACACACACACATATACACTTTATCCTCACAGGTCAGCATGGTTCACTGGTAACTTGTGATAGTCCATGCAAAAGGAGAGGAGATTACAGCAATGATAGTACGAGACTGTCTCTGAACCTGATCAACTTCGGTAAAAGAGATTTCTTGTGATTCTGTGCTGCAACTGTGGTATAAACAAAGAGATATTTATTTATATCTCCTACAGCAACTGTAAAATCCCAACTAGTAGAGCTGTTCTAAGTGGTCGGTCATTTGATTAACTCGCTCTGCCTTCACCAGATTCATGAGTCTAACATCACTATGACGAGTTTTCATCCTGCTTCATAGATAACATTGATTAGATTTGGCCAGTCTCTCAGGTTTCATGGTAGTAGAATTAAGGTTATAGGGTGCCAAAGCACTATTTTTCCTGAATGAGTTTCATTTGATTTTTAAAGCAGTATCACCACTTTCATTCCTCTACATCCCCCCACCCCCGAACTTCTATTGTGCATTGTCTTCCATTTGTCTCTACTGAATTGCAAACTTACACCCTGAACTTGAATCTGTCTCCACAAAAGTGGGCCCCTTAGCCCACTGAATTTAATGGGAATATGTGTAGGTACAAGGATCAAATTAAAGTTAGAGTCCTAATGTTTTAATGAAATTTTTTTTAGTAGCACACTTACTGTCCTTATGAGATACAGAAGACACAGTATATATTTTATGTTACATAAATAACATCCCAAGACTATAAAAGCAGAAGATTCATTGTGTTGTCATATGCATAGTTCACAAATTGCAGTTACTTATAGTTGCAGTGCACTATAACATTTACTGTGGTTCACTAGATGATTCTAGTTATTCGTTTCAATCAATACTAAAAGGCTTAAGAATGCAATTAACATGTGTTGAGGGCATTCCATAACTTGGTGTGTTTTGACTCTCCAAGCAACCTTGAATCATCTGAGACATAGTAATCTACTTATATTAAGACCACACTGTTTCTTCTGAAATAAATACTTCAATTCTATTGAAGATTGTACGTAACTTCAATAAGTTGTCTCTTGCATGATCTCAACAATTTTTTCTCTCTTAATTTGTCCTGACAAAAGTGAAAAAAGAGAAAAAAGAATAGAAAAGAAGAAAAAGAAAAAGGAAATTTAATAGAGCAAAATATGTCAAAATTAATAATTTAGCCTACAAATTTTTCCCTAATTTACACCATTCTAATTTTCTGCTTTTAGAATACCTGCAAGAAGATTACAATTTCCTGAATGTATACATTATCTAAAATTATTCAAATAATGATTTTGCATTTTTTAGATCTCTGGATTAATTTTAAACAGTTTTCTGTGAGCATTTAATATTCACTGTTCTAACTGTATTGGTTAGTTGTGACTCTTCAGTTAAATCACATAACATATTTTCTGTCCCCTAGCTGGAGGACTGGGGAGAAAAAAAATCAAAAGGTGTGTGTCACTTAAAACTCTGTTTCTGCAAATAAACAGGCATATGAATTTGAAATTCACTTTCTAGACATTTTTATGAAAGTTCACAGTAAGCAAACATGAACGTGGCTGAGTGAAAATGCATTTAAAATTCTGAGCAAAGATTCACATAAAATATTCTGCATATATTTCCTGAGGTCTAGGAACTAAAGAGAAAATCCAAAATCTAACATGCATAAAATGGGACGTCAGGTGATTTGGGTCAGTGTAACAGAAACTATGCTGGTTTGGGCTAATGCAATTCTCCAATAAGGGACTCACTCTGAGCATGGGATACCCTGTTGTGAATGAATGCCGTAGTAAATTTTCCCAGTGATTAACTAAATGAACTAAACATGTATTGCAGTCTATTCAGAAAGTTTGTGATTGGCACTGGAAGTGGATTATTTCCTTTGTTGACCCCAAAAACATTACATAGATTAAATTAGATGTTGGAAGCTTTCCAGTCAGTCCCTTTATGTTCCTTTATGCTGTTTGTCAGAAACTAGATACCTTAACCCTTGCAAAGGCAGTATACAAAAGCAAAGTTTATATGTACATATATGGAATTAAACACTCACAAGTGAATCATGTTCACATAAAAGCTATAGAGCGATAGAAAAAATCATGTCTCATCCAAATAATAAATTTAAGGGATCATTGATTTTAATGGGTTTTGGATCAGGCCATTAGTTTAGATGGGCTGTAATCTGACCACTCAGGCCTTACTTATTTGTTTTAGGATCTCAAGTCTCTAAATTGCTATTTTTCAAGTGTTCTGATTTTGAAGCAAAAAATGAGTCACTTACAGAACGATTTCCCCTTAGCACTAATTTTCTAGTGTGTGTTGTGTAACTATTTAAAATAAATAAAATTCATCCCAATAGAGTGGAGATGAAGAGGTAGTTATGACTGACTTGCCCATTGCCTCATGATAAAACAGGTCCCAACTTCTTGCTTAGTTATGACTTGGAGATACCCTCTCACAACGTTAATCAACATTTTTTGCACTGCACCTCACTGTACAAGCTCAGCCACACATGGTCCCAAAAATTAACTTTCAGCTTTAGAACAGACCAGATTCACTGGCCGTAACAACTCATTTCTGTCATTGGCAGCTTAGGGGACTGGATGGCACAGGGGATAGGTAAAGGCATATAAAGCACTTCACCTCTTGGTCACCCACTTGAATACCACCTAGGTTGATAATGGCTGAAAGTTTTACCATGTGCTATTCAGTGACTTTTGTGAAATGAGTTTAGTGGCCTCATCTAGGTCTTAATAGACAGGTTTCTACATCACACACACAAAAAACAGTGTTACTAACTGGAACCTTTCAAAGGAGAGGCCAAGGACTCAACCGGCAAAAAATATGACCTATCCTCTCACCTTTAGAGGTGTTCTCCAGATCAAGATTCAGATGTATTAGTGAAGTAACGTGGGGAATCTTGCTCTACCACTATCCATGCTTTCATTGTTTTGTATTTAAAGAGAAGACTTCTATCTCCAGGTCTGTCACACCAATTACGTGATCTATATTTCAAACACATACTAAAAAATATGAAAAGTGCCATCTTCTGGAGCAGACTTGCATATAAAAGCTAAAAGTTCACATACATTTCGACAGGCACACTGAGGGCCCGTGCATGCAACATGCACACATGAGTAAGTCAAGGGTTTGTATGGGTGCACTAATTTGACTTGCATACATTTACTGGGAATTTTGCCTACGCAAATTGGGCATATGCAGAAGTGCAAACATACTTTTATTCACACCCTTTTAGAAATCTGAGCCATCGCAAGGGACTGGAAAACATAGACATGATGAGTAGGTCTATAGATTACCTACCTGCCTCCATTTTTAGAATCCCTCTATTTAGGTGTACATTCATTGTTGGTTGCAATAATCCATGACACACTATGAAAGTTGTTAGGTTTGTCTTGACCAAACCTAGAAAGTGGCCATTTTAAACTGTGATTTACATAAGGGTCATAGACTGATCAAGAAGAAATGTAATATAATGTAGGAAACATATGAGCTTCCCCACCCCCCCAGCCCTCAGGAATACAATAATTTTCACAGCAATTAGTAGACTAGAAGTTCTGATTTACAGATCTCAGAAGTCAAGCTTAGCAATGCAAAAAAAAAAAAAAAAAGCTATAGTACATTTGATATAGTCAAGGTCAAAGTATTAACATATTAACTCAGCAAGACATAGCCGCATTCACATCTATTTGTTTCTCATTCAAAGTATTTGATGTCCTGTTTAATATCTGCATCCAACAACTTTAAAAAACTGATGTCATATCAGAACTCTATATACCATGATAGTAGACAGTTAGGGTGTGCTTTTTCAGCTGGGTTTCACTAGGAAGGAATAAGGAGAAAACCCTGAAGGGATGAAAGATAAGTTAACTTTCGTGAAGAATGTTATTTATTAAAGACTCAAGCTTCAATGAATCTGATTGAATTAAACCTGAGCAGTGTGAACAGCACTATTTTTTATGGCTTGCAGCAATTTTTAACCGAAAAGCAGGTAACAAATATAATAGGTTTATTTCTGATATTCTGCCTTTTTGAACACCAAGAACATAATTGTCAAAAGGACATGTAATTTTGAACTTCATTTTCCTACAATTTTGGTCTTTTCATCCCCAAATCACTGTGCCTTTCAGAAAAGTTGAATGGTATTAATGCTATTATATTTTGAAGATATAGTGTTAAAGCAAGAGAAACATTATTAGAATTATTAGTGGTATGTGGCTAGTGAAAAAATATGATGCCCATGCTTACCAAAACAATACTTACTTTTCATTAGTGAATTACTTGCAAAGGCACAGATCAAGAGAACCAAATATTATATCCATAAACTCCTATTGAAACTGCTAATGAAATGTGCCCCTTTATTTCAGTGGAAGCTACCTCAGTTATCATAAAAAATGCACCTTTTTGATTTACTAAGCTTCCTAGATCATTTATTTAACTGAAGAATACCACCCCTTTTATGTTTGATAGGATGAAATTCATCCAAGTGCAATGGCTTATGCATCCCTTATAGCTCACTTATGCTCTGATTTGAAGGCTTAAGTGGTGCATAAGTTTGTGCTGGATCTCTGCATGGAGATCTTTACCCATAAGGAGCATCCTACTTCTTTTCTTGTTGATGGTCTTTTTAGCTCTAGATGAAAATGCAGGTGAACGCTGAAAAGTCACTCTGTAAAATGATTGTGAAATTTCATATTTATTCCCTCTCAGTTATTTCTTTCAAGTGAAAAGATGTTTTTTTTCTAATAGCAAAATAAATCTAAGATCTTAAAGTCAAGATGTGTTTTTTTCAGGATCTTGCACCACTATTTCAAATCACAATAATGAACAACTCTTAAGGTATTGTCTGGCTATGCCGAAAGAATGACAGGAGACATTAGATATGGGCTTAATCAGTCCGCAACTTTATTATTAGACAGATGTCTGGGACTAACCTGGTGGATAAAATGTGTGCAGTGCAGGTGCAAAATTTATGTCCCTCCAGCAGATTCACTGCATGAACCTTACCAATTCCAGCCAATTAATGGGGGAAGGGGGAGGGGCTTCCACCAGCTCTTCCCCTACCCCCTTCCTCTTTTCATCCAGGTCCCTCCAGCAATTTTCTTGCTGGGACCAGATCCCTCCAGCAATTCCCTTGCCGGGACCTTACCGACCACGCCCCCTCATAGGAAGGGTTAAGGTGGACTATAATGATGGGGGGGTTGGCTCCCTGCTGTACCAATCATAGGGGTCCCCAACTGCCCCCGACTTGCTCAATTACCAAACACGTCTCCTTAATTCCTTTTCCAAGCCATTTTTTTGTTCTTTTGTGCAGTAATTTATGGAGTACCTGCACTGAACATCCGCTATACACTTAAATAAAGAGTTGCGACATATGGCCTACCGCCCGTCATGCTATGCATGAACAGAGCCTACCTGAGCCTGCTGCAAGGAAGGCAACCCCTACACACACTTCACCTGGCCAATATGGTGGTAAGAGAAAAATTCCTTCCCAGCCCCCATTAGTGGGGCAGCTAGCATAATGCCCACAGCAGATATAGCTAAACACCCGGCATATTTGTGACCTAATTAGGGAGGGAGGATGGATGCTACCTAGCCTGTTCTGAGTAAAGAAGGGAGGGGCCAGGCCCAGCTGACCTTTTTAAACACCTCATTCCTAGGTGGTGAGTCATCCACTATGCTGACTGCTCTTCCAGCAGCTTTACGTCTTTCCTCTTCCCCAAGCCAGAAAGCATTGCCTTCTTCTCCTGGCCAGCCAGAAAAACTCCTCCCTGCTTAAGTGCAGGGTGGCAATTATCTAGCTAGACAAATACACATTGTCTCATAATATCATAATTTTTTTTTTTTTGGTAACTGGGTGCCAATTTTGTAATGGCCTTTTGCACCTTCAGTTTAGTTATGGAAGCCAATCAAATAGTTCAAGGTGCAAGTACCCAGATTATTGGTCCCAAATAATTTTTGTAGGTGCAAAACTATGGTTCAGATTTTAATCGCACCTGGAAAAAAAATATGGCACTAGAAAGCAATGAGCCTAGGGCTCAGCTATTTAAAACTTAATCCCCTTGTATGACAAATGATTATGTGACAAACTTTGAAAAAGTTGCTGGCAGTTTTAATTTTCATTCCCATTCAGTATAATGGACCTGAAAAGCTAAAAAAAAGAAATCATGCAGAACTCTGGAAGTGTCCCCTTTGGTGTAACTCTGTGTATAGTGATGTCTCGATAAGATGGAGCGCCTACAGTACTGCTATGTCTTAAGCCAAAGGGGTGAAAGCAGGTGATTCTCCCCCTAAGCTGTACATATTATGCTGCTTATCTGTGAGGGAAAATCTTTAACATGTGTTTTGCCTCCAGCATATTTCTAGCTATGCACACCATTAACAATCAGCCTGCCACAGGTGTAACTGTGCATGACTTCATCTGCCAGAGCTAAATAAAAGACTTAATGACTCTTTCTACATTTACAAATTAGCTTGGAGATTAGCAAATGTTGATAGCTATATAAGTTCAGAAGTGAACTTGACAATAACCAGGTTATTTCTCCAAAGGATTTATTAGTTTACTCCTTCATCTTCCAGAATGAATATACACCCTGTACATATCCCTTTATCAGGTATGAGTCAAAGATGTGGAAAATGCCAGAAAGAATACACAGCTGTATAGTACAAGAGAGACTCTGAAAGTCCCTGACATGCCTTTATGGGTCAAAGAGTCATCTGAGGGTGATGCACAAACACAATGAGGTTCATGCCAACCTCCTCATACATATGCCACGTGGAAAACGCCACAGAATGGAGGGGTCCCACTGGAAATTTCACACCATTCTCTTCAAGAGGTTTCCATCGTGGCCTCATTCCATGGAAGGCAGAGAGGAATAAGCTTTTCAGGCCCAAAAGTTCCATGAGGTAATCTTTCTGTGTGACTGTGTCCAGTGTTTATCACCAGTGTGAACATGGTACAAAGGTATGGATCCAGGCCCATCCTGAGAAGGACATGGCCCTCTGTTCTGACTGAAGCAGGGCTCTCTCTCCCCAGTCGCAGTAAATCTCCCACAGAATCTTTGATCTCATTGGCTGAACATCTACCCTTCTACCCCTCAATATGCCTGATTAGGTATGGAGAGTAGAAGCCACTGAGATATTTCTACCAACATTCATTTCCCAGGGGATTTTTTGATGGAAATGTTCTAGATTCAAGTGACTGCTCTCCAGCTCCTCTGCTCTATGTGCCTTTTCCCCATCTGCAGAGGTTCAGACCAAGAGAGTTGGTGCTGAGAAGATTTTGAAGGAGGGAGGGAGAAGCATGCAGCAAAGCAGCTGCTCCACATCTTTCCTATCCCCCCAGCTCACCAAATATTCCCCAATTTTTTCCCACCCCCCAAGGTGGGGAGTACCAAGTCTTAAGTAGGGATGAGAGATATGGTTCACATAAAATAAGATCCAGTCCAAATTGCTGCCAACATTCAAAACAAATGCAGTCCCTTTCCTGAAGCTTCAAAGTGTTGTAATCTTACAAATAAATGTTTATGTCTTTGCATTTCCTGGGATAAGCCAGGAGAAACAGCAAAAACAACAAAAGTATATGAGAAAGGCCATTCTGTTGGCAGTTCCATCCTGATTTTCAGATCAAGGGGGCTGGGAAGGGAAAAATTTTAGACGAGCACCTGAATTT
The DNA here is from genome assembly GCF_002925995.2 of Terrapene triunguis. NCBI lineage: Eukaryota > Metazoa > Chordata > Testudines > Emydidae > Terrapene > Terrapene triunguis. The sequence goes on along the minus strand of NW_020664417.1, from coordinate 11,536,982 downwards.
CTGGATGTTTTAAACCTTTAGATCTTTGTTTATCAATATCCTTTGCTCTCATCCTAAAATAGAAACATAAAAGCAAAAAATCATTATTAAAATGCGGGGGACGGGCTTGTGTGTATAAGCATATGCATGTGTTGGGAGGAAATTATTTTTTCTGTCTGATTCTTCCATATACACCTCAACCCCGATATAACGCGATCCGATATAACACGAATTCGGATATAACGCGGTAAAGCAGTGCTCCGGGGGTGCGGGGGTGCACACTCTGGCGGATCAAAGCAAGTTCGATATAACGCGGTTTCACCTATAACTCAGTAAGATTTTTTGGCTCCCTTGGAAAGCGTTATATCGGGGTAGAGGTGTATGTCTTTTTTCAAGTGTGGCTAGAATAAATTGGTTGTTTATTCACAAAGTCCAAACACTGGGACTACATCGAATTCTTCAGACAGGCTACATAGCTGAACAGGCTGAGCACAGCTGTGGGAACAAGAAACTCCTCAGTCCTAATCCTATCTTTGCCATTGACTTAGAGGGTGGCAACTCATTTAACCACTGCATGTCTCACATTCCTCAGAGGGGAGTTGTTACGATTAATTATTAAATTAATGTTTCTAAAAAATGTTGGGGATATAAATGCCGGGATAATTGTTATAATTCAAAAATATGGCCATAATAAGAAAATAATTTCATCCTCATTTTGAACTTCTAATATTGCAGTCCTCAGTTGTTGGATGAAGTTTTGATTCCATGGGCCTAAATCTTCCCTAATTTATATTTGTAATCCCATTGCTTTCAGTGGATCAGAATAAGTATAAGTGAGGGCAGCATTTGGCCCTGTGAAACCATAGGACCCTACATCTATTGAGTAGGACAGCAAATTAATCTACTTAGGAATTTTAATATATGGTAAGAAATTTCAATAGGTGAACTGCAAGCAAATAATAAAACTATTCTTGTTACAAATGTTTCAAATTCTGATTAGAGGACATTGTAAACCAGCATACTGGTTTGGGAACTGTACTTGCACTAAAAATAAGGGTATTCCTAAGCAATACCTTGTGTTAAGCTAGATTCCTCATTTTATTGCAAAGACCAGCAGAAAGAGTTCTTTAAAAGGAATATGGCAGAGCAGAGAAGGGCAATTATATGTGAATTGTGGTTGGAGGTTCATATGAATGCAGAGCTGACAACAGTTTGCCTCACTACACATTACTGGACACGTTTCACAAAATTAAAAATGTCTGGCTTAATGTACTCTGCTCAAGAGCAAAACAAAAATAACTTGTTAAATACAAACTCATATCTCTGTATCTGTTTCACTGTATTTACCCTATTTATCTGTCTCCCCTACCAACTCCTGCTATTTCCTCCCCCAACATTTGCTGGTTACTTTTAGAGAGAGCTGTAAGAGACAATCTTAAGCAGTGACACTAACCAATGCTATTAACCACTTTTGTACACCATCACTTTAGCTCTGACACTCAGCCTTACACACTATGCAGTAGAATTTAAGATGGATCATTTAAATAATGATAAAGCTGTCAAGACTCTGATGTGATTTTCTTCTTGAGCAATTCACCTTGTATTACAGGTTTTACTGTACTTTATAGTGGGCATCTGTAAATCTATGTATCAGCTTAGCTCCCCTAATTTACACCCATTGCACGTACTACACAGTTTTAACTGACTTACTTTAGAAGGATTCACAGTAGTTGCTAGGAAACCTTTCTGTTTTCTTTTCACTTCTTATATAGCATTAGCTTTTCAATTGATAAGGCTGTACCTTTAGGTACAGAGGGATTTAAGCAGAATCAAACAATGACAGTAGGACTGCAGCATAGATAAGCAAAAAAAAAAAAAAAAAAAAAGGCAAAATCCATGTTCTTTATTTAGGTAATACAGGGGATTAGAGAAAAAGAAAGAACATAGCATATTTTCTCTGAATATTTTTGAAGATTTTTGCATTGTATGAAAAAAGACAAGCCTTCATACTACAACTTAAAGTTTATATATTTGTAAACATTTGTAGCCAAGTGTCATTTCATTATGTTGCTTCTATTACAAATCTTGGTCTTCCTTGGGGATAATTTCCAATGCTGTGAGGCACATTTCTATATGAGGAAACGAAGGCTGGAAACTGCTACATGGCATTAAGAAAGTACTCTTCTTGCTGAAAATATCTCCATCGCAAATATATTACCACCTAAAGAAAAGTTTTTAGTTTTTATGCTGAAACATAATTATAGGTTGATTGATGTTCTCAGGTTAATAGACACTACATACGAGAAAGCAGTGAGATGATAGCGGCATAAAGACATGGTGAGATAATAGTAGACAGAAATGTTATCTGCTGTAAACAAACTCTCTCACTACTGGTTTTCACCACTGGGATACAGTACTCCTGTTTTTCTTTCAAAAGCAATCCCTTCCCAGCCACTGCTAGATATGCCCATGTATATTTGATGTACAATAGTAACTTTTTCTGAAAAGAACATTTTATGATGTTGTACTTCTTTCCCCTCAAACTATAGGTTCTTTTCAATAGCTTCAAATGACATTTTTAAAGGTTAACTGCAAAGGGCCTGCTGAATCTATTCCAGCTGCAAATCTTTACTTATTTTCCTGAGACTGTTTCACAGTCTTCATAGCACTGCTGTCGTTGTTCATCCATGACTCTACTGTACTGAGCTATGCTTGTCAACTTATCCTGAACAATAGCTAATATGAACATTTTAGTTTTTGGACAACAAGAAAACATTTATCTGCTTCACAAAAGGGAAAACAGATCACTGTCAGAACAGCCATTGCTATGTTTGTGTCATCTTGGATAATCTACCATTGTGAAAGTAGGTAGCCATTTTTGGGATTCATAACTGAATATGTCCCAGGCTCTGGCTATCTGGACCCATCACTTTTTTGTATAATGTCTTGAAGAAACTGGAAAACATCAAAACATTTAGCGTTTGTTTCAGAAAATGACTCAGCTATCTGGATTCTTAATAGAACTAACCAAACCAGTGTCTAGCAAAACAGCATCTATCAACTATACTAAACTCTTGGGTCAGAAGCCTCCTGCATGTAGTAAGGTTTTTAAAACATCTTCCTGTTTCCAGTCAGGATGGAAAAGAAGAAAGAAGTGCTTTCCCCCAGTATTGCACTTCCAGATCCAGTCAGAAAAAAGAATTCAGAGTGAAAACAACTAACAACAATAAAAACTAATGAAAAATGATATCACAAATTTTAAACCCTTACAAAAAGTTTTGCCTGGTTTATAATTTGAGTTTAGGGTGAAGGTTTAGGTTTAATTTGATTTTTACCTAGTTGGTACTGCCAAGTCATGAGTCCAGTCATGAGTTCCTTTGCCATCATTTCAGCTTCTTTTAAACTGATCTAATGTTCATCAACCTCTCCTTTAGATTAGTTATTTATACAACACCACAAATATGTATGGGAAATGATAAACATACAAAATATACCAGTGCTGAAGACAAGGACATGTGAATAACAGTCACATGATTAAGATTGTGTGGATGCACTGATTAGTCGTGTGTTGTGTCTGGGGGAGAGGAAGAGTTCATTGTTATTTTTGAACTTTTTTGAAGGATTCATAGATATAGATTCATAGAGCTTAAGGCCAGCAAGAATCATTACATCAACTATTCTGAGTTCCTATCACAGGCCATTAAATTTTACCAGTTACCCCTATATTTTCCACAATACCTTGGGTTTGGCTAAAACATAACTTCCAGAAAGGCATCCAATCTTGATTTGAAGACATCAAGAGATGGGGAAAAGCAGATAATCATAGAACACATGGAAAGTGGTAAACATAAACTGAATGAAAAGATACAAAAAACAAGAGGCTGAAACAGCAGGGCCATTGACAACAGTAAAGAAACAATGCACTGTGATTGTATCATTCCAGCATTTACAACTATAAATCTATCAAAATATTGTGTTCAACTGATACCTATATTTATTGTGGCTAGGGAAACTAAAGTTCAATTTTTCATTTTAATCGCAGGGAAAAAACACAGATTTTTATTTTTATTGATTGGAGAATTTGGGGGGTTTTATCTTGGAAAACTAGGATCCCTGGTGAGTAAGAGTAGGAGAAAGGGAACATAATAGCAGTCTACAAATGTCTGAGCAGTGTTAATACCAAGGAGTAAGAAGAATTATTCAGTATGGTATACTTGGATGTATTTATTTATCTGGATTTATAAAAATAAGCAGAAAAAATAAAGCTCTTTTAGGCTCTATGCAATCATGGCAAGTAATTAAAAATGCAAATACAACTGAAGAACAGAGCCAGAAATAAACTAACAAGTTTTAGTAAGGACCAAAGTGGCCCCTGGTCAGGCAAGTTACACCACCTATATTCATACACACACCTTTGGTCCCTGCATCAAGCACAGATGCCAAACATCCAGCACTAAACTTCCAGTTAAGTTTACTGGCACACCAGTAATGTTAACTTGCTGCCAATACCTACTAAGGTTGTTCCACCAGGGAGGAAAAAAAGCAGTATTTCATGGATAATTTGTGGATACTATGACTTTGCTATTAACAGAAAGTAAGAGCTAGTATAATGTAAGTTGCAGTTTGTCAGACTATTTTGTATTGTTTACTACTTCTACTGCCTCACTAAAGTTATGGCACTAAAGCCTAGCTCATATTGTTTTCTGAAGTTAACACAGATTCCCTTGCAGCAAGGGAGTGTCAGATATTCAGGAAAATACTGATCCTCTGTAGAAATGTGTAATCATGTATGAAAAGGTAGTTAGATGTTTCCCTAACAACCAGAGGTTAAAAGCTGAAAGACAGACATATTTTTGTTTCAACCCCGCACTCCTCATATATGTCATTTTTCCTTCCTAAACAGTGATCCAACTTGCCTCACTTGGCCCCTCCCCTTTTGCCAATGCTTCCAGCCTTGACTACTTATTTGTCATCTTCCTATATCAGCACTTCCATGCTGCTCCCAAGCATGATGTGACCTTCCTGAGTTAGCTGCCAACCCCCAACCCTATCCAGTTAAATCCTCCTTTAATTCCACTTTCACTGTGCTTACAGTGCTTACAGTGCTTACAGAAAATCTAGTGGGAACCTCTATTCAATAAAAAAAAGAAAAGAAAGAAAGAGGTGTGATGTTTCTGCACCTCCCTCGCTACTGTTCGTTTACTGTCCGCCTGTCTTAGATTGTCAGCTCCTCCTTTTTTGTCTTTCTGGCAAATGCCTGGCACATAGTGGGCATTATCCTAACCAAATAGATAAAATAATAATAAGTAGTAACTACAAAAGACTCTATAAAGTCTTTTCCTGACTTTCAGCTACAAATCCCTTTTCAGGGTTTCCTGGCAACTGTTTAATTGTAGGTGTGCTGACCTCTTATCCACCCTCAACTGAGAAATTAGACCCTGAGGCAATGTCCAAATTCATTCCCCTCTCCTGGATTGTGACTGTATTTATCTCATAAAATAACAAGACAACAGAAACCACAGTCTAAACTCCCTCTCTGGAGCTGTTACTCTTAAGACTTCCATCCAGAAACTACACTGACCTAGGTCTCTCACCTCCCTTATATCCAGAGTGGAATTAACAAGCCACACCTCTCACAATAAAACACCTGAAATCAATCGGTATCTCCATGTAGAGATTCAACACCTGTGGAGGTTGGGTATCAATGCCAAAGTCCTGCCAGCCCTAAGCTTTTGGACCTTGAGCAGATCAGAGTGGCTGTATGAGCACATGCACACTCACACAATTATTAAATAGGTATATAAATACGATTCTTGGGGGGGAAATCCTATAGACTCCCTTGTTGCAGTTCCCCAAATATAATTACTGCAGCTAGTCTTAAAAATAACAACAGATTGTAGCAGCATGTACAGTAAGCATTTGAAAATTGATGATTAAACAAGTTTGTTTTCTTTCCTTATGCCAAGCGGAGACTTGAGAAAGAAACAGCCTACACCAGTAGTCGTATTTGTTTTGGATCGATATATAGCAGATTGTCCAACATTGATTATTTCAAACACATGCACAAATGTACTGCATGTAATAAAAATCTGTCTGCCCTTTGTTACTTGTAGAACTCATAAAGGTTGAACCTTTAGCCTGAAGGAAAAAAGGATCTTTTTCATCCAATGAAAATTAATAGGACTGAGCATCACTCCCCTTGCAGGCAGCTGTAATTTTTCAGCTAAGAGGCACAGAGGTTTAAGAAGAATTGATGATGGAAAGTTTTTGTCACCAACATAAACACATTTTAAAAGCAGCTAGCAGTAGGCTCACACTGAGAACTGTACATCTGAGGCGATGCCAGTGGTACTTAGCACAGCTGCTCATGGCTGTGCGCCTAATTGAATGTTGTTTGTCTCAAGATTTTCCAGTGGACCATTTCAAGTGGCAGCGCACAGCTGATGTGCCATATAACCCGCATTAACACCTCACCTGCAAAATACATAATTACACTCAAATCTGCTGATTAGATGCAAAATGTGAACACTTGCCAGTGGTTGCATTTCAGAACTACCCAGGCCCATCCACAGCAGAGAAACTGTGTGCATTGTTATCTAGGACTAGTCCAATATCCTGCCTCTCCAAATGAGATGATTGTTAGTGAGAGCTAGAATGAAATTTTCAAAATGATGAAATGGCTCCTTAAGGTTAGATAAATTTAATTATGTTTGTTTTACATAAAATTATTTTGCATTCCAGCTTCTATGTGCAGCTTTTGTGTTTTAATAAAACATTTAAGTAAAGCTAAAAAAGAAATCTCCCTTGCTCCTGTTATGTCTGTGAAACCAGAAAGACACATATAATGCCATTGCTTCCCATAAACAGAATTACCTGTCAAATTACCATGACTTATAAAATTAGAGGCTTTTAACCTAATATTCTCGCTTGATATAACTATTTCTCTGACTTCAAATCTTTCCTCACTAGTGTATTTTTGTATTGCATTTTATTGTTGTGTCTACAAAAGATTTTGATTTCACAATTGCATCTATATTTGTGCTAATACTAATGCACATCCATTTAAAAATGCTGAATCCAAGCCATAATTTCTCCTTCGGGAGTGCAGACAGACATATAGGTGGTTGTTATGTCTTCAGGTTACATAATTTGATGGATGCTCTGACTGGGTCTCCACAGTCATTGTGAATGAAGTGGTCTAAATGTAGGTCTCCCAGCTAAGGTAACAACTAAACACCCCAAGTTTACAATTTAAGAGTCATTTATTGGCAATTCTTTAAAATAGGTGTATTTATATCATGTATGCAAGCAAGCATACTTTCATAATGAGACCTAACTAATGCTTTTTATATTTAGATGAACAAGTACATATTCTGGTAGTTTGAACAATCCTGCTAAATTTGACAATTACTTGGAGACTGTAGTCTTTAAAATTAAAATAAGAGTCTCACAAATTAAGCTTTATAAAGTAATTTTGTATACACCTCTCCCCCTCCTCCCCCGCACAAACTATAGCAAAAGAATGTTTTTTAGCTTGCAAACTCAAACGCTTGACCCTAAGGAAATGCAGATTTATGGCACCCATGAAACCTAAATTCAGCACTCTTGTGTGTCCATTCTGTGCTCTGAATAAAGCAGGGCTTCTGTGTAAAAAATTCTATGTGATCATGTAATTAAAGATTGTATCGAAATGCATACGTGCAAGGGGGAAGAATTAAAGTTGCACAGGCAAAATAAATCTGGAAATTCCTAACTTTCACGTGTTATACTTTGCAATCTAAATAATGCTCTTTTAACATAGTTTTCTGTGTGTAGATTCCTAGTTTTTGGGAGGGACTTAAGGAAAAGATGAAAACAAATTCTGTTGTGATCAATTGTAATACTCCCTTATTCATTATGATCATTAGCACATGTGAATGCTGACCTTTCAGCATTGTAATACAGTGTGCTACTGGACTAACAACGTTTGTCTGTGGCATAGGAGGCTGGGAGATTCTTACCTGGCTCTCCTCCTTGAGACACCCACACAACTGCCCCAGCAACTTCCTGGTGCATTCTGTGCTGCTGCTTTGTTCCAGACATGAGCCTGGCCTCAGAATGTACAGCAATTTGGCAAGCTACCAAATTTTTCCTGTCGAAGGCAAGTGACAGAAAGGAAATGGTAATCAGAATTTTATGGGACAAGGAAAGGCACTTCTGTATTCTGAGAAGGTTTCCTCCTCTGAAAATTAAATTACTGCTGCAAACAGTGATGAGAGCTTCTCAAAGAAAATGTCAAAAACAGGTCTATAATGGAAAGTGTTAGGCAACCTAACTATAGAGGTTATCAGATCCTCCTATAATACATACATTACTGCCTATTAAGGTTTCCTGACATTCCCCATTATAACCCATTACATGACACTATTTTCAGGTACCTATAGCTTTACCAAACCACTTAGGCTGAAATTTTCCATGTCAGGTGTCTCTCTCTGGCTGATTTTTTAAAAAAATATCATTTCTGAGAGGTTAGGGAAAAATACATTGTTTTGTCCATGTTAAAAATTCCGGTGACCTGGTTTGGAGACACTGTAATAATCCATGCTTTGGAGCACAGACTCCCTCCGTTGCTCGCTCTCCCCCACCCTCACTCACTTTCACCTGGCTGGGGCAGGAGGTTGGGGTGTGGGAGGGGGTGCAGGCTCTGGGCTGGGGGTTGGAGCCGAGGGATGCAGAGTGTTGGAGGGGGTTCTGGGCTGGGGCAGGGAGTTGGGGTGCAGGAGGAGATGCAGGCTCTGGGAGGGAGTTTGGGTGCAGGAGGCAGGGCCGCTCGGGGGGGGCAAGTGGGGCAATTTCCCCCAGGCCCTGGGCCCCGCAGGGGCCCCCACAAGAGTTTTGCGGGGCCCCTGGAGCGGGGTCCTTCACTCGCTCCGGGGGCCCCGGAAAACTCTCGCGGGGCCCAGGTCCCTGGAGCTTCTTCTGCTCCGGGTCTTCGGCGGCAGTTCGGCGGCGGGGGGTCCTTCCGCCCTAGGACCCACTGCCGAAGTGCCCTGAAGACCCGCGGCAGGGGTCCTTCCGCCCCGGGACCTGCTGCCGAAGTGCCGGATCTTCGGTGGCAATTCGGTGGCGGGGGCTCCCTGCCGCCGAAGACCCCAGGCCCCCTGAATCCTCTGGGCGGCTCTGGCAGGAGGGGGCTCAGGGCTGGGGTAGGGGGTTGGGGTGCAGGTTCCCGGCCAATGGGAACTGCAGAGTTGGTGCTCGGGACAGGGGCAGCACGCCACTGCACCTAGAAGCCAGAGGGACATGCCGGTCCCTTTTGGGAGCCATGCGGAGCCAGGGCAGGTAGGGAGCCTGCCTTAGCCCCACAGCGCCACCCACCAGACTTTTAGCAGCCTGTTAATATCTCCTGGATGGCTTTCAATAGCTGCCGGGAGATAGATGTGGATTCAGGGAGACTACCGGCCAATCCGGGAGGGTTAGCAACTCTAATAGCCATGTCAACAAGGTTTGCATGTTAAAATACTCTTTTCCATTTGCCACACTAATTCATGTCATTATGATTTTTTTTAATGTGCAAAGCATCCACGGCATACTTACATGCTTGACAGTCAAGAATAAAAACAAGGTTCCTGACATGAAGAGCTTACCAACTTAGCATCACATGGTTTCAGTGTTTCAAGGGAGTGGTTAGAGGCTCTGCTGACTTCTGAAGTTCCACATATGCCGTGAAAGGAAACTCTTTGGGTCTCAGTGGCAATGGACGTAATGGATTTGAGCTTGTGACTGCACCATGATAGACCCTGGGATGTCTCAACTTGAACACTGAGTTTCAAGATGTTGACCTTTTTATTATTAATTATTTTATTATTATTTTAAACTTAGTAATCTATTAACATAATGTTTTTATTTGAAAAATCTATATTTTAAATATTGGATAAGGCAAAGGAATCACCCAGCTCCTAAATGGATGTCACAAATCCTACATTAGGACATACCAATACATTCTGCATAAAATATTTTGATTTATTAATCCTTAGTTTGCACTTGAGATACATGTGACTTGTTGCTTTATAACTCAGCTCTTTCTTTGAAATCTATTATCAGGATCTCTTTTGTGTGTGTGTGTGTGTGTGTGTGTGTATGCACATACTAGTCTCCAAAATGTTGATTTATCAAATAAATCCATGTCAGATTGTTTACACCTTGATCAGATAATTAATATATGTTAGATTTACTGACAGTTCATACAGTTTGCATACTGGTGTCTTTTTGGGGTTACCAATGGCAAAAGAAAAAAAAAGCCATTCTGACAGAGAAGCCATTTGGGAAAGGTAGCCTGAAAATTGCCAGCTAATTGGACTGAAATATACAAGCTACTTAAGTTTTTATGGAGATATCATGTTCAACTGAGCTTTGTAAAAATATATGCAGTTTTCATGATTTCTGCATGTGACATTAGAACCTCAGAACAAATTATGATGAGAATAGTATTTCATGTTTCTTTTGCTAAATCAGAATTTTAAGGAGGACTAAAATGGGGCTTAACCCCTTTCACCTGCAAGGTAAGCAATAAAACCACCATTAGTCATGCTCTGCACCTGGGGGCTGGCTGATTTGATTGTCTCCTAGCCAAAAGAAGCAGAACTAGGCCTTATAAGTGGACTGAGGGCTTGGCTACACTTGCGAGTTAGAGTGCATTAAAGCAGCCCCGGGCACCCTAGCTCACTACCCATCCACACTGGCAAGGCACATAGAGCGCTCTGACTCCAGGACTAGAGTGCTCCTGGTACTCCACCTCGGCGAGAAGATTAACACTTGGTGCACATTGGCTGAAACGCTAGGGAGTCAGTGTGAACGAGGTATTGCATTATTGCGCTCTGTTCAGCATCCGGAAATGTCCCATAATCCCCTTAAGTGGCCACTCTTGTCATTGTTTTAGAATCACTGCAGGCATGCTGATATGCCCTTTGAAAGCTCCATTTCTGACAGCCGGCATGCTTATCTGCTCCGAGACAAAGCAACCATTACTGTGGAATGCTGTGTGTGTGAGAGAGAGAGAGAGGTGTGTGGGGGAGGTCTGTTGCTCTCTGAACTTACAAGAGAGCATGCTGACATGCTCACAGCCCCCCAAAACACACTGTCTCTCCCCCCACATACACACAGCACACTCCCTGTCACACTCCACCCCACCCCCCTCATTTGAAAAGCACATTGCAGCCACTTGCATGCTGGATAGCTACCACAATGCACTGCTCTCTGTGGCCATTGCAAGAGCTGCTAATGTGGCCACACCAGTGCACTTGCATCTGTCAGTGTGGGCAGACTACAGCGCTTTCCCTATTGCGCTCTACGAAGGCTGGTTTAACTCAAAGTGCTCTACATCTGCAAGTGTAGCCATGCCCTGAGGGAGCTCACTAGTAGGGGAGGAAAGGCCCAGTAGACAGGGACTGGCTGTTTGCCCTCTAGGAAAGGGCTGTGTAGTCAGACTAAGGAAGACCAAAGGGATAGGCAAAAGGGGGCAAAACTGAGGCGAAAACAGGATTTCCCTAAAGAGGGAAACCTTACAGGGGGCAGAGTAGGCTTCAGTGGAAGAGTACACCGAGATAAGGTTTGTAAATAGACAAGAGAAAACTTCAGGAGCCCAAGAAGGCAAAAGAATTATTAAGTTTTGTTTGGATTCTTATTTGGACTTATTTATGAGACTCTGGAAGGGGCCAGAACTTAGGTGACTTAGCTGGAGAACTGAACCACAGAAAAAGTAGGGCCAGAAGCAGATGGCCTGCAGGAGGTGCTAGAGCCAAAGAGAGTGACAATATTTTCTCCTTGATTCAAGGGGGCTCTCCAGCATAAGTGAGTCTTTACTGCAAAGATCCAGACCAGGATTCATGCATACAAACATTGGGTTACAATGATAAAGTTGTACATTTAAGGCTTCTTTTTATGGGAAGACTTTGAAATCTTGACTTATTCTTTTGTCACCCAAGTCTTATTGTAAAGTAAGCACTCATTTCAGATGTATTAACATAACTCTTAAATTTCATACTTTTTTATTTTTAAAGTCAGTATCTTAGACGTTGAGTTGCAAAGGAATGATCTGTTCATATCCCTCCAGCAGATCCACTGCCGGGAACCTCCAATTCCATCCAATTCTGGGGGGGCTTCCACCAGCTCCCCCACATTTAATCCAGGTCCCTCCAGCAATTCCCTTGCTGGGACCCTACCGACCACCGCTCCCTCGTAGGAGGGGTTAAGGTGGACTATAATGATGGGGGGATGGCTCCCTGCTGTACCAATCAGAGGAGTCTCCAACTGCCCCCCAGCTCGCTCAATTACCAAGAACCATTCCTTAATTCTTTTCCAAACCATGTAGCCATTCCTTTGTGCCTTAATTTATGGAGTACCTGTACTGAACATCTGCCACAAGGAGGCGACAACCATTAGCTTGGCTGCCTTCTTAACACCCAGCCAGGTTCCCAGACATCTCCCAATGCCCTCTTTTATATCAGCCAAAAATATGGCAGCACCTGAGTCTGACAGGTGCATCCCATCCTCCCGAAATAACTCCGGTGCCCCATAGAATATGCCAGAATATTACTGTCCCCCTCAAGGGCAACAAGAATTTGGCCACTTCCCTGTTCACATGCTTCCTGGTTTTGTCCACCCTTTCGGGGTTCATGGCTTCCCACCAGATCCAGCGCTGAAGCATATCCGACCAGACAATGTTAACAGCCGGAAAAATTGCCAGGATCTACTTCAGGTCCCTCCTAGTTCAAAGCATTAACTCCACCCCTTTTGTTCCCAGATTTTCTCCCAGGTGTATCATCAATATATCCAGTGGCCGCTTATGCGCCCACACAGCATACAACAGCGGTATCAGTTGATCCCATAACATGCCCCTTCGTGTGTGACAACTGAGTAATGCTTCATCACTGAATCCCAGCTGGTAGCCCTCGGGCAACCTGGATGCGTGCCTATGCACCCAAAACACAATACTGTGCCCACAGATCCACACCCTCGTGTGTATAGTCGACTGTCCTGTATCTGAAATGAGAACACAACAGATTAATGATGATTTTCACCTGAAGTCTTACATATGTTCGGTAGGCATTAGACTGCCAGCATCCGATTGCCTGAATAGCCTCTGCTTCCATACCTATCTGCGCTGCTGCCATAGCCACCCCTATTGTGAAAGAGTGGGAACCAAATTCATGAGCTGGCAGCCCCAACTTCATTAGCCCCCATCTCAACATGGTAATCAATTGATATGCTGTGAGGGGATGCCCATCTCCATGTACAAAAAGGGGGGCCTTCTCCCTTCCACTGTATTGCCATGTAGGCCCTCAACCCCGGAACGGGGCAGACCTCAGGCTCACCACCCTCCCACAGGGTAACGAATGCACCCCAGCCAACTTGATCGGTCTTTGACCTTCGCAAGTGTAATATCACTGCATGCTTGTGCCAGCTTATGTCACAAAATCAAAGCCTTTCCCATCAAATCCCTGATGAACCCAGGCATTAGCTCACTGATCCTGAAAGCACCAAAAAATGCTGTCAAGAATACTGCCCTGAATAGGGACACCTCCTGTGCACTATTACATATGACACCGAGGACGTGAAGGAGATCCCTGAGCGTGGAAATCCTGATGGGACTACGGGAATCCGCCCTGGGTCCACCGCTACGTGACCATCCCGCCAAAAACCTTTGAACTAAGAAACCCTGCAAGGATCTGGGTCGGCATTTAACCTACTGACAATGTAATGGCTGAAAGGCAATTTGAAATTGTGGAGGACACAAGTTGACGGGTTGCCAATGAGAGCATGTACCGCAGCACCTGTTCCTCTGTAATGGGCCACATTGCCGACTGGCCTTCCTGCTCAATTGTATGAATTCATTAAAACTTTTTTCATAGCTGTGCCACGTGCATGGTGCCACTGATCTCTGGACCACACTGACAACTGTCCTACGCCAAGGTTCCCTACCGTGAACAGCATTTGTCTGGGTTCGTGGATGGCGATCCCTGCTCTCTGTGTCTACCGGTGCTCCTGAAATCACCCAAGCGGGATGTACTGGATCTGCGTTACCAGTTTCGCTTTGTACAGCCTGTAGTGCTGTGGAAACAACCTCATACACAATACATTTAATTAATTGTATCAGCCTCAGGCTAACTGGCCCGCCATCAGACGCCGCCAGCTCAGTTGGGTGAGCGAGAGCTGCACCTGGATCCCCCACTTCCCCAAGCCCGATAGGCTGTCTGTGACAATCCAATGCACTCGGGTGAGCAAGTGCTGCACCTGGTTCCTCCATTTCCCCAAGTCTGATAGCCTGACTTTGATACTCCAGTGCACTACCCCAGGCTCCCCCAGCCACTTGCCGTTTGTGTGATTTGATTGCTTTCTGGGTTCTTGTGGTAATGAAACTAAGTTGGGGGGTGATGCAAATTCCCCCCATCCCATTGTATTCTGGCTACAGCAGGGAAAAACTGCACCATGATTCCCTAAACATTCATGTACACTGCAACTGCTATGGGAGGGGCCTGCTCTCCCCCTCCTTTCCCTTCTCTTACCTATACCCTCTCTAATCAACTCTACCTCCCTTTGTGAATCTGTTCTCTTATTGCTACCCCATTCCACTGGTGCCAGAGGAAAAGGAGAATTAAGCCTTCCTTTTTGTGCCCCCCTTCCTTTCTTCTTTTTGTGTCCCCCTGGAGCCGTGCTGAGACTACTTACCAGCTCCTGCCCATTATCCCTCATTGACTGAAACAGGGAATGGCTTTCCCAGACTGGAAAGTGTGTGGGTTTTTTGTTTTGTTTTGTTTGTTTGTTTGTTTGCCTTTTTTCTCTTTCCCCCCTCTTTTTTTTTTGTGTTCTGGCCCTCTATGGGGACCCCACTTGGATCTGAGATAATCTCCTAGGGCCTTGTATTCCCTGCCACAGCAAGCTTTCCTCCCCCTTTAACTGTCTGGACTTCCTTTTGGGGCTGAAATGAGTTGCCCAGAGCCCTCTCGTACCTGCCAGAGGAGAGTGGGAGGTTTCTCCCCCCACCATGGGCTATATGCAAAATTGTGTTGGTTCCAGTGCCCTCTTTCTCCCTCCTGTAACGATTTGGAGGAGGTGGGGGAGGGAGAGTTCCTGTCTTCCCCTACCTGACACTGTCTGGCTTTATGTGGGAGTGGATTGAGAACTATTTTTTGCCCCCTCCCTATCCCTGCTGCCTTGCAGTTGTGGCAGGGAAGTTTGTTTGTTTTTAAACAGATCTCTGAGCTGAACACATAGGGTTTCTGCTCCCCCTTGCCACCATGTCCCAACTCCATCCTGTTTCTATGGCCTGAAATGTGGAGGGGCTGCTCCCCCCTTGCTGTTCCTGCTTACATTCCGGACTAATTCCACAGGGGAGGGAGGGAGGGTTCTATGGAGCAGGGAACCAGTGCCTGCTCCCCCCTGTTGCCATGTCCCCAACTGCTGCCTGCTTTTATGCCATGCAACAGGGGGAAGGGGTTGTCCCCCCCCAAACCCTCACTGATTGTCCAGACTGCTTCCACGTGGGGGTTCTATGGAGCAGGGAACCTGTGCCCGCTCCCCCCTGCCACTGTGTCCAATTCCTGCCTGTTTTTAATGTTCTGAAATGGGGAAGGGGTTCTCCCCCCCTCCTAGTCCCACACACCCTTTGACTGCACGTGGTCCTGCAGCAAGCCATGTACTGGATCCTCTGCTGCCGAGCCTGTTCTGAGTGATATGGGGAGAGACTAGGCCCAGGCTGACCTTTTTAAACCCCTCATTCCTTTTCCAGCAGTTTTACGTCTCCTCTCCTCCCCCAAGCCAGAAAGCATTGCCCTCTTCTCCTGGCCAGCCAGACAACCCCCCGCCCCTGTTTAAAGTGCAGGGCGGTGAATCTCAGTGTTTGTCTACATGGGGAAACTGACTGGAATAGCTATAGAGGAAAAATTATGCCAATATAGCTATGCTGCTTTAACTCCCCTGGGTGGATATTTTATTCTTGGGGTGGGGCGGGGAGGGAGTTCCTTTATTCTGGAAGAGTTACAAAATAGTTGTTATAATAACTTTGAGTTTGATGACAAAAGGCTTCAGGAATATGATATATTTTATCAATTAGAAAAGGTGAATCAAATTTGTTTCCAGTACAGTCTGTTGTACAGCCTGAATACAAACAGTTAAGTTCACAATGTCTGGAGTTTCCAAAATCAACACCACAGAACAACTTTTAGCTACATAAGCTATTTTCTACAATTTAAGTTTTCTTAAGAGTGCAATTGTTAAAATGTAAGTGCCTTGGTTACTGCCTTATGGCTTTGCACTTCAGTTAGTAAAGTGTTTCAGGTTTTAGAGACTATTTGAACTTCCCTTTGGGAAGGCAGAAAAATACACTTTGACTGACTTTCTAAACAAGAGACTGCAGGTCAGATCCTTAGCTGGTGTAAATCAGCTTCACTCTAAATGAATTGAAGTATGCTAATGTACATCCGCTTTAAATTTGCACCAGCATTGTTTATTTTTCCTTCTGTCTCTTTTTCCATGCCCTTTATAGCAAAAAAAAGTCTTAGGAAAAATTATCTCCTGGTTATAGAGTGACCACTCCAAGCCCAGGTGATCCAGTAAAATAAAGAATTTCAATCCATGGCTGATCTGACAAACTTCATCATATTTCCTTGGACCACACAATTATAACATAAATCAGTAATCTAGAGGCGTCTATTCCTGCCAGTGCCCCTTTGGTTTGTTTTTTCTCCTTCTGGTAGCAAACTATTGTGACAGATTAAAAAAAAGGGTTAAAAATCCCAGCAAAATAAATCAATTCGCAGATTCATACACTGATTCACACTGCATCTGCTCATGTACACAACATTCTTAACTAAGGGAAGGAGTATTTCACTCTTCACTGGAACTACTCTTCATTGGAGCACAGAAAAATGGAATGTTGAAAGCAGAGTTGAATGTTTCTGAGACTCCAGTTCAAATACACTATTAAGCCATTGAATTCCCCTTCGGGCAGTTATGTTTACTACAGATTCCCATACAGAAACAATGCTCAGCCAGGGGCAGCTTTCTATGAACTGAAGCTCTGTAGATGAAGAGGCCAGAAGAGCAACATGTTTTCTCTCACAAAATGCCTTTACCAACCAGTTCAGATATAGAATGTTGCATTAACAATTTATCTCTCCTTTGCATATGATCTGCTGAAGAGTTTATTGGCATGAGTTTGGGACAGGCACACTATTCACGAATGATGAAGCCAGGAGTGAGTTTTTTTCCAGATTTCTGTTAATGTGTTTTTTTACTAAATCACACTATCATGTATTCTGCATATGCCACATGTTACAGTAAAGATAGTTAAATAATATTAATATTTTAAGTTTAATATCTTAAACACTTCTATGGGTACTTCATTTTTCTCTTCCTATAAAGTCAGGTTCCTTAGTTGCCATGAGTCCACCCATAAAAGTGCCCCTCAAAAACTTATAAAATGATCTAAAATAACTTTTTGTACCTAAAATTCCATGTGTTTAAAGTTTGATAAGTCAGAACCTTCCATAGCTAGAAGTGAGTGCTGCATATGTTGCCAACTCATACTGAATCTTTCTTTTAGATTTCTTAAAAAATCTTATCCACTTAGTTGTGGAGAACAGCTTGTAAACATGCACCTTAAAGAAAAACCCAGAAGGCAAATGGAAAAAAAAATCTTAAATCTGTTTTTTGAAATTGTGTGATTTTTAAAGCCAATCTCAAGCTTTTTTTTATTTTCATTTTTTGGACACCTGACTCATGATTTTTAAATGTATGATGATGACTGTAATACTAATGGGGCTTGTTAGGAATCCAGGAAGGTGTTCAGTGTTTTATGTAGTAGGAAGAGAGCCTGAAACATAAGCCCTTGTATGAAAGGCTTGGTATGAGGCCTGAGGCCTGAACTAAAGTAGTGGTCAAAAATTTGCTGATATGAAACAAAGTCAGGTTGGGAGCAAAAGGCAGGCCCTGCTCACTGAATCTGGCAAGAACAGGGCTGATATTGAAGAAACACACATTCCTAGGCACAGAGTAATCACGCAAACACATTCCAGAAGAGTGGTACCAGAACATCCCGATATCAAGGATGGTATAAAAATATTCCCCAAAGATAACAGGAACACACTGACCCCTCCTAAAGATAAGGTCAGGATGACAGTGTAATAAATAGAAATATGTAAGATGATGGGTGTCTTTGGCCAGCCTAGGAAGCAGTGGAAAGTCTCGCCACTAACTAAGCTTCGTCCATTGTCACGAGCATACATGTCTTAGTATCCTCGTAGAGTCTGCCAGGTGCTATTACCGTGCTTCATTGACAATAAACCTGGCTGGGTGCCTTCGCTAAAAAATGAGTCTGTGAATTTATTGGGCAGTTTAATTGAGGTCTGCTATCTCTGCTACCTGTGCAAAGTTGAAACAGTACACTAAACAAACACACACACAGCCAACATCTAACACACTATATAGCTTCAATTTCTATCCCTCAAGGACTATGAGATAACAAACCTAAGTCTTGACACTTTTATGCATGGAAACATAGTCACAGACCTGAGTCCGAATCTTGTCCACTGTAGGCTTCAGGAAGGTGTCACTTGGGGGGCAGACAGGTGTTTTACATGTCTGGGATTCCTGGGTGACTGTTTTAAAGCGTTTAGAGATTTGGAATGTCAATAAAATAAATCCTAGGAGAGAGGAATAAATAGACAGACAGCAGGTGAGGTAATTAAATTGTAAGACAGAAGTATTTTATCACATGGCTCTGCACTGTATTACATGGATACTATCTCCACATATGTGAAATTATATTTTGTATATACACACAGTGTTAACTTTGCCTTCAGATGCACATGTAGGTAGGTGGTTGATTGTTTTAAGTCACGTGGGGTCATATCCCCAATTGGGTCGCATAAGCCCCTCTATAAATTAATCCTCTGTCCTCATTATAGCACATAGATATCTGAATGTCCTCATCTGAAGAACTGTCCCTTGATTTTTTTTAAAGTGATTTGCTGTTGGGAACATGTCATGGGGTAGTTGGTCTCTGTGGAGTGACTGAGCCCAGCTCCCCTGGACTGGAGCTAGCTGAGCCCAATCCAACTAATTAAGGAGAGCTGGGCTACAACTGGGCTTCTATAGGGCTGGTAGTAGGCAGCTGGCAAGAGAAAGGACTGAGACAGGCTGAGCTCTGGGGAGGGAAAGCCACAATGGAATAGAACTAGCTCCTCTGCTGTGTCCCATAAGCAAGATGCCACAGGTTCAGGGAAACAGCCTTGCAGCTGCTGCTCCAGGAAGGGAATGGAGCTGACTGAACCTGCCAGGAGTTACAGTGCCAGAAACCCCTGTAGGGTGACCAGATAACAAGTGTGAAAAATCAGGACCCTTTTTATTGGAGGAGGGAAGTGGGGGGATAGTTGTATGTGTATATGTAAGACGAAGCCCCTAACATTAGGACATCTGATCACTCTAGACACTTGGGGTGTGGGGGTGGCCCTGGCCCTGAAGCCTGTTGCCAAGGATTGGGTTAAGACTGTGTTCCATCTGTCTGCTAACAACTTATGAAAATAAACATCCTTGATTGAGAGTGAGCATAGCAGAGCATGCTTTGGAGTCAGGAGAGAAGCAATGGCCCTAGTGACAAACTCTGCTATTAGCAATTATCAGTGCTTGGCTATCTCTAATTTAGCCTTTCAAAGGTGACCCTTCCTGAAAATGAATGAGGGATAATAGGGAAGCACAGGGGTAGGGAGGTCGGGGTGGGTGGGGGGGGATTAAGAGGGATGAAGGTATAAAGGGAGGAGTCTTTAACTAAAAGGTACTTCCAATTACTGATACCAAATATCTCAAGTTATTTTGCTAAAGTTATAAGAGTAGGATCTATAAATGTCACATATATACTCTAGCTACATTTATTGTTTATGCAGTAAAATTACTTCAAAGTTCTCTATCTTTGTTTCCTCTTTATGTATCCCTGTGCTAGATGCTGTCAAGGGATCTGTTTGTATTTAGTTTCTTTTGGGGCAGGGGGTAGGTATTAAATAAAGGGACTTTGAGAAAGAGAAAAAGAATGAAGAACAACAATCAAGAGAAGACACTGGAAAAAACATGGAACTTTAATTTTGTAGCTCATATCAGTTAAAGGAAAGACAAATAATTAAAATATTCTGAAAACAAGGGTAGGTGAATTTGAGAAAGCAACAATTTCTAGAATTGAAGCCATCAGTACTTGTGAAAGTTTTTATAATCCACAGGAATCTCTAAAAGCTCATATACTGTAGAATATAAAAACGTGTCATGGTTTTAAACTGAGTTTGGAATGCATCATAATACATAATTTCACTTCAGTTTCTGTGGGGCTTAGACAATGTGGTGATAGATGCCAGCACAAACTCCCAAAATAGACTGAAAATTGTCTTTTGAATGAGTATTTTCCTGTTTGTAATAAGCTTCATATACAACTGCAGCTTTGCCTAGATGGGGAACTACAGAGAACTCTTGACAACACACCAACAAGACACATTTTATTTTATAAGAGATTTGAATTAGAAAAAATGTCAATTCCCTTTTTCTGAGCTGATATGATGATGCCCCTGCTACTAGGGGTAGATGTGAGGGGTGGGTGTGGAAATATCCAGATATTTGGACAGGGTTAGAGGACAACCCTGTTTTTTTAATTTATTAACATTTCCAAATAAAACAAATATATCAGATTCATCATAACCCTCTTTATTTACTTTGTCTATAAGGTTAAAAGGAGGGGAAGTGAAGCAACATTATCTTCAGTGTATACACTAATCATAGACCTCTAAAAATCAGCCCAAATTGCCTTGAATTTTTCTGCATAATGCCAGTCATTTATTAGCAGCAAGGTCAGCCATATCTCTGAGATGAACATCAATATTTGGGGGAGATCGACGTTTCCATTTTTCGCAGGATTAATTTTTCTGTGACCGAAGTTGCACATTAGAACCACATTGCCTTGTTACCAAGTAATCTCCAAGTATCAGGAAATATCCAAGTATGAAACTTAAGGGGGAGGGCTCCTATTTAGCATCCAATATCAAATTGGTTCTTGGATCCACCTGCTTCCAGAAATCCTTGATACATGGTCACTCCCTAAGCATATGAGCTAATATAGCACCAAGCAAGTTACATTTCCACAGCAATCCTCATTTGAGGCCCATTGTCATTAGCCCATGTGGGGACCAGTAGATTTGAAAAAGTGTCTCTTGGTAAATAAGCTGTAGTCTCAGGTCAGGTTTTTAATGTTAGATACAATTGTACTCCATTGGGGCAGAGAAAGTTGTGTATTGTTACCAGATTTGCCCATTACTTTGGGGTATTCTCATGTATTCAGGTTACTCTTCAGAGGGAGGGGGGTCTGTAATTCTATCAATGTATTGCTTGTGTCACTTGTGTTTTCATATGGAGTTCTACTTCTCCCTGCTGCAAGTCCCCTCCCAATGGAGCTATACTGCAGGACCTAGGTTCCCTAGGGCTGGGTTTCTCCAGCCCCAGAACCGGATGAACACACACACACCCACACATACATTAACAGAGCAAGTCTGAGCGGACCGGGTCAATCAGCATTTTCAAGCTGACCCTTTATATGTCCCTGGACTCAATGGGCTGGATGAAGCAGCACTTTCAAGCTGCCCCCCATTATGTGCTCCTGGGCTCCATGGACTGGGTCAAGCAGCAGTTTCAAGCTGTCACCCTTATGCGTCCCAGTTTCAGCACATCCCTATCCCCACTCTCACATCACAATTGTACAGGCAGTAACCTACTCGATGAGCCAACCCCACAGTATTTTGGGTGCTGCAGGGATCTTTAGCTTAGAGTAAAGTTCAACAAGAGAGAGGGAAGCAACTAGCTTAGCCATAAAAGTTATTTATTGAATAATAGTGATAATTATACAAGGAGAGCCTAAACCAACATAACATACATTATTAAAGGTTAATACCTAAGGTAGAAAGGAAAACAGAGACAGAGAAAAAAGGGGGATCTCACCCACTCCATGAGGCTTGAACTGGTTGGGGTTCCCAGGTAATGGTGGTAGCTCAGGGTCCTGAGTGCTGGAGACAGGCAGAGGCCCCAGCACAATCAGTCAGGAGAAGATGTACTCCCAGTGGGACTGATGCATAGTTTGAATCCAAGCATCAGAACACTTACTGGAGGGTGAGTAGGGATTTTTGTAGAGAAACTACAATGGTTCAAGGGAGAACACTAGATTTGTTTATGGATTTTCTTTAGGCTAGACAATAGGAGCTGATCACTCTTGGTTATGGGTGGTGTTTTCTTCCAGGGAGCTCACAATACAGCTAGGCTGCTTCAGTATTTTGGATATCAATCAAGGATTCATTACTAGAATTGGTCTGATAACTGCTGAGCTGGATGTGGGCAGGCGTAGATTCATTAGCATCTGGAGCAGAGATTCCCATGATGCAGTGCTTCCCTGCTTTTTCTGGTCCCAGAGTTCAGTACGGTTCTCTGTTCTCCATTCTGTATGCAAATTGAGATGTCTCCCTGTCCCATCTTTCATGCAGATGAGGCTAGGGGAGTTGTCTCTGTTCTTCATTCTGTATGCTAATGGAGATGTCTTAATCTTGTCACCCTTGTCAGGAGGAGTCTAGCTGTGTCTCCCAACAGCCTTCACTGCTTTCTGCATGTTTTTTTTTTCCTCTGATGGGTTTTGGTTTAAGCAGAGGCTGGGGGCAGGGGGGTGTCTTTTATGAGTCAGGCTGGATACTGCACCCTGGTTCCCCAAGAACACAGAGCTGACTGGTATCAGTATCTAAATCTCTATTCCAAGCAACTCTCACATTATCAATCTTTGGCAGAGTGTTTTGGGTCAGAAAATCTTAAAAGGATAGTGATGGTGAGAAAATCTAGGAAGTTTCCTCCAAAATAATAGAAGTTCTGGAGTTCTCAATGCATCCAGTTGAAATACACTTGTAAGTAGATGCTTTAACTGAAGGGTTCCATGCTCTGGAACAGGGCAAGCCAAATTGTTATTGAGGATCTACAAATGTTTTAAATTTATCATTGTCGATTAGCTGAGATGCCATCCAATCCCTCCACATCATGGTTTTACCACTGATTTTTAAGGATAGGATTGTTCTATAGGACTTCCTCTACATGGAAGAATGGACGGAAGCAGAACTTTCTGGCCAAGTTTGACCACACTTCCATCTCAGTCATTATTGTGGGAGCTCTGAAATGATCAAATCTATAATAGTTTGATCCTACCTTGCTTGAACGGGGGAGTGGGTATAGCAATTCTTGTTCAATCTGAACCCAACATGGTTATATCTAACAGTCACAAAGATGCCCGGCTTTCCAAGTTGAGGGAGAGGGAAGAAGAAATCCTCCCAGTGCTACAACGAGGAGTCTGGTGCACCTTAAAGACTAACAGATTTATTTGGGCATAAGCTTTCATGGGTAAAAAACCCACTTCTTCAGATGCATGGAGTGAAAATTACAGAAACAGGCATACATTAGCATATGAAGAGAAGGGAGTTACCTTACAAGTGGAGAACAAATGTTGAAGGCCAATTAGGTCAGGTGAATGTGGTCCACTCCCAATAATTGATGAGGAGGTGTCAATACCAAGAGAGGGAAAATTGCTTTTGTAGTGAGCCAACCACTCCCAGTCCCTATTCAAGCCCAAATTGATGATGTTAAGTTTGCAAATGAATTGTAGCTCAGCAGTTTCTCTTTGAAGTCTGTTTTTGAAGTTTTTTTGTTCTCTTCAAAAGTTATAGCTTCTCTTGGAGTAGGTAGAAGACTTTACTTATTGTTGGCCTCATTGAACATATTCAATAATCTAGATGTTAAAGTTTCAGAAAACTTCTTTGTAAAATTCAGTGGGAATACATCTGAGCCAGGAGGCTTTCCAACCTTCATTTCTTTTATAGCCTGAGTCAGCTCTGCTAATTCTAGAGGGACTTCTAAAAGTTCCTTCTGAGAGACAGATGTGTGCCAGAGACAATCCATTTAAAAAACATATCTAGGGTATTTTCACTGATTCCTTCTTCAACTAAATATAGACTAAAACTGTAGAAACTGTTTATTAATATGACTGTTGTATATAATTTATTGCTACTATTGTGAATACCAGCAACTTATTTCTGTTAGCATTTTACCTCTATTCCAACAGCTTGCCCCCTGTTTCGCCAGCATCCAGTAGTTTTGCTTCAAACAGAATAAAGCAAACTCAGCCTTTGGGGACAGACATGTGTTGATTTCATATCTTAGATTAATGAGGGTTCTGAGTTTCTCTGAGGAGGGGACAGAAGAATAGTCTACATCTAAGGCCTTTGCTTCCTTCACAAGCGTATCAATTCTGCGTTCTCTCCATTTCTTTTTAAAGGTGACATGAGAGATGATATGGCCTCTGATGAAAGATTTAAAGACTTTCCAAAGTAAAAGTGATTTACATTAATAAAGAAATTATGAAAAAAAAATTGGGATCACCCTTCTCTTGGCCTGTAGAGATTGGCAAAGGTGATTATAGAATTGCCATTTTTAGCCTTGGAGTCAGTCAATATGCCCTCAGTGTCAGACCTTGTACTCAGAATATTAACATTCAACTTTATATGTATTAGTGTAGCAATGCTCCTTGCTGAAGAATTAAAGCAGCTAGAAACGGAAAGACCTACACAATATCTATTCAGTTTACAAACTTCAAGTTTTGTCAGATGTTTCTCCTGGAGCATGGCATATCATCAACATTGTTATTTAAGTGATTTGTATATTTTTTATTAATAGGGTTATTAAAACCCTTTATTTCAGGAGACACTTAATTATTGGAGCCATCACTGTTTAAAATATACCTGATAAAATATAAAATCGCTTTGTGAATAAATGAGAAATTGCAAATTTTCCTGGGCAGCATACAACTATTGCATCTGAGCAGCAAAAGTTTTATGATCCAGGGATAGGGTAGTCTACAAGAGTAGGAAGAAAATTTCCATTAGGGGACGGCAACAGGCATGGGACAAAGAGGAATTAAATGTGTGTGTGTGTGTAGGGGAATGATACCAGAAAAGATACTGGAGAGACAAATACACATTAGAACCATATAATCAAAAGCATAATCTATTTAAACAGTCCAAAAATACACACTTGACACAAAGAGGAGGAGGCAAGATCAAATGAAACTTGGAGATCCTCGCAGCCTGTGGGGCCCCAAACATTACAGTTATAGTAATCACCTACTACCACTGGAACTTTCATACATTAAAGCATGAGGAAGCACCATCTAATAAAGGAGTGATGCATATAATATTAATCAAATGACAGATATTTACATTGATGCTCCTTTCCCATGAGTTAAGGTAATAAGAAGTAAACTGATAACTCTTCAAACCCAATGAGAAAAAAGAAAAACTAACATATATCAACCAGCACCCATCAACTTGTTTAGAGCAACCATATCTGGTCTCAGAGCAATATATAAATTCCATATGGTCAAATCATTCCATAGATGTCTCCTCTTTCAATGGAAGAGGTTGTATACTTTTGAGGTATTCGTCTACCTCCTGTGGGGAACTGAATACTATCTTCTCTCAATTCTTAATATAGAGTGTTGCTGGACACTTAAAAATCTATAGGCAGATCCAACAACTTAATTAGCAGTTTATTCAGGAGGTTTACCTTTCTCTATTCCCGGAAGGACATGGACAATCCTGATGTTACATCATCTTGAGTGACTTCCTATATCAATTAACTTGGTCTTAATATTATTTTTTCATAATTTGTCTTCTTTGAAATAATCTTCCATTTAATAAATTCTGTGCTCTGCTTCACCCATCCTTCTGGACAGAGCTTGTAGTGCACTCTGAATCTCTGTCCTGGTGGTCTATAGGATGGAAACAGACTTAATATCATCTGTGTGGCCATCCATTGTAGTACAGCCATCAGCTGCATTCCATCAGGCTTAGGCACCATTTTCCTTATAGAAGGTGGGGAGGCAATCTCCTTTTTCTTGTGCTTTCAGATTTGGAGAGGAAGATGCAGAACTAGAGGGCATTTGGGGACAGGGGAAAAGTTTCAATAGTGAGGCACAACATTTCTTGGAGTTGGATGGTGTTAGGGGATTCTCTGTGGGGCGCTTCACAGTGCAAGCACCTTCATCAGAGTACCCTCTGATGTCCCAGGACTACCCTGTTTTTATTTTGGAAGTTCCCAGTTTGAGGCATCATATTCTTCAGTATCATCGCAATTTACTTTTCCATTACTTATTATTCATTATTAGCTAAGCATTGACAATGCTCAGCCCTGTAGAAAATATGGAGTACACAAATTCCTTGCCCTCAGTGAATTTACAAAGAAAAGACAACAAAGACAGAATTTTCTTTTTTAAATATGATTGCATAATAGCACTATTTAAGGTGGCAGATTGCGACCAATAAACTTCACAATAGAAGTATTTTGAAGGAAGAGAGGAACTTGCCATGGGATAGGAATTAAAGGCATAGGAAGCAGAATGAAAGAAGTGACCAGTGAGATTGGGAGAAGGACACAGGGAAAAGTGTTGGAGGAGAAAAGGGAGCCAGGATATAGGGGAGTAACAAAAGACAAGAATGGAAATTGGCC
Source organism: Terrapene triunguis (assembly GCF_002925995.2). Classification (NCBI taxonomy): domain Eukaryota; kingdom Metazoa; phylum Chordata; order Testudines; family Emydidae; genus Terrapene; species Terrapene triunguis. The sequence continues at coordinate 11,510,408 of NW_020664417.1, read as the reverse complement.
AGAGCATAATTCTATGGAGCCTTAGGAAAAGTTTAAGTGTTGTGTAAGGGAAGAAGAGGCTGGTGTAGAGATAATATGTGAGGGGAAACATTTTCACCACATTGATTTGGACAGATTGTAGGGGGACAAGCTTGGAATCAGGGAGGCCATAGGTGGAGCTTGCAGTGCTCAAGGGTAGAAATGACCAAAGTCTGGATGAGAGTTCTGTTTGTAGGAATAAAAAGGAAATATGATGATGTTGTTTCACTGGAATAAATGGCAGGATTCGCTGGCAGATAGATGTGGAGAGACATGTCAAACATGACACAAAAGTTGTGAACTGGAGTGACAGGGAAGATGACTAAAGTCTTGATAGATGTTCAAGAGGAGTAAGTCAACAACATAGGCTTGACAACACTGAGGAGGAGACGCTGGGGGAGGGGAGAGATAGATGTGTGAGTCATCACAGTAGGCATGGAAGATAAAGCAATAAGAGAGGATCAGGGAGTGGGAGTAGGGATGGGCCAAGAAGTAAGACCAGAAGGATGTCTATGGTAGGTTAAAAAAAGATGGAAAAGGAGCTACTGATGTAGTAAGCAAGAAGTAAGTAAGTAAGAAGTAGTAGGGATAGGACAAGGATAGTTACAGTCACAGAATCATAGGAAGAAGTCCAGAAAAGGGATGTGATAGAGTGGGATACATCTGTATCAAATTGTGAACTCCATTTTCTAGATTTGTAACAGATTGTGAACCTCATTTTGCCTTATGTGATGAACACCTGTGTAGGCTTGACTAAGGATAGACTATTATATCGAATTCCAGACAACTACCCTGCCCAGGAAATGTGCTTGACACCTCATTGAACGACTATGGCTCAGACCATCAGGAGAGCAATCAAAGATCATTGACTTTGTATGACTCTGAACTGCTGGCCCATCCACATGGAACAATGTGGGTTTTTTCTTTGTTTGTTTGTTTTCTTGATTTTTTTTTCTACACAGGGGGCCAGGAGAGGGTGGGGGTTGGTTTGATGGAGAGGAAGGATGGGGACTGAAGCATGCCAGATTAATCACATGGCAAAAGGAGACAACCATCACTTATGAAAGTGGTGTAGCTCTGAAACAGAAAGAACTGAACACCACACTACGTCAGATGTGCAGGAAAGAAAGTTGGCAGGAGGAACTCTGTTCAGTCCGAACGTTGACACACTTCAGACTCTGAGACAGGTTGAGATCAGACTGGAGAGGATACATCTCAAGACTTTGTTTTTTTCAAAAGAGCTGTAACCCTCAAGTGCATTCAAGAATAAAGTTTCTGTGGCTAAGAAATTCCGTTGCTAAGCTTGTATTCCTTGTTTTCCTGTAACCATGTCCCCAAAGAGGTTAAACTAGAAACCAGAGTACCGACAGCCTAGGTGGGGCTCTGGGGAAGAATGCATAAGTGACTGTGGGGTTCAGAAGGCCTAAGACACTAGTTTCAGGGTCTAGGTTGCCTGGACTGTGAAGTCCCATGTCCCAAGGAAAGGACCCAATAAGGCTTCTGAGCCTGGGAGTGTGCCTTCCAGACCCCTAATTAGAAACAGTGACTAGACTATATACCCAGGCTCAGTTGGCTTGGGACCCAGCAGTTGGATCCATTCACAACTGTCTGGTGTCTATACAGAAGGGTACTGGTCCAAGTGGTAATGGTAGAGAGGAGGAGGAAGACCAATTATGTCAAAGGTGATGAAAATGGAAAAGAGGCCCTTTGCATTGGATCAGTGATGACCTCAGTGATGGGCAGCATCAGTGAACTATGGAGGGGACAAACTAATTATGGGGGACTAAGGAGGAGGAATCTAGGGAAGTCAAATAGTATTGATGAAATGCTTAAGAAGTTTGGAGGCAAATGGAAGGAGCAAGATGTGCTGTTTCAAAGGATAACCCAGTTATGTTATGGTCTCTCGCAGGCCTCATGTCTGAAGGTTAAAGGAGAAAAAGGCAGATGGGTAGAAGAGTAAAGGTAGAAGAGGTTAAAGGGAAATGGGGGTGGGGGGCAAGAGATACATTGCTGAGGATAAGAGGCAGGACACAAGGAGGGAGGAAAGTGATTAAATTGAAGGAAGAGAGAACACATTTTTAGAGGGGGAACCCACATGGTTTTTTTTTAATGCTCTGCAATGTGGAGGTTATTGGGATGGTAGTACATGTAATGGGCATGCCAAGGTTAGAGACTGAATTAAGCAGATAGAGTGGAAAGGGTGTGTGTGGGAGAAGACAGTCAAAGAAAAGATCTCCTATTGATGGTCTGAAGGTTATAGAGGGAACATAGAAATGGTAGAGAGATTGCAGTGCTCATATCAACTTTCATATAACTGACCTGTGAGACACCATTAGAGCAGATGTGCCTCAAACTTTTATTTTCATATATACGATGTTTACAAAATAATTGATTTTGATCAATGATCAACTGAAATGTATTCATAAAAGTTATAGAAGATTTCTTGCTTGCCAAGCCATGCAGTACTTGCTAAAATCTAGCCCTAGAAAGGCTAGAGATATTGAACCATAAAATCCCAGCCCAAACATTGTAGCATTATTAACATAACCTGAAAATGAAACTTACTGGTCTATCTTCATTATTCAAACTGGAGAAAATGAGAAAGGTAAGTAGGCAGTATACAGAATTTTTTCTTTAAATTCTTTCACTTTCAGTAAACTAAGCTGCTATTTCTAACATTTATTTAAAAAATAAGGGGCTAGATCCTCAGCTGGTGCAAATGGACATAACTCCATTGAAGTCAGTGGAGCTACAGCTGTTTGCACCAGCTGAGGATCAGCAGGCCCATGAGTTTTAACCAGATAGTTCCCGTTTAAATCAGTATTCTGTCCATGGTTTAGAGCACAGCTCAATGTTCCGCCACTGGAACTTTCCACCACAGGTGAGAAAGCTAGATTTGTGCCTTTCATGTGAGATTTTTCTGACACTTTTTTCTCTACATTTTGATCACAAAACCCTTGCTCCCTCAATAACTAAAGTGTTTTGGGTGAATAACATGTATTTAAAGCTTCCTGTGTTTTTATAAACATGTTGAACACGCATAGAGAAGTACACAATACATTAGGAAACACAAACAGTGAGATAAAACCAGACAAAAAAACCTTCTGATAGCTCATGAGTCAGATAATATTCCTGCTCCAGCCTGCATGCCACCTTCAGACTAGCACCACAGACAGAAGTGTGAAGTTGAGGGTCACTGCACACTATGAATTTTAAAACGATGGAAACTTTTGTGCTAAGAAACTTTGTGCTGCTCCACTGTGAGATACAGTCTTAAGTAGCCCTTAAAAGTTCTCATTTCTTGTGTGTTGTCTACTGTTTGTACACTATACTGTAGATTTCATCATGCAAACAAATGGTTCAGGACAATTTAGAATAATATATACATATATTATACCCTGGGTCTTTGCATAGAAGTCTTATTAATGTCTTCTTGGATACTTATGACACACAAGTACTATGAAGGCCATCTAAGTATTGAAAAGTAGAATTAATAATATTGAGGGACGTACACTTTTGTACAGCTTCCTATATAGCACTCATGTCAGGAAATGGTTTATAAATTTGCAGTCTATCTGATCTGAATCCTGTTGTATGCAGCTATGCTGTAGCCACCTATACTGTGTCAGCGCAGCCGGAGGGCTCTTCACTAGGCTATAACAGACACAAGGAGATAAATACACAGCTGTGGATCTGTGTGACATAAGGAAAACCCATACCCATTCTTTTTACTCCAGCTATGCCCTTCTCTACAATGTCAGCAGCAAGGAAGGAGTGTGCATATGATGTCCCTGCAACCTTTTTTTTTGGGGGGGGGGGGGGGGGAGAAATAATTTGTCTGGCTGATCGTATGAAGGGAACAGTGCTTTATGACTGGGATGGGAGGGGATGAAAACTGTTGCAAAAGGGGACAGCGTGGTCGCTGATTCATCCCCTAGGAATGCAGGGTTTAAAGGGACAACCCTGTGCCTGAAGCTCCCTTTTACATCGAACAGTCTGAAGCAGAACCCACCCTCCCTCCTATTTATGTGGTAAAATACCAGGTTTGGTCAAGATCTGCTGTGGGCATTACGCTACCTGTCCCTTTTTTAGGGAGTCTGGGATGGAATGTTTCCCTTACCACCATATTGGATTGGGTGCAGTTCGGGTTTTTTCACCTTCCCCACAGCGGGTTCAGGAAGGGCTCTGTTCGTGTATGGCATGAAGGGTGGTAGGCCATATGTCGCAACTTATTATTTAAGTGTAGGGTGGATGTCCACTGCAGGTACTCCATAGGAAAGGTATACAGTGACCGGATAAATGGCTTGGAAAAGGACTTAAAAAGAGGTGTTTGGTACAGCAGGGAGCCAACCATCCTATGCGGGGTGTGGATGGTAAGGTCCTGGCAATGGATTTGCTGGAGGGACCTGGATGGAAAAAGAGGGGGAGCTGGTGGGATCCACCACGGGTAATTACGGAATAAACATGGGGTTACCTGCACCGTACATCTTTATCTACCGGGTAGTCTCAGACATCTAATAATAAAGTTGCAGCCTAATTAAACCCATGTCAGATGTCTCCTATTCTTCTTTCAGTATAGCCAGTCAAATAGCCTTTGTCACACTGTTCTATCCCAGACATAGTTTCTGTTATTATTTACCCAAACAAGCCACATTTACGGGGCTTTGAGTGGCAAATGTTAGAAGCCCTGCTATGTTATCTTAACCTTTTTCACTTCTTCAGGTGTTGGCCACAGGGAGAATCCAGGATAGGGCCTCTGTTTACCCTGTCCCACAAGATCTCAAAGGGCCTGTCTTCACATACAGCTTTAGTGGATTTTTCACACCCCTGAGTGACATATTTATATAGAGATAGGTCTGTAGTGTAGACCTGGCCAAACCCTCCGAACTGCCAAGTAATGTATTTACCTGTTTCTGAAAGGCAACTAATATAAATACAGTAAGGTCTGGTCTGCACTACAGACCTATATTGATATAAATGTCACTCAGGGGTGTGAAAAATCCACACCCCAGAGCAATGTAGTTATACCGACCTAACCCCAGGTACAGACAGTGCTATGTTGGCAGGAGAGCTTCTCCCATCGACACAGCTACTGCCTTTTGGGGAGGTGGATTAACTCTTCCGTTGGTGTAGTAGCACCTTCACTAAAAATCAGTTCAGCTGCACCGATGCAGCATTTTAAGTGTAGACTTACACTAAGATGTGAGACACTGAAGTTCTTTGACAAGCTATGATAAGCTAACGCCAAGACATTTGGAGCTAGGTTGTGGATAGACTCGCGTGTGTGCAAGCGAAAGGTGCAAGGATCCTCCCCCTACTTGCCAGCCCTGCACATGGGCCCAGCCAGAGGCTCAACCCTTGTTCCCTGCTGAACATGGAAACTGCTCAGAGACAGCATCCTTTTAATCAGTGGCCAATTGAAAAGTGGTTATGGGGGAGGCAAAGCACTGGCCAATCCTACCCACAATACTGGCAATGGCACACTTTGTGTTCAGAAGGAGCTCTGGAAGTCACTGTGCCTCTTGCAGCTTTCTCTGGGGCAGTGTGGCTCCCTTATTCAGAGGCTGTGACTTAATAGCCTTTCATAGTTTGCCTACTGCACTGGAAATCGTTACATTGTTAGTATCCACATTCATAAGGACAATGGGGTGGGAGATGAAGTTTTTAGAACTTTGCTATTAGGGCCCATTATTGAGATATTTCTATTTTGCTGTCTGACCAAACTGTCCCGGCTTCAATGAGAGTTTCAGCTGGCCAAGGACAGCAGTAACAGTAGTCTCACTACAATTAAAGATATAACATAGAAAGCATTACTTTATCAAAATAAAAACTGTGAAAATACTGCTACCAGTACTGTAATAACTGTGTATCACTGGCCTATTATTACAGCTGAGTGGACAGTCATAGGGAAAAGAGTATTCTACATGCTCTCCTTCCAAAATAGTTCACTGCAGATAATTTTAATGGGGCTGTTAATAACCTGGCACCAGTCCCAGCCAGATGTAGCACATTTAAATGTTGTTCTTATAGCTATGTCACAACTGTTGACATTGCATGTCAGTAATGGAAAATTGCCACTGCACCAAACAACCATCTTCATTATATGGAATCACCTTGTTAATCTGCAGCCAAATGTAACTTGAGGCGGAAAGAGAGTTTAGATTGCACCCATCTGTATACTATCACTCCAGGTGGCAGGTCATTCTTCAGGATTAGAGATTGAATCAGTCTTTCCATCATCAAGAAGCCCTCCTCCACAACAAGTGCCTGTCAATCCAATATTTTACTTTCAGTACCATGAGGACTGCACAGCATGGTAATGAAATTTCTCTATAAGTAGGCCAGGGACATCTATACCAGAGGGATACATCTCTTTAAAAATCTCAGTGAAATGAGAAAGTGTACTGCGGGCTGTAGGCAATAACTTGGTTTCAAGCATGAGCCTAAACATTTAGGGATATATGTCTAGAAGTTAAAACTAAATTTGAATACTTGGGCTATTTTATTAATATAGTAATTAGTACTCGGCACATAGCTGTTATTGCTTTCTGGCCTTAAAGAAATCCATTTCTGTAACAAAGTAAGTTTATCCCTGGTATAAACCTTCTGCACTTTTTTCCAAAGCAGACTGCAAATGACCTTGTCTAAAACTGATCCTCTTAAAGTGCCCACAGCTAAAATTGACTATGGGATTCAGGCTATTAGGATTATTCTTAGAGGAGGCTACTCATTCCTCCCCAGCAGCAAGGGGAACTTCCGTAGCTTGCCCAGGCAGTTTAGCCATACTGGGATGGCAGCTGCCCTTCAGATATTCCTATCTATTGGTCAGTCTTCTCCTTTCTTACTCATTTACCAGATGAAAGCTTGTGCTGTCATCCAGGTATAATTCATAAAGTGTAAAAAAAAGACACAAATGACCGATCATAAAAATTGCACAGACAGACCACAAATCCCAAGCTACATCTTCACTACAGACCTTACAACAGCACAGCTGTACCACTGCAGCTGCGCCACTATAAAGTTTCCCATGTAGCTGCTCTATGCTGATGGGAGAAAGCTCTCCCACCCTCAACAAGTGATGGTAGTTATGTTGGCAGGGGAATGTCTCCTTCTGACAGGGTGCTGTGCACACCGGTGCTTCTGTTGGTGTAACCTATGTCTGTTGGGATATGTTTTTTCACACACACCCTGAGCGACATAAGTTTTACTGACTAAAGTACTGGTGTAGACGTAGCCTCAGTGATGATTGAACCTAGTGATATTCTAAACAAAGAGAGCTGTCAGCATGCTTGTAGCTGTTTCCATTGTTTTACATTGTCTCAACAGACATTCTAGGCTACAGAGTAATGCCCAGAGTGACAATCCTGCATGTTTACATGGGCTTACCTGGTACCTTTTTTCACCATCCTTCTTTTAATAGAATTGATTCAATATCTGAAGCTTTCAGATACTATGGTGATAGGTTTAGTATAAAAAAACTATGAATTATAGAGATTAGCTATAGCAAATAGAGTATGTAGATAAGACTAGGATAAATTAAAATATATTTTCTTTCTAAAATATAAATATTTATAGGCATTTACTTCTCAGGTCTACTTGGTTATGTTATCACTCTTAGAGTCATTTTTCCCAGCGTGCAAGTTTTAACCAAAAGTGGATAACTGAAATATGTTTTCTTAAAGCACTGAGATATGAAAATATCTGCATTTTGCAGTATTTTACAATCTGTTGTTAATTTGCGAGGTCATACAAGAAATGTGTAGGTTTTTGCTAAACTTCTAGCAAACTCCAAGCTAACAATTATGATCATTTAACTGATGTGACTATGTGACATTTTCACAGACTGTTAAAAATAGGAAAGCAGCTGAAACAGAAGAGATAGTGACAACAGAACAATAGAAGCAATAGAAAGGATCTAAAGAAAGACTCTGTGAAGAAAATGGAAAAGTAGATTGAAATAAATACTAGAAAACATCAGGTGCCTGAGAAAATTGGCATAAAATTGTTTGGTTATGGCTTGTTACATTGGCAATAAAAGAAAATGCTTTTAGATATTATTGGGTACTGTTTTAATTATATTTTCTTAAGATATAGGCCAGATTCTTGTTTCTATTCCAGCCACTTTGTGTTGCTCAAGTGATACAACGGGACCAGAATTTGTATCTGGCCAGCAGAGAATTCCTGTTGTGGAGGGAAACTCCCCATTGTCATAATGCCAGTGAAGCTGCCTCCTGTGCCAACTGTTCCCCCGACCCCACCTTCCTAGTATAGGGAGAGATAGGAGGGGCCATGTTGGATCTCTACTTGGCTGAGCTTTGACTGACATGTGGCTCCTTATGGACCATATGCCAGTGGTATAAATTAGAACTGCCTATAGGCTGCTCTAACATGAAGGTTCGGACTGGTGCAAAGCAGCTCACAGAATCAGGGATCCATAAGCACAGCCCTGATGGCCCATGCATCCTGCACTGAGAAGAGCTTGTACTCAGGAGAAAATCTAGCCCAACCTTTTTTTTTTATTATTATGGCCAGGCAGGGGTGCAACAGTTGCATGATATAGTATTAAATTGTTATCTATATTGAGCTACAAAGGAGTATGATGCTTACTGGATGTAGTGATTCATAGACTCAGTCTGAGGTCTTTTATCAGAAATATAGCAGTAACAAAACCAGCAGCCTTGTAATGAACATTATCTGTGGAATGATTGGAATTTGAAGCTTTCCTTCCATTGTCCCAAGTGGTTCTATCATCTGTAAATCAGTAAGATCCTTTCCCTCTGTATGTCTTACTGATTTTACAGACGATAGAAGAATTGGATGCTATGAAAGGAAATTTCCACATTCCAGTACAGAAAGGGAAAGAGTGGTCTTGTGGCTAAAGCACAGTGCATGGAATCAGAAAATCTGAGCTCTACTATCAATTCTAACACATATTTCTTCTTTAACCTTGGGCAAATTACTGGGCCTCATTGTGGCTGTTTTCCTCCTCATAAAATGGGGATAGAATACTCACCTCACAAGAGTGTTGTGAAGTTTAATTAATCAATAGTTGTAGTGTACTTTAAGGTCTCCGGATAGAAGGCAAGTGATACATTCAGTGTATTATTTTAGCAATTTGTATAGTGCTTATTGACATGGCAGGTGGGCATTTCATTTATAGAGATTAAAACCAGTAGAAAGGACAACATTTTAAAAACCAAAAATCAGCTTGAATTTTAAATAGGCCTCACTTCATGCTCTGAAGGTTGCTAGTCTAGGGCTATGAGTGGCTTCCAAAGGGAATAAATTCCAAGAATAAAATCCGGATCCCACTGAAGTCAATGGGCATTTTGATATTGATTTCCACTGGCCCAAAATTTCAAACCAAAAGCTTTGAGCCATCTTTGTGTTTTCTGTGTTCTCTGTATGCACACTAAAATGAATGTACCACACATTGTGGTCTATGCAGGAATCACCAGTCACTCATATCTGATGTATAACTCAGGTTCTGGAGGATCATCACAGCAAAGCATTTGACAGTATAACTGAAACACTCTTTAATGTATGATGAATAAGCCAAAGTCATTTACTGTATGCACTTTTTCCAAGAGTAAGACAGAGGAGAGGTGGGCCATTCTTACAGCAAGGAATGACCTATGCGAATTAATTTTGAAAGAACTCATGGAGCCGGGGATGCGGAAAAGGAAAAGGGACAGAATAAAAGACATTGACTCAAATTGGTAAATATATTTATATGAATTTTAATATGAACTCAGTTGTTGTATATCACAGTATATTTGCAGTGATATATGCACACATACTATGGTGATAAGTATGGAAGAGATAGATAATCACTATTTTTATTACTTTTTGTTTTGCTAGTTTTGTGAAAGTATTAAATCCCCTTTAATGGAGTTCTACAATATGCTGACTGAACAAGAAAATATACAGTACATGCAGAACTGTGATTTCTACCACTATATTAGTAAATGTCAGCCTTGTTACATGTATTCAGTGATTTTCTTAATGAAAACGTCAGCATAACCTTGGCATTTTCCGCCTTTCATTTAATTTTTGCACTCTTCTTTCATCTGTTAGTTGACCTTTGCATGCACTTGGTAGTTTGCCTAGGGTGCTGTCACACCTCCAATGTTATTCTCTAATGATGGTCTTTTGCTGCCAAATTGAAATAGAATCTCTAGGAAGGAGTTCCGGGACCTTGCTCCCAATTCAGTCCAATGATGAAAATTTCAAAATATTGCTACTATGACTTTTAACTCCTTTTCTCAAAGAGAATCAATGACCATTTTTTACCACCAAACAAAAAAAAATTGAAAATACATAATCTGCTCAAATATTGTAATGCTACGGCATTCTATGACTGAAGAGTTGCAGTCATTGAAGAAACAGCTGTGGTACCAGTAATATAAAACAAATGAAAAATAACTTTTGAATGAGTGAGCCAAATATATGTTCTTAGCATAAAACCAGAGGGAGGATGTACCATTTGGGGGAGTTTTATAAAGGAGACAATGACAGGAGCAATAACATATATTACTCAACACACATCATGTTGCAGAGGAAAAATATTAATTAGTACTGACCTTTCAGTGTCACTTCTGACTCAATAATATGTGTCTGGATGCAGTGAAACCTAAAGTAATACAGAATCATAGAAATGTAGAGCTGAAAGGGACTTAGAGAGATCATCTAATCCAGCTCCCTGCACCAAAGCACGACTGAGTACTCCTAGACTATCTCTCACAGGTGTTTGTCCAACCTATTCTTAAAAGCCTACGATGATGGCAATTCCACAACCTCTCTTGGTAACCTATTCAAATGTTTAAATATCCTTATACTTAGATTTCCCTAATATTTAATCAAAATCTCCTTTGCTGCAGATTAAGCCCAGTACTTTTTGTCCTACCTTCAGTCAACATGGAGAAGAATTGATCACAGTCCTCTTTATAACAGCCTTTACCATATTTGAAGACTGTTATCTTCAGTCCCCTCTGCAGGAAATAAGCTCCTTCAGCAGAGGCTGAGGAGTAACTAGGCCAGCCTCCAGACTGATTAATGAGCTCAATTGGGTTGTGCTAGGCAGGCCCAACTGAAGGGAGCCAGCAGGCCTACTTTTAAGCTCAGCAGTAGAAGTCAGTCACTGGCTGCTCAACGCTTCTGACCACAGCTGCAGTTGCTTTTGCCCCTGCCTGTTTCTTGACCTGCTCCAGCCCTGTTCCTGCATTGCTTGTCTTGTTCATGTCTTGCTCCAGCCCTGTTGCTGCCTTGTTTCTCTCTTGCCCCAGCCCTACGTTCCTTTTCTAGTTCCTAGCTCCTGCTCTGACTCCTGACTGTGGCTCCTATCCTTGTCTCTAGTTCCTGACTCTGGCTCTGACCCTGGGCTCTGATTTCTGGTTTCAAACTTCAGCGCCAACCCTTAGCCTCCAGCTTCAGTTCCTGGGCCCTGCAGCCCGACTGAAGCCAGACTGAAGGAGTATCACGGAAGAACAGCAGCAGTCTTCTTTTCTCGAGACTAAATATGCCCAGTTTTTGTAACCTTTCCTCATTTTCTAAATGTTTTATCATATTTGTTGCTCCCCTCTGTATCCTATCCACTTACTCTGCCTCTTAAAGTGTGGCACCCCAAACTGGACATAATATTCCAGCCGGGGCCTCAGCAATGCAGAGTAGGGCAGAACAATTACATCCCATGTCATATGATACTACTCTTAGTACACTGCAGAATATTAGGCTTTTTTTTGTAATTGCATCAAATTGTTGACTCATCTTCAATTTGCATGTTACTCCCCTTTTGGCATACCATAGTGTTTACTGTAGCCCCAATGTCTTGCCTTTTACTAAAGATGCTTGCATGTAATAAGAGGTTGGTCAAGCTATGCAGAGGGTTGCTTATGGGCAACACGAGTTCCCTGTCCCCGAGCCAACTTGAGAGTCCTGATAATGCAGTGGAGACAGAGCCGCTCAACCCAACAATAAAAACTATGCAGAACCAACATACACAGCAGAAAGAGGTTTTCATCTTGCTTTCTGTTCTATATATAGGACTAAGATTTATGATATAAGATATAATCCCTGGAGGTTGCTGCCTGACAAGATCTCATATATGAGATGTTATGAAAAGACAGCTGAGGCTCATGTGGCCTTCTGACCACCGTCACATGCCGCTCATCCATGTGGTCTCTATTGATACTGCCCCGTATGATTCTGCCTCTATACCACCTGCACCATCCTTTTCTGCTGCACTATTACCATCTGTGTTATTCCTCATTTTGTATTTATGCATTTGACTTTTCCTTCCTAACTGTACTATTTTGCATTTGTCTTTATTTAATATCATCCTGTTGGGTAAAGGCCAATTCTCCTATGTATCAAAGTCATTTTGAATTATAATACTGTCCTCCAAAATGATTGTACTCCTCCCAGTTTGGTATCATCTGCAAATTTTATAAGCATATTCTCCACTCCATTATTCAGTCATTAGTGAAAATATTGAATAGTATCAGATCCAGGACTGACTGTTGTGAGATCTCACTAGATTCATCCTCCCAGTTTGACAGCAAACCATTGCTAACTACTCTTATATAGTCTTTCAACCAGTTGTGCACCCACCTAATAGTAATTTCATCTAAATCACATTTCCCTAATTTGCTTATGATAGTGTCATGTAGAACACTGTCAAATAGTTCACTTAAATCACATCTACTGCTTCACTCTTTTCCACTAGGCCAGTAACCCTGTGAAAGAAAAAAATGTAGGTTGATTTGGCATGATTTGTTTTTGACAAATCCATGTTGGCTATTACTTGTCACTCTGTTATCCTCTAGTGCTTGCAAATTGATTGTTTAATAATTTATTCCAGTATCTTTCCATGTATAGAAGTTAGGATGACTAGTCTATAATTCCTTGAGTCCTCTTTGTTGCTCTTTTAAGGATAAGGGTACTATATTTTCCCTTTTCCAGTCTTCTGGGACCTCACCAGTCCCCCATAAGTTCTCAAAGTTGATCACTAATGGTCCTGAGATTGCCTCAGCTAGTTTCCTATGTACTGGGGTGAATTTCATCAGGCCTTGCTGACTTGGATATATCTAATTTATCTAAATATTCTTTGACCCATTTTTTTCCCTCTTCTGGCTTGTGTTCCTTCCTCGTTTTTGTTAATATTAATTTTCTTTTTTATAGAAGACTGAAGCAAAATAGGTATTAAAAACCTCAGCCTTCTTTGTGTCATCCATTATTAGCTCTCCTTTCCTGCTAAGTAATAGACCTGCACTTTCTGTTATCTTCCTCTTGCTCCTAATGCATTTATAGAACTGTTCTTATTGTCGTTATGTGCCTTGCTAGGTGTAACTCATTTTGTGTCTCAGCCTTTCTGATTTTGTCCCTACATGCTTGTGCTATTCTATTGTACTCATCCTTAGCAATTTCTCCATGTTTCCATTTTTTTTTGTAGGATTCTTTTTTTTATTCTCAGGTCATTAAAGAGCTCTTGATGGAGTCATTTTGGCCTATTCCTAATCTTCCTAACTTTCCTTTGAGCCAGGATAATTTACTGTTTTGCCTTTAATATTGTCTTTTTGAGAAGCTTTCCTGAACTCCTTTTCTCCTTAAATTTTCTTCCCATGGGACCTTACCTGCCAGTTCTCTGAGTTTGTTAAAGTCTGCTTTTCTGAAGTCCATTGTCCTTAGTCTGCTGCTCTCACTCCTTCCTTTCCTTAGAATCATGAAGCCTATCCATTCACCCAGAGATTTTCAACTGGTTTGCCTCTCACCTCTTTCTGGACATCAGAACAAGTGTATAATTCTTAATGTACAATGAAACACTTCATCATTTTGTTCCCTGACTGTCCTTTCTGAACAAACTATACCCTGCCTTACCAGTGTCGGAGAAAAACAGAGTTCTCACTCTCTTTTTTGGGTGCAGCAAGTCAGATACTTTATTCTCAAGCAATTGCATGAGGGAGAGAGTGCACTAGGACACAGGGTTTCCCCCTCCTTGGCAGGTCTCTCAAAAGATAAACAATTAAGGCAAGCATTTATACCTTTTGTTACATACAGTAATGGGCAACAGCTGCATTTTGTGTATACATAGGTCATCCTGATATCTTATTTTTCTCACCTATTTAGACTATAATCTACATTCCATACTTATCTCACACAAGGTCACAACAACTTCTCACACAGTTCTTTTCCACTCGCCTTACACAATCCTCGCTTCTAGAAGTCTCGCGTTATTAGGGTTACAGCTAGCCTGACTCTTGCTCATAGAAGGGACTGTTTGCATTGAAATCCCCTTCAGATCCCTGTCAGTTATTTCTCTACTTCCGCACCAGTATTCCAGTTATGAGATTTATCTCACCAGGCGCTGTGACGTCAATTATACCATTATTTTGTTTGTGAATTAAGACTTCCAGTTCTTCCTGTTTATTCCCCATACTTATTTCATTTGTATATAGACATCTAAGATGTTGAGCAGAATCCTCCATTGTGTTCCCTCTATTGCTCCTGACATGCTATTGTTATTTTACATTCCCCACCTCTCTGACTTCCAGCCCTTTGTCAAGGTAATCTTTTAGACTTACATGTGGGCTTTTATCAATTGCCCCCCTTTGAAGCTAGTTTAAAACCCTCCTCACTAGGTTGTCGAGTCAGAGTCCCAAGATTCTCTTACCCTTCTTTGACAGGTGGACTTCATCTCTTCCCAGCAGTTCTCATTCACATAACAGTATCCCATTGTTGAGGAAAGCCCTCCTGTTGACACCATCTGCACAGACATGCATTCATCTCCCAAGTTACATATTTCCCTACTGGGGTCCTTTCCTTCAACTGGTAGAAAAAATGTGACAACCACATGCACCACTGACTGCTTCACCCTTGCTCCCAAAGTGATGTAATCACTATTGATGCTCAGAATCATACGGGGCAGTATCAATAGAGACCACATGGATGAGCGGCATGTGACGGTGGTCAGAAGGCCACATGAGACTCAGCTGTCTTTTCATAACATCTCATATATGAGATCTTGTCAGGCAGCAACCTCCAGGGATTATATCTTATATCATAAATAAGGACAAATCTTAGTCTTATATATAGAACAGAAAGCAAGATGAAAACCTCTTTCTGCTGTGTATGTTGGTTCTGCATAGTTTTTATTGTTGGGTCGAGCGGCTCTGTCTCCACTGCATTATCAGGACTCTCAAGTTGGCTCGGGGACAGGGAACTCGTGTTGCCCATAAGCAACCCTCTGCATAGCTTGACCAACCTCTTATTACAGGCAAGCATCTTTAGTAAAAGGCAAGACATTGGGGCTACAGTAAACACTATGGTATGCCAAAAGGGGAGTAACATGCACCAACACAATGTCTTTGCTCTACACCCTGATTGTACTGGGTTTAAGGAGATCTATGGGCCTCTTTAAAATTCTCTAGGACTATCTGTCATTCAGCCACAGAGGACTTTTGTGCCTACCTCATGAATATCAGGGAATGTACTGAATAGATTAATTGCATCACTTTACCCCAACCTCCAGTACTTACAGACTTTGCTTGTGGGCTAAGAAAGGGGTTGGGCAGCCATGGAAGCATTATATAGTTGCCCATTAAAGGATTTCATAATTCTTCAAAAGTGCATAGTCCAGCCAGGCTGTGCAGGTCAGGCCAGTTTTGCCTCACAGGCATACCAGCACCTTGATTTGTCTCTAATGAGTCTCATTAATGCATCCAGAAATACAAGGAAGTGCTTTTTAATTGAATTCCTGCTTAAGGAACACAGTAATAAGAAAATAAACTACCAATGCCAGAAAGAGTTAAATGCGACAGAAAGGTGACCTATTTGAGGAAAAGAATGATCTGTTATTTTAATGTGTTTTCTATATGGCATAACAAAACATGTTTAATAAAACAACTAGGTTATACATTTGACAGGTTTCTCCTGTATCACAACTCTATTAGTGTTGCTCAACTCTCTACGTGTAATACCTATAATCATTCTTTTCTCCTGAAAATGTGGATCAAAAGAAGTTGGAATATGGCATACAGCAAGGTGTTGAACATAATAACTAGGCTAAAGTAATTAAAGCTTTAACTAAATTTTTTTTTTCACTTTTAGCAGTTTAGTGTGTGTTTGAAAACAAGAACTTGTTAACTTAATGAGATTTGTTCAATAAGCCTCAGTATATCTACTAGTAGACTGAATATGGGTGAACCAGGGTGATCAGAAATTTGAAAATGCAATACTCTATATTGAGGATTACCTGTTTTACTGCAGCCATTAGCAGTGGTGGCAGAATGAAACCCATTTGCAATCTACCTTGTTTCATCCCTCATTGTTTTCTGACCTCATTGTTCTCTGTCCACACTTCCTGCACTTAGCAGGACAGATGTGTATTTGGAGGGTGGGGCAAAGGCATTTCTACAACATCTTTGTGCTCCTCTAATCTGAGGACTACTGGGGACCAGTTTGCACCTCGAAAAAGTAGAGCTGTCTCAGACGAGCTCAAAACACATGCTGTCCAGTAATATCTAGTAATGGGCCATTATATTATTCAGGGATCACCAGAGCACAGTAGCTCACCAGCCATGTTCTGTTTCCTTGGTCATACCTTCCCATGTTCTCATGTCCCAACTCTGACAGGGAAGGTTGGGAAGGGCTATGTTGGTTGGACACTAGGTGAGGAGTTACCCATGCTCAGAGAATCCTCAGATGCTCAGTTAGGATTGCTTTTCAGTCCATTTGCATTGTTCAGTGATGCAAAAGGGTCACAGCATGGGGCAGGATCTGGCCCATGGTATCTCCATACCTATAGGTTGGTATTAAGGTTATGATACACATGATTTTTTCACACGTTACCCTGTGTGATGGGACGCCTGCCTCACACTGGGCTCTAAGGGGTTAATAGAGCTCTAGGGAGGCTGCGCAATAGGCAGCCAATAACAGAAGGCCTGAAGGGAGCAGCCAATCAGGACCATATAAAAAGGGAGCCGCAGGGCAGAGGAAGGCAGTTCTCTGCTGGGAGCCCAGGGAGGAACAACTGTGTCTCTGGAGGGCTGAGAGAACTGCCAGCACACTCGACAGAGCATTGCTGCTAGCAGGGACCAGGGGAGCGAGAGACAGCTCCTGGCTGGCTGCTGGGAATTGCAGGCTGAGGCCCTGAGGCAAGGGCAATGAGGATGCTGGGGCCACAAGGAAGTGGCCAGACAATTTGGACTGCAGGTCCCCTGGAAGTGGGGAGCATAGGTGTGGCACGGCCAGAGGACTGTGTC
This sequence comes from Terrapene triunguis, assembly GCF_002925995.2. Taxonomy (NCBI): domain Eukaryota; kingdom Metazoa; phylum Chordata; order Testudines; family Emydidae; genus Terrapene; species Terrapene triunguis. The sequence continues at coordinate 11,493,132 of NW_020664417.1, read as the reverse complement.
GCTGAAGAGGACACCACAGTCCTTGGAGAGATGTGGGTCCTAGAGCAGGAGTGATGGTGGTGAGGCACCACCTGAAGATGGTGCACTACCATGCAGAGCTAATTCCCAAGACAACCAGCAGGAGGCTCCACAGTAGTGAGTGCACCCCGTCACACCTTGGTTCACCTGACTGTTTGCTACTATTTACAACATGGGGTTCAGTTTTGAAAAAAGTTCTACTGCAGGACTGAAAGTCACATACTTGATGCTGAGTAGATCTTAATGGACTGAATTTTAAAACCACCTGATGGCTATCAAAAAACAACACAAGAAGATCAGTAAGATCTCTTTATTTATTGGTTTAAGTGTGGAGGTCCACATAAAAAGCATACATAGAAAAGCCAAAATAACATTTCCAACACAAGTTACCATTACTTTCACATACAATAAAATCAACTGCCCTCTAATTATGAAGGATCTATACAGAGGAAGAGACTAAGGCAGCTGATCAAATTTCCAAAGCCCTTATCCCCATCCTTCCTTAAAAAGAGCCTGCACAAATAAAATAAATAATCTTTTCAATATGCCATGAAGGTGAAAATGTCTGAATATTTTTTAGACCAAAGAGTTCTAGAGTTGAGAACCCCCTCATGCAAAACACCCTGTTGGCCACCTTCTTAGCTTTAGTTCCAAAGGGGAACTAGTTCAAATACTTCCAGTAGTCACATCTGCTATGAAACAATATACAAAGAGATGGTCTCTCTCTGGGTTCAGGTCTTTATATTTAAACAGCATCCTTAATTCCATGCAGAATATACTTAACAGGTCAATGCCGATGTCAGAACACTGGTACCATATATCTGTGAAGCAATGCTTAATATATTTAATTTCTTGCCAACAGAGACGATGTACCACAGACTTGGCAACAGTTAAAACCCGAATGCTTATAAACAGGTACATACATAATAAAATCCCTAGTTTGCCAACCTGAATAACAAATAATGGGTGCAACGTCTCAGAAAAGAGGTTTAATATGAATGTCATCAGTTCTTCCAGTGGTTTCCCCAATTTATAAGTGCTACTTTACTCTCTTCTCTGGGGTTGCTACTCTGCCACCAAGCATCTGAGATGAAATCTCATACAGGCACTAGTAAATCATTTAGCTATACCATTTATGTCAGACAAGATGGAGATATTAAACTGGGTTTCAGTTCTAATGGTTGAACAGAAGGAGCAATAAGATGCAGTGATGCAACGCTCTGAACAAGAGAACCTTCTGGTCCAAAAGATTCTCTTTCATTTTGTCCAGTATGTTTCTGGAAGAAATCAGGATACTAGGCTCTCCGCAGGCATTTATGATAGGAGGTTCACATGCAGTTTGTAAAGCATTGAAACCACTTGTATTTGTGTAGCTGTAGTCTGACAAATGGTGGTGGGTTTAATGTTTATTGTCTTTCAGTGATTTCTATACCCAATGTGCTTGGCTTACAAGTAAAAAGAAGGGTTTTTTCCCCCCTAACTTCCAGCTCTGCTATTTCAGCCTAGGATCTGACATTCTTCTTCTGCATCACCACCAATAATAGAGGTTTTGTAGGCTAAGTTAGGGTTTCAATTACATCTGATTTTAATGTTTCCCTGGCATAACAGTTACTGCTCTCAACTCTAAATCTGATGTGAGTTCAAATCTAAATAGCACCTAAATGCTTTTTATGAGGTTGGGTCTATGGTGTAACGGTTAGTGCTCTCGGTTTTGAATCTAGAGATGGGAATTCAAAGATGTTGATTATCCACTGGAACAAACTACCAATGGAAGTGGTAGATTCTCCATCTCTTGATGCCTTCAGATAAAGACTGGAAGATATGCTTTAGTCAAACTCAAGTTATTGGATTCAATGCATGGGTAACTGAATGAAATTATTTTCCCTGTGTTATGCAGGAGGTCAGACTAGATGATCAAATGGCCCATTATGGCTTAAAATCTATTAATCTTTCTGAACATGTGCCCTGAATAACATCTGTTCAGTTCCATACCCTTCAATAGGTGTACACAGGTTTAATTGAATAGAATGTGATAAACAATTCTACTGATGCTGCACAAGAAAGAATAGAATATAACTCACTCTAGCTGTGTTGACTCTGCAGGGCCAACAAGACGAAAGAGTGATTTAAAAGCTAATTTTTTTCTCTACAAGGTCAACAGCTAGGAGTCTGAATACAGATCGAGAGCAGTTCTGTTGAATAAGATGGCAGTTACACATTATCACTGTTCAGAACAGAATTGCATTATAACTTTGCATATATACCAGTAGTGTGCAAAAAACACTGCACTAGCATATGGCACAATGTAAGGCCTGTGATAGCCTGTTGTTCCCTTGAAAGAACAGATCATAAAATGGATTGTATTATAATAAATCAGGGTGGATACAAATAAATTATTTTAAAGAATCAGTATTTAGATCAGATTTGTTTCACAACGTTTAATTTAAAATACTTTTTTATTTACAAAAATACACCAATTTAGAATTAAATTTGAAATTGACAACTTATGTTAAGGCCTAATCTTATTATACCCTATTAAAATGTGCATCATTATGAAAATTAGTGATTTAAATAATTTTAATTTAGATCAATCTACCTTGGAATAAATAGACTTTTGTGTGATTATTTATTAGTTATTACCACTTTCATGACATGGATTGTTTATTAGGTGTAATCACCTGGGGCTACTCTGCATTTATATTATAAACAATCATACATTACGGATAATGCATCAAATATTGGACCTGGGCAGTTGAAGATCATATCATGACTTTAGTAAGGCTTTTGATACTGTCTCGCATGACCTTCTCATAAACAAACTAGGGAAATACAACCTGGATGGAGCTACTATAAGGTGGGTGTATAACTAGTTGGAAAATCGTTCCCAGAGAGTAGTTATCAGTGGTTCACAGTCATGCTGGATGGGCATAACGAGTGGGGTCCCGCAGAGATCAGTTCTGTTCAATATCTTCATAAATGATTTAGATAATGGCATAGAGAGTATTAAGTTTGCGGATAATACCAAGCTGGGAAGAGTGGCAAGTGCTTTGTAGGATAGGATTAAAATTCAAAATGATCTGGACAAACTGGATAAATGGTCTGAAGTAAATAGGATGAAATTCAACAAATGCAAAGTACTCCACTTAGGAAGGAACAATCAGTTGCACACATACAAAATGGGAAATGACTGCCTAGGAAGGAGTACTGCGGAAAGGGATCTGGGGGTCATAGTGGATCACAAGCTAAATATGAGTCAACAGTGTAACACTGTTGCAAAAAAATCAAACATCATTCTGGGATGTATTAGCAGGAGTATTGTAAGCAAGACACAAGAAATAATTCTTCCGCTCTACTCCATGCTGATTAGGCCTCAGCTAGAGTATTGTGTCCAGTTCAGGAAAGATGTGGACAAATTGGAGAAAGTCCAGAGAAGAGCAACAAAAATTATAAAAAGGTCTAGAAAACATGACCTATGAGGGAAGATTGAAAAAATTGGATTTGTTTAATCTGGAGAAGAGAAGACTGAGAGGGGACATGATAACAGTTTTCAAGTATATAAAAGGTTGTTACAAGGAGGAGGGAGAAAAATTGTTCTTCTTAACCTTTGAGGATAGGACAAGAAGCAATGGGCTTAAACTGCAGCAAGGGGAGTTTAGATTGGACATTAGGAAAAACTTCCTAACTATCAGAGTGGTTAAGCACTGGAATAAATTGCCTAGGGAGGTGTTGGAATCTCCATCACTGGGGATTTTTAAGAGCAGGTTGGACAAACACCTGTCAGGGATGGTCTATATAGACCTGCTTTTAGTGAGGGGACTGGACTAGATGACTTCTTGAGGTTCATTCCAGTTCTATGATTCTATGATTAGTTTTGTTTGCAAAAGTATCTGTACACATATTACATGGATTCCTGCAACTTTTAAAGTACAGATGACAAAGTTCAGAAAAATGTTTGGATCCAACTTGAAACATCTTCAAAGTTCAGTACTGTTGTCATTTGGAGTTCTGGCTCTGTTAATTATAGAGAAGGGCCTCAGTTGAAAATTTCATACCTGGTTTTGGACCTTATCTTCCTTGAAGTTTGAGGGTAACCTAGTGTTTCAGTTTGGGCCCATCTCTACTTCAAAAGCTATGGCCAATTTTTTTTCAAACGTAGATAGCTAAAGTTAGGCACCAGAATTCATACTTAGGCACCCAAATAAGTGGACAGCGTTTCAGACATTCTGAACATCCACAGCTTCTTTAACCAACTTTAGACATCTATGTTTGAAATTTTTGGCCATATGTTGTATATAAAAAATATAACTGAATGACAAACCTCTGTAATAAATGACTCCATGTAGTGGTGAATGCTAGAGGACAGCTTGTTGATTTCTAGGAGTGAAACGTGTAATACTCTTTCAAGGATAATCTTGCAATGGAATACAATGATCTTCACTGTCATAGAAGATTAAACAGAACCTTGTGATTACATTGACTGAACAGCCTAACATGATTTCCTACTGATGAAGAATAAGAGCTTCATTCTAAGCAGGTACACTTGGATACACAAATATCACTCTTGTTTTTTTGAATTTCATGGAAACATAGGATTTTCCATAATGGATCTATCAAGTCCAGTATACTGCCTCTGGGAGAGGCCTGCTTTGAAGGAAAGCAATACATAAATATACATATTGGTTTATAAAATAAAATAAACCCATAGTGCCTCCAACCAGTTGTGCAGTGCTTTACACAGGGGAATAACTTCTTTCTGAACTCTATGATCATGATCATATGCCCTGAAACATTAACTGTTCCAGTTTAGAATACTGAACTACCAGTCTTTATTTGTCATAATGTTGTAAAGCCAGATTTTAACCTTGTGGCATAGTGATCAATTTTCACAATAGAGAGAGGTGAAAAGCAGGGTCCTCCAGGGATCAGTACTGGGACTCGTGCTGTTGCAACATATTCAACAATGATCTGGAAAAGGGATGAACAGTGTAGTGGCAAAGTTTGCAGATGATACAAAATTATTCAAGACAGTTAAGTCTAAAGCAAACTGCAAGTAGTTACAGAGAGATCTCACAGAACTGGGTGACTAGGCAACAAAATGCCAGATGAAAATCAGTGTTGATAAGTGCAAATTAATGCACATTGGAAAAAATAATTGTGTGTGTGTGTGTATGTGTGTGTGTACAAAATGATGGGTTCTAAATTAGCTGTTACCACCCAAGAAAGAGATCTTAGAGTCATTGTGGATAGTTGTCTCAAAACTTCTGTTCAATGTGTAGCATCAGTCAAAAAGGCTAATGGTATGTTAGGAACTATTAATAAAGGGGTAGAAAATGAGACACAAAATATAACACCAGTATACAAATCTATAGTGTTCCCACACGTTGAATACTATATCCAGTTTTGGACACCCCATCTCAAAAAGAATATAGTGGAACTGAAGAAGACTGAGAGAAGGGCCACAAAGATGATCAATGGTATAGAATGGCTTCCATATGAGGAGAGACTAAAAAGATTAGGACTATTCATATTAGAAAAAAAAACAGTGACGGGTATGTGTGTGTGAGGGGATATGACAGAGTTCAACAAACACATATTATTTACATTTTTACACAAAACAAAAACCAAGGGTCTCCCAAATAAATTAATAGGCAACAGGTTTAATACAAACAAGAGGAAGTACTTTTTCACACACAATGCAACTAACCTGTGGAACTCATTGCCATGAGATGTTGTGATGGCCAAAAGTATAATTAGGTTAAAAAATAATTGGATACATTTATGGAAGATAGGTCCATCAATGGCTATTAGCCCAATATTGTCAGGGATCAATCTCATGCTTGGGGTGACCCTAAACCTCCAATTACCAGAAGCTGGCAGTGGAAGACAGGGATTGATCACTCCATAATTGTGCTGTTCTGTACACTCCCCCTAACACTCTGGTATGGACTACTGTTTGAGACAGGATACTGGGCAAGATAGACAGACTATGGTCTGACCTAGTATGACAGATCTTCGGTAATTAATTCAGTAGTGAATTCCACATGCTATGTAAAGATTTCCCCCCCCCCCCCCATTGTGCAAATCTGGGTTAATGTTTGATGGATTCAGGCCAATGCTAGTAGTATTGCATACGCTGTCATTATAGGCCTACTAGGTGAGCTTCTATGGCATATCACTGGGCTGGTTAGTAGTATATGAGAAACTTGTTAAGACATCATTTGTAGCTCCACCTAGTCAGAATTCTATAAGAAGGCTGTTGTTGCCTTGGTGGAAGTGAAGTATAGGCAACCAATATGATACTTGGTTCAGTAATCTAATTTATGATGAAATGATAAAATAGAAAAGCAGAGCGTTTGAAACAGCATTCTTGATGTTCCAAAAATTATTTAATGGATAGAAATAGGTGATAGAGATAGATGGTACCACAGGTTATGAGTGTTTTAAGAGGGGGGGAGGGGACAATTTAAAAAAAAACTTGGCAACTCTGCAACAAAATGGAATGCAGTTGGAATAAATAGCTTTTTCAAATAAGCATATAGAAGATTGTTGAAGGAAAAACATAAGAGTTTGAAGCTTCAGCACAGACTATATTTTTCCCCCTATAGAGTAAGGGATCTATGATGAACGATGGAAAAGCAGAAAGCTAGAATTAAGATAAACCAATATTACTAGCCCTACTGGTCTTGATGGCCTTGTCCTCTTCTAAAATTTCTTACGTTCCTAAGACCTTATGACAACACTACATAAAATCTTTATCAAATTCAGTGCAGGAAAATTGTCTGTTTGCTTCAAACCTACATGAATAATCTTTGAATATCCTGACATGAAATACAGCTCTGTGTGAGCTTGGAAGCTTGTCTCTCTCACCAACAGAAGTTGGTCAAATGAAAGATATTACCTCACCCACCTTGTCTCAGTCATACTTCCATCAAAAAAAGAACTAGATAAGTTCATGGAGGATAGGTCCATCAATGGCTATTAGCCAGGATGGACAGAGATGGTGTCCCTAGCCTCTGCCAGAAGCTGGGAATGGGTGACAGGAGATGGATCACTTGATGATTCTGTTCATTCCCTCTGGGGCACCGGGCATTGGCCACTGTCAGAAGACAAGATACTGGGCTAGATAGACCTTTGGTCTGACCCAGTATGGCTGTTCTTATGTTCATGACTGCACTTACCATCCAGGTTCCAAAATCTAATACTGGTGACTCATTCTTTTGAATAGGCTTTATGTCATGATTAACCATATGAGCCATAACTGACAAGTTTTGTCAAGCACTGGACAACTATAAACTAATCTGTTGTACTGTCAAAGGACAAAATTCTAGTAGGCTGATATCCCAAAAGGTTCAGTAATTTGCAATTACAATGCCATTTTAAAGAGTGTCTTCCTACTTGAGTTTTACACTGCAATATAAAACAAGAATAGAATTATCAGAATCTTTGTCTTATTTCAGCAGTGCAGAGAAAAAGAAAAAATCTACTAAATATGTGGAGAAAAGGATTTTTAATTAAATTTTTTGTATTTTCTTCTAGTTCAAGTAAAATGTAATTTGGCATTGCAACTTTTCTTTTAAAAAATGACAGCACTGTTTGCAGGCTAAAATATTGGGTGGAACTCACAAGAGTTTTAATGAATCAGAAATAAATGAAATATCCATTTCTACAGCAAATCATTAATGAAGTTCGACTAACTAAGTGTGGTATTTTTTCAATACACTAATTGTTAATCTGAGTAACAGATTGCTTGTTAATTTAAATAGTTCAGTCTGTTTTGTGATATTCATGGAAGAGTTTCAAGCTCTCTGAGATATTCTTCTAGATTTACCCCCAAGCAATCCTGAAAAGTTTCAAACATAAAGTTCATTATGATTTTAAATAATAATCTGTGCAAATAACTGTGGGTAGTTAGAAGTAGTGATTTATGACTTAGTCAAGTCTAGGCATTTTAACAAATTAAGGGAAGAGAATTTTAAAAGAACCGTCATTTTGAAGAACATTCCCCATATTTGAAGAAAATATTGAAGATAACTATAAGGTCTGCTGCTTCATACATTTTTTCCCACTTGCTTAAAAGAGGTTGTGCCTTATCCAGTTATGATAACAGGCCACTTTTTGAAAAGTATCTCATTATTTTGAAAGAATAAATTCTGAAGGAGTGTGTTTTCACTGACCTAGCAATTCACTAGTTCAGAATTTGAGAATTTGAAGAAAATGTTTTAGTCAGAAATATTTTCCAAACCAAAGAAAAGTCTAAAGTACTTATGTTAGAATGGCCCATGATTGTTAAGTTCTCGATTATGTGAAGTATTCAAGTACATGCTTAAATTTTAGACATGAGTAGTCGAACTACTCATGTGCTTAAAGTGAAATTGGTATGGGGTTTAAATCCCCATACAACATATACGCATAAAATACTAGCAAACTGGTATAATCAGAATTATTTATTGTTGTGTGGGCCTGATCTTGCACCCACTGAAATCAGTGAGATATATGCTATTAATTTCAGTGGGAACAAGCCCAGGCCCAAAGGCCCAGTTTCTTGAAGGTATTTAGTCATCTACCTCCCACTGAAATCAATGGGAGGTAGGTGCCTAAATATCATTAAGGATCTGGACCTAAATTAGTAGGGGCATGATCCAGTGCCCATAAGAGGTAAAACTAAAAGATATTATGGCATTATAGCACAGCAAAAATTAAAAGCCAGCTAGCATCTATATTGTCTCTATAGAGGCACCTACCCACATCATCTTTTCATTCCAGTACTATGACTTTTGACTGAATGCAGTCAGGAAATGTACTAACTAGAAAGCACATAATTGCACATAAGCAATACTGGCACCGTACTGAAAGTTTTCAAAATTAGTTGAATCAGCACACAAAAAATGTTTTCTTCAAGTAACAAATCTCATTATAATCAACCTCTTTATCCACACACCTCCCTATCATATGCAAATTTCAATTACACATTTAGTGTGCATTCAACATTTCAATGTGAATTCCATTTTCCATCAGCAACTTGAAACTTTTATTAAACGTCCAGCTCTCCTTTTGAAAACAGATATTAATAAGAACCTATTGCAGCATCATAATATTGTTTATGGTATATTGAGGCAGGGAATATAATTTAGAATGTGAGAAGTCACATCTTCATTAAAACTCCACACTAAACATTTATTGAGTGCATCAGAAGTCTTGTGTTCTTTAATAAGAAGCAAGAAACAGTCAAAACTCCACCATTTTTGTATTTACTGGCAAGGATTGCAGTGAAGTTCACAATATAACTGTAGGCCAAGGTCCAGTGTGCTTCAACAGCAGCTGTGGGAACTACAAGTTGTGGATGACAAACTATGGCATGTTGGGAGAACTTTCTGGTTCCTGCCAGGATGTACCCTCTGCCCTCTGAGCAGGAGGTCTCAGCGATGACTGAGCTGGGAGCATGTAGCAGGCAAGCAGAGAAGAGGCTGCTGGACTGTAATCCTGTTCTATGTTCTCTACAGAATAAAGCCTTGTTCCCTGGTGGTTTGTCTAAGTGGATCTGGTCTGAGGTGAACACACAATGCAGAGCACACCAAGAGCCTCAGGCCCAGTTTCCCAAAGTTGCGTAAGAAGTCACAAGGCAGGGTTTCCCCTGTCTTGACCAACCTCATACTGGGCTAGTGAATGGGGGGTGGTGGTGAAGGGTGGGAACGTAACCATCTCATGCTTATATATTGGAATATTAGCTAGTTCAGTATCAATAAAACCAAGATAGACTGCCAACTGTAAAAAATCTCTTATACCACTATCCATTGAAAAAGGACCTTACCTGCTGAGAGAAATGTACTAAAGTGATCCACTGATTCCATGAATCTTTATTTCAACAGATGTTATTAACTAGTTCTGTGAAGACCTGGATGTAGTCAGGTACTGTTTGAAACCCTGGCACAAGAAAAAAAAAAATCTGCAGTCCTTTCTCAGGTAAAACATTCATTGCCCAAGTAAATACTAAAAGAGTGGTCTTAGAGGGAAAATCCAGCCACTCATCCTTGGCTTCAGAGGGTTTCTTGGCAGCAGAATTATTTTGCTGTGAAGGTTGGAATGGATTCAAAGGAATTGTCTGCATGGCATGGATCTTCACACTGAATAAGCTCCCTACATGATAGCTTTAAGGGGCAGGTCATGAGGCATGTCAGAAGCATCTACTGCAAAGCACAACCTCCCATACACACCCATACTCAATAACAGATGTATTTGTATGACTGCTTACTACAAAAGTGACTTATTGAAATTAGAGCTGGGCAAAATTATTCATGAAAACAAGTTTTCATTTAAAAAATGCCAATTCAGGTCGATAGGAACAATTTGTGAATTTTGGTCAATTTTGGAGAATTGTTTCAGTTAAAAAAGGGAAAAAATAGAAATGCTGAAATGGTTGGTTTTGTCATTTCCTAAATGAAATATTTTGACCATTTATTTCAGAAAAATGTTTTGTCTTGGAATTTTTCACAATTTTGTTTAAAAGAAAAGGTGCCAAAGTTTGTTTAAAACATTCATTAATATTGTTGAATGGCAAAAAGATTAACAAAAATGAAATATATTCATAGATATTTCAGTCAGAGACAGGAGCTAAGTAAATAAACTCATCACTGTAAAAGGTATGTAATCGGTGCACAATGCTAATAAGTGTGACTCATGTACCTAATGTATTTAACATCTTGGTCAACAAACAAAAACAAAGGCAAGCCTTTTATTGTTACTACAATATTCTAACAATGTTGATTTGGCTTTTTTTGTTGTGAATTGTCTCATAAGCTTTTCTGAATACAACTTCTGTATTCAGTCTGAGAACAGTAAATCAAAGATTCCATTCTAGGTTCATGTAATGGTGTGTGTGTATGTTCATTTATTTACTTATTTATTTTTAGAATAAGGAAAGTGATAGTTTATTTTAACTGTACATCTTGCACAGCTTAGATGGCTGGCTGTTCTCTTTATAAACTTCTAAAACATAAAATATGTGGCTTTTAAAGAAAGCCTAATAAAGAGGGCATGCTCTGCTTTTCATTTGAAGGGAAGAAATATGTCTGCTTTAGGCTGATAAATAGCACCCTTTAATGAATTAATTGCTTTTAAAGTCCCAACTAAAATTATTTTGCAACAGAACACAACATTGGAAATAGCTGTCTTAAATGCGTCATGACCTCTAGTTTTATCAGTTAAATGATGTCCCATCAAAATCTACTGTCTGCAGTTATTTATTGTGCTCTCCTGCTATGAATTAATTTTTGTATTGCCACCCAAAAGTGTACTTGTAAAAATCAAAGGTTTGGAAAGGGGATATATGGTATTTATAGTAGGAACATGCTTGTCTTTCTCTGATATTAAAAAAAAAATGGTTAGAGAATAGAAGCAATGTTCATCACCTACATGCCTTGTCTTGAAAAATTATTCCTTGGATAATTTTAAGATGCTGTTCCCTGGATTTAGTTTAGGTTTTGCATATACAATAAAGGGCAAATGTCTCTGCAGTTCCCTGCTGAAATGAGCATAGGTCTTGTTCTGACTTCCCAGTCTCACAGCTTGGAAGAGGGCCATTATGAAGAAGCACAGAAAAGGGAAATGAGCCACTGCAAAGAAAGTCAACAGTGAAGATATACTTCACATCAATTTTGGCATGAATCTGAGCCCTTATTTCTGCTAGGAATGGATTTGAACAGATAGCACAGAATAACCTGAGGGCTACAAACAATTTCTCCTAATCATACAGATATATTTTTTTACTTTGCAGAAAAGACTAGGACTGCTAGAGATTTTTTTTTAAATTTTAAAGATGTTAAATGACATGAATGAAAGCTCAAAATGAGCAGTTGTATCTGAATAAAGCCATTATTTGCCCTACAAGGCAATATGCTAAAATAATACTGTACACTTAAGTGTACATTCATTAATCCTACTGAAATACTGTTATGTTTTGTGTAAGCTATTTCCCCCTTGATGATGGAGAAAAAGGCAAAAAGATGTCAGTCTGACGAAGCACTAGGAAATCTTTTACAATATTCTTTGATGATACACCAGGAAAAAAAAGCACAAATATAACATGATATCACAATCCAAACTGCCAATGTTTTTCCAAAGATTAGACAATCTCAAATCCCACTTAAGCTATATATGAGAAAAGACCATTGTAATATTATTCTTCTGGACTCTATACTATATTTCAGAATAATTAGGAGTTGAAGGCTGGACGGCTCTTTTTCCCAGTAATGGTTTCAGTGCCTTTCACCTCCTACTGTAACTCAGTAGTGACCTGAAGTCATTATTAGTTGACAGCTTTTTAGTGATCTGTTGTAGTCTCACAAAATCCAGTTCCAAATCCATATCACAAAACCACTACTATAATAAGTATAAATCAGTATGTTTGACTTCAGCTTGCAAATAAATGCAATAAATGCCAGGCACCTCTGGGTGCAGTGATCACAGAGCAGTTAAAGCAGAACTCTGCTTTATTATATGTTCGATTAATAGGGGCAGTGCATAACAACAAGAAATTCACAGCCTCTACCCAGATTGTGTCTGGAAGCCCAGCCCTTAAAAGCACATCCCCCAATATTCCAGCAAGGGCAAGAAAGAGACATGTTTATTGCTTGCTGATTCTGGGGCTGGTTTTAAGCTGCCCTGTCCATGGTATAGTTTAGAATATCTTCAGGGTTGATTATGGCTCTGAGGAGCTGATATTTCAATTGTATATCAGTGAAGTACTTCCTTCGGGGTAGCCCAACTAGAGAAGTTCTTACAAACAATTTGCTTAATATACACAACTTTGCTATCATGGGATAAGAGGGAAGGTCCTCTCATAGATTGGTAACTTGTTAATAGATCGGAAACAGAGGGAAGGAATAAATGGTCAGTTTTCAGAATGGAGAGAGGTAAATAGTGGTGTCCCCCAGGGGTCTGTACTGGGACCAAGCCTATTCAACTTATTGATAAATGATCTGGAAAAAGGGGTAAACAGTGAGGTGGCAAAATTTGCAGATGATACAAAACTACTCAAGATAGTTAAGTCCCAGGCAGACTGTGAAGAGCTACAAAAGGATCTCTCAAAACTGGGTGACTGGGCAACAAAATGGCAGATGAAATTCAATGTTCATAAATGCAAAGTGATGCACATTGGAAAACATAATCCCAACTATACATATAAAATGATGGTGTCTAAATTAGCTGTTACCACTCAAGAAAGAGATCTTGGAGTTATTGTGAATAGTTCTCTGAAAACATTCTCTCAATGTGCAGCGGCAGTCAAAAAAGGTAACAGAATGTTGGTAGTCATTAAGAAAGGGATAGAAAATAAGACAGAAAATATCATATTTCCTCTATAAAAATCCATGGTTTGCCCACATCTTAAATAATGCGTGCAGATGTGGTCACCCAATCTCAAAAAAGATATATTGGAATTGGAAAAGGTTCAGAAAATGGCAACAAAAATGATTAAGACTATGAAACAGCTTCTGTATGAGGAGAGATTAATAAGACTGGGACTTTACAGCTTGGAAAAGAGACAACTAAGGGGGGATATGATAGAGCTCTATAAAATCATGACTGGTGTGGAGAAAGTAAATAAGGAAATGTTATTTACTCCTCAAAACACAAAAACTAGGCGGCACCAAATGAAATTAATAGGCAGCAAATGTAAAACAAACAAAAGGAAGTATTTCTTCACACAGCACACAGTCAGTCTGTGGAACTTTGCCAGAGGATGTTGTGAAGGCCAAGACTATAACAGAGTTCAAAAAAGAACTAGATAAATTTGTGGAGGCTAAGTCCATCAATGGCTATTAGCCAGGATGGGCAGGGATGGTGTCCCTAGCCTCTGTTTGCCTGAAGCTGGGAATGAGCAACAGGAAATGGATCACCTGATGATTATCTGTTCTTTCCCTCTGGGGCACCTGGCATTGGCCACTCTTGGAAGACAGGTTATTGGGCTAGATGGACCTTTGATCTGACCCAATATGGCCGTTCTTATGTTCTTATACATAGTCTTACCTATTCCTACCACCTATGACATCCTTTCTGGGTCATTTCACTGGCACATTGGTCACAACACATGTAAGCAAACTGAATAAACCAATAGACATCTACAATTGTCTTTTTTTATAACATAACTACCTATAACATAAAACTACCTTTTTAATATCTTGCTAAAAATTGTCTGTTTACATAGTGCATAATTACAGTTAGATACAAAATAAATTCACATTTCAGTGGGATACAAATGGTTCACTTAATCTATTTTAGAGCCAAAAATAAGCTTTTATGTTAATAAAACAAATAATACAGGACAACTGAAACATCTCAAAATAGTTTGCTATGCAAGATATTAACCCTTGCCAAAGAGGCACAGTCAGTGCAGGTCACATTTGAGTTGTGAGTCAGTCTTATGCATTTGACATAAATAAAGATGCCATTAGTCAAAGGTGCGCAGCGTCTTTCTCTTTCTTGCATCAAAGCCTAGAAGCCATTGAGAATGTAAAATGTCTTAATCTGTTCAGATTGAGAGAGCCAGCAATTTAGTGAGAATATTTATCTTCAAAATATTTAATTTCTTTCCTGCCTGAAGTATATTTAGTGCTCTTGAAAAGTTACTGATAGAATATTCTCACATGCACTGTTAGAGGGACAGTGACCACTGAGATATGAGAATCATAATTTTTGCTTTTCCTACCTTTAATACATCGTTAAAGAGATATTGTAAATAATTTTTAAAAAACTACTACACACACCAGACAGTGCTACTATGAATCACACATTGCTGCTTATTGGATGTGTTTATGTAACTGCAGCTGCTCCCATTCTTTTTTTCTGTGCTTACAGCCCAGATTCAAAATCCTAAAATTAAGAGGAAAGAAAAAAAATGGACTACATATGTTCTGAGTGGATTCAGATTACAGGACAGAAGATTATCATCTGAGGAGGCAGCTGCTTTTAAGCTTCAGTAGGAGTTATCTAACTAGAACTAGAAGATTAATCCCTGGATAACCTATCACTGGAGGCATTAACTAGGAATCTGCAATACAAACAAAAGCATTCACTACTTCAACATTAGCAGCTCTGTTAAATTGCTGCCAAGCACCACCAATAGAGTGTATACTGGCACCAAGTCCATCCTTTGTAAAGATCTATACAAAATTGCATTATTTCCTACAAATCAGCAGATTTAGGCCAGATTCTATTAATCTAAATTACCTTGTCTATCATCAAATTAATGTAAAGCACTGGTGAATTGAATGGAAATCTTACCAAAACAAAATAATAATTTAAACATTACATGCTGGGATATCTAAAGGAACAGACTATTTTGTAAAAGTACAAGCATCCATGTAGTAGATCAGATTATCTGCACCAGCATCTCTGAAATTCAATTTCCTTTTTTTAAATCATTGCAAAGGGAGATGGACAATGTTTTGCCAAGTTTGCAATTTGGCAATGATGGAATTGCCCCATGAATGTGATGAAAGTTAGATGACTGCTTAGAATTTCATATATTTTGTGAGAGAACAGAAGGAAGAATTATCTGAGGTCCTCTAAACTGCAAGAAAAGAGGGGAAATTGGCTAAAAACTGAAGTACCAGAGGAATGGGCAAGCTGGAACTATTTATAAGAATGCTGGCAAAAGAATAAGTGCCTCACAATTTCAAATCAATCAAAGAGTTGCTAATGGAGAGGATGGAGAGTGAAAAGAGAAATCTGCAAATACATTTTATTTTGCTTCAGCTACGAGATGGGGAAATAGGAACAAAGAAATTAAAATAGGGTGAGAAAGTGAAATGTGAGGGATTGATTTTAATCTTTAGTATCTGGAAGTGTATCTGTGATCAGAATTGGACCCTTAATGCAGAAAGTTATTGGGGATAATAGAACTGTAATCAACAACAAACATCATAATCGAAATGTTTTAATCCTTTGCAAAAGGGACATAGAGCTACACAATGCAAAAGATAGTCAAATGAAAAAGGTATTTTAAATGCAAAGAATAACATACATAGTGATCCACTATGTGAACTGTGTGATTTTTTGAGTGTTCTCTGTAAACAGTAATTCTACTATAGACATTAGTACATAGGCAGCCATGTTACAAAAATAAATTAATACATACAACAAAGGAAACATCGAGAGTAAATGGAATTGTACAAATTACTTATCTGTCTCCATGCTAGCAAAGTTATTTAAATATTTAAAAATATGCTATCTATCTGTCTTATAACTCTTATCATTGATGTTTTCATTTATTTATTGGAATAGATACAGCAGAATCCATACTTCCTCCTGCATCCCAAATACATTACTGTTGTACAGTTCAGTTGATGCAAATCATTTAAAAATCTTCATTAAAATGTTATAATACTTGAAGTGCAAGTTTTATAATTCTCCCTACTATAAATTTTATAACCCAAAATGTACATGTGCAAAATAAACATACAATACTACCTGTATCTAAATAATACATATAGGATATATATAATATAATGATACCTGCATCTACCTTCAATAACTTTTCCTGCAAACAAGAAATATGTAATTTCCAGCTCTTTATGGTACTTAGTTCATTTGAAACATTAGCAACATTGTAATTTCTAGACAGTGTTAGCAATAGCACCAAATACACAGAATATATTATGTAAGGGAAAGGGACAAAAGCCCAAACCACTGAAGCTTATTCGAGCTAATGATATGATGAACTGAAAACACCCTTTTCCTCAGTTGCACTACATATGGCCTACAACACATTTGGCAGGTATCTTATTTGAGACAGAAGTTGTATGTGCTTACTCCAAAGATGAAAGAAAAAATGTACCATCCAAAAGGGAGGTGAGGGGAATGAGCAACAATAGGATCAAGTTGTGCCTTTAAGGGCCTGTGCTATACTGAAGGCTCTTCAGAGCCACACCATCACTGAGGGAGCTTGGGGCTCATAGGCTGTAACAAGCTTCCCTGGGTGTGCATATAGGGATTGCATTGCAATTGATATGCAAGTGAGGAGGGACTTGCACTCTCCTACCCCCTATCTACTGTGAGTGGCATCTCATGTAAGTGGAGCTTATTTTTGAGTAGAGTTTAGAAGAATACACCCTTTTTTTTTTTTTT
>NW_020664417.1:11342710-11475983 GCF_002925995.2 Terrapene triunguis | reverse complement strand
AAGAATTTGCCCCAGGATGGACTACTTAAGATTGTTAGTGAAACAAGGTGGGTGAGGTAATATTTTTAATTGAACCAATAAAAGATATTATCTCCCTTACCTTGTCTCTCTAATATCCTGGGAACAACACGGCTATAACACTACTGTATACTTAACCTTGTGACAGCAGTTAGGAGGTGACAGACATTGTTGAACATTTTAAAATTTAATCCAAACTAGATTGTGAATTATTTCCAGTCAGCTGCTTTACCCTAAGAAAACTAAAGGGACATTAGGTGCTGAAGGGGGTGAGAAAGGTTATATAGTGCCCAGAGCTTCTCAACTCCTCACTGTATATTATCAGTAATATATGGGTAGTCCAAGATGGAATCTTCATTACTGAACTTTGTGCACATGTGGCAGGTGTGATCGGTTAAGAAAAAATCTTTTAGTCTGTTTCCAAATGTCCCCCGTTTGGAAGTTATTCACATACAAGGAACTGCAGCTATCTGGAATATGTGTAACTAATATGGTGTTCTAAAAATATTTGTACAGACTCTGAACAAGAAATCTTCTTTTTTTAACTGTCTTCTATATACACTTAAAGATATGCACAACAGGAGATTGAAGAGGACGATGGTATTATTTACATGGTTTGAAGTACCTTGTTTACAAAAATATGATCATTTCGATGATTAATGTCTGCATCCTATGGAAGCATGCTTTCAATTTTGCCCTTGACTTGTCTATCATGCGATGTTGCCAATGCATATTATTCCCTGTCATACACTTCACTGACTGTGGAATCTGTAGGCAGAATAATAATGTCTTAAAACAACCCCCCCCCCCGGTTTGTAATAAATGTGTCCCCTCCCCCATTTTCCAAAGTTGTTGTTGAAATGAAAGTGTAGTTTCCTTGCTAATAAGTGGTGTCATTTCATCTGCCCATTGAAGCAGCAGTACTGCCTGAAATCAAATGTTCTGTATAGAGGGAAAGGTAAACAAAACAAACAAGTGCTTAACCCACGGAAGGCACAGGCGAAACTGTCATTGCAGAAAACAAAAGCATAATTAGATTCCTAATTATTAGTGTTAGAAGCGGTATTGTTATTAATAGGGGTGTTCATTTGTATATACTAATACAGGTGTGTATGGTGTTAGACTGTTGATTCTAATAACATCTCCATCTCATGAATCTTAAGACTCTGTCTAGAAGAGACAGAGACTTTTCTTTCTTCAGTTATATGAACCCCCACAAGATTTCATATTTAAATCCAAAGGACACTAACTCTTTTTGTTGTTGTTTCGGGGAAAAGTGAGGGAGAGAAAGGGAAAAGAAGGAGAACCAGAAACTGTTCACTTTTCTTTTACCATAAATTATGGTAGCAACTAAAATTGTGATTTCCTCATCCACGTGTTTGAGTTTCTGGTTTTGGGGCCTTTTACAATGTTCACTGAAATGAGAATTAATTGCATTTCAGTTCATTGCTTTGTTGAAAAAAAATACTGAATTTAGTACTTATAAAGGGTTTCTTTTCTTTTCTTTTCTTTTCTTTTCTTTTCTTGCTGTGTATATAAAGATTCTTGTCCTCCAACAAGTTCAGAAGCAAAAGGTACCTAACCTTTGATCTGCTCCTAGTTATTTAATATAGTCCCAAATGACCCAAAGAAATTTTCTTAAATATCCAGCATGGATAGATGAAGGAGATATTTTTGGAAACTGAAGCTCTTTATTTAGTCAGAAAGTCATCATAAGAGACATCAGCAGTGCAGTCGTCTCCACACTTCCCTGTGCCCAATTTATACTCCACCTTTACCTGGAGAGATCTCATTCAGGAGAAGTGGATAGTTCAGCAACATGTCCATTTAGCTTCCTGTCTGTCTGAGACTGCCTACAGTGCTGCCAATTGTGGTCTGGTGGGTTTATTATAAGGACAAAATGGTAACAGCTTTCAATTACTACCACTGATCCAAGATGGCTTAGCCTTGGTTTGCTACAAGTATAAGGCTCCATATCCCATTAATGTTCCCTTGATCCAGTCCCCTGCATCACTGAGTTCAACAATAGTTTCCAGGGTCAATGACAGCATTCTAAGGAGTCAGTAGGAAAAGAGGCACTTCTGCAGTCAGCATTAAAAAGCACAAAGACTGTTCAGTATTATTTTTACACCCTGGTATACATTCTCTCTTCATTGGATGACACTTTTGTGGCAATGGGCAACAGAGGCATATACTCTTGCTTTCTCCCTCCTTCCCTCTCACCACTTTCGACTTTATTATAGTTCAGAGAATAAAAAGCTGACCTCATTTTTACCCTTCATTTTCCAGACTCCAGCACAACCTCCTTTAGACCTACTTAAAAAATGAAAAGAAAAAAAAGGTTACATATTTTACTTGACCAATGTAGTTATTCACCAAACTCTTGAAAAGCCACAAATACAGTTCTAGTTCTTTCCCTTTTTTTTTCCTCCCCCCACCCCCCATCCATCATTCCAAGCCTGACAAATATGCATCAGTTTGAAAGAAAAGGGCACATTGCACTTCTGGCACAAAAAAGTGAAAGAAAAATGGAACTTTCTACATTTTTATACAAGTTGTCTTCCATACCATACAACAAGGACACACCCCGGCCTTATTTTAAGTGGTCTTAGTTCTGCTGTCACACCAGTTTGACATGCACGTAACTCAAATAATTTCAGTGGATTTACTCCTGATTTATAGTTGTGAAACCATGTACAGAATCTGGCCACTACTCTTTTGTCTAGATGACTAGCTTTATGGTACAATTATGCCCTTGCATTTGCAAATATGACTCTCTTACTGTACTGAGAACCATATGCTTGCAACCAAAAGCTTACTTTGGCTCTTGATGTTTGGGGCAAGAGGGCATTTTCAGTTGATACCACTGGCCATTGTACCAGTGTACATACATGTACACTGTACCGTACATCTATACACACACACACACACAGAATATCCAGCAAAATAGGCAAGTAACTTTCTATTCTGTTACCTGTTTTTTTCCTATTAGTGATTCTGCATATGTTGGCATAATTTTATTTAGAGTTAGAGGCCAGCAAAGATAACAGATAAAGATTCATAAGTATACTTAATACTATTGTATATTACATACTTTATTAAATTATGAATTTTCAGTTACAGTCACATGAAATGCAGAAAAGGCATTTTGAACTGGTCTTATATAGCAATTAAAAGCCTTCTTCAAAGGCTAATCATTTGCAATTAGTCAGCTTCAATTAGTTATGAAACCACAGATTGCCCTCTCCAGGAAAACAGAATATATGCATGTGCTGATTAAAAAGGAACAGTAATCTTCAAATTGTGTAGCTCACAACTGATGTGCAGCTACACTGTGTCCCAACTTTATTCTTTTCACTGTTTGATTAACTGATTGAGAAGAACAAGTTTCTGAAAACTTCCCAAAAGATGTATTGACAATGTGAATTGAGAAGGATTTACTGAGCATTTCTGAGTTCAAATGTTCATACTATAAATGGCTTTTTCCCACCTCAGCACCATATCATACAATTTGTGAAGCTTGAAAATTCTATTAGTAAAATGATATGTTCCTCCTTTGTCTCTTCTGGCAATCAAATTTAAATGATTTTATAATATGTAATATAATCAAAGTGCAACACTCTTAAAGCTGTTTTGTAGCTCTCTCTTAAAAGAGATGTCAAGGAACGCTGTATTAAAATTACTTCCAAAAAGCTCTAGATGGACATAAAAATCTTTCTTTAATATAGGATGACCCCAGTCACTATTGAGCTCTGTGCTATAGGACAATTTATGAAATCATTGCATATTGGACTGATTTTGACAGGAGACTTTTATAAACACTATCACTGCTATTCACCTTATGTATGGTCATGGATTTCCAGAAGCTGGTTTATTGGGAGCCTGGGATTTCTGTATTGAAGAGTCTTTGCGTGGCTAGTATAGTTCATGCTAGAAGCATATGCAAACAAATATGAATCAACCATCTGAAGAGCAATGTTGCATGGCTGAAGGAAAGCAAACTCGGTATTTAATTCAGAAAGTCAGTTTTTATTTTCTGCTGGTGTCCCAGACAATAGATTACACAACATCATTTTTTTCATTTATTTATGTATTAAGTTTTGTTTGTTTGTTTGGAAGTTTTGTTTTAGTTTTGCATTAAAAATGCAAATACAAGGTAGTATGCTCCCTTTTGTTCCATAAGGCAGAGCCGGGCAAGCACACACAATCCATGTAATAATAAGCCTGGGTGTATGGAGCAGATCAGTAAGACTGGTAAGTGGTATGCTTGTCCCACCCAGAAACACCCCATGTGAATAAAAAGAAGCATTTGGTGGAATGAGGGAAAAGTTCTTCAGAAGGTTCCTCAGCATGGTTGAGGAACAACAACTCTAGGTGCAGTGTTTCCTTAGCAGAACAATGCAATACAGCGCGGATAGGCTCTGCCAGCCCTTCTGACCCTCCACCCCATCCTTACCTAAGGCCTGATCCAAAATTGAAGTCAGTAGGACTCAGGCCCATACCTAATGTTCCCTTAAAGCTCCCCTGGAGGGTTTTGTGAGGGATCCAGTGACCACCCAGTCCAACAGGCTCACCTCCACTCACAGAAGCAGAGAGAGGCATAGATGCATAGTTTGTAAAGTAAGATGTAAACTATTATTGTTATTGCATTATTATGAAGCAGCCAGACTGCCTTAATCATATACTATTCTTAAATCATTTGGAAATAACTAGACATATACATTTAAGTTCAGTGATTTACTTCCATTGTAAACTTTTAGGGGCAAGGAGTTTCCTTGCATTATATGTGTGTATGATACCTTGCTCAGTGGGCGCCTGAAAAACAGAAGGATCCCACACAATATCATTGTAAGTGTCCCTTTAATTTCATACACTCATACTCTACCAGTTTTATTGACACTCTACTGGCTCTGGAAGAACTGTTTGTCATATACAGTGATAATGAAAAAAAATATTGTTCAGTGGTGTTGCCTAAATTTAAACTAGTACTGTGACCTATTAAAATATAAGTGTAAATATGATTATAATAGTGAAGCAGGGTTTATTATTGTTATTATTGTTGTTGTTATTATTTATTTATTATTATTTACATTCTTTGTAAGAGTCTATTGACAGTGTGACAATAATTGTCTTAATTCTAGTCAGGCTTTTGACACAGTCCCTCATGACATTCTGAGAAGCAAATTGAGGAAATATGGTCTAGACAAAATTACTATAAGATGATGAAAACTGGTTGAAAGATCACATTCAAAGAGCAATTATCAATGGTTCACTAGTATGGTCTCCCACAGGGAACTGTCATGGGTCTGGTGCTATTTGATATTTTCATTAATGAATTAGGTAGTGGAGTGGAGAGCACAGTTATAAAACTTGCAGATGTTACCAAGCTGGAAGGGGTTGAAAGAATTTTGAGTACAGGATTAGAAATCAAAATGATCTTGAAAAATAGGAGAATTGGTCTGAAATCAACAAGATTACATTCAGTAAAGACAAGTGTATTAAGCACGACACTTAGGAAGGAAAAAAATCAAATGCACAAATATATATTGGGAATAACTGATTAGGCCAGGGATCGGCAGCCTTTGACACGCAGCTCGCCAGGGTAAGCCCCCCAGCAGGCCGGGCCAGTTTGTTTACCTGCCGCGTCTGCAGGTTTGGCCAATCACGGTTCCCACTGGCCGCAGTTCGCCGCTCCAGGCCAATGGGGGCTGCGAGAAGCCACGGCCAGCACATCCCTTGGCCCGTGCCACTTCCCACAGCTCCCGTTGGCCTGGGGCGGCGAACCGCAGCCAGTGGGAGCCACGATCAGCCGAACCTGCAGACGTGGCTGGTAAACAAACTGGCCCGGCCCGCCAGGGGGCTTACCCTGGCAAGCCACGTGCCAAAGGTTGCCGATCCATGGGTTAGGCAGTAGTAGTGCAGAAAAGGATCTGAGGGCTATAGTGGATCATAAATTGAATGAGTCAACAATATGATGCAGTTGTGAAAAAGTTACCATCCGTCTGGCGTGTAATAACAGGAATGTTCTATGTAAGAGATAACTGTCCCAATCTACTTGGCACTAGTGAATCCTCAGCTGTTCTGGGTGCCACACTTTAGGAAATATGTAGACAAATTTGAGAGAGTCCAGAGGAGAGCAAAAATAATTATAAAAAGGTTTAGAAACTTCACCTATGAGGAAAGGATAAAAATCTGGTCATGTTTAATCTTGAGGAAAGAAGATTGGAGGGGGACCTGATAAAAGTCTTCAAATATGTTAAGGGCTGTTAATAAAGAGGACAGTGATCAATTGTTTTCCAGGTTCAATGAAGGTAAGCCAAGAAGTAATCAGTTTAATCTGCAACAAGGGAGATTTAGGTTAGATATTAGGAAACATTTTCTAGCTATAAGGATAGTTAACCACTGGAATAGACTTCCAAGGGAGGTTATGGAATCCCCACCACTGGAGGTTTTTAAGAAAAATTTAGACAAACACCTATCAGGGATGATCTAGATGTGACGTTGCACCCCATAATGCTTTATAGAAAGATGCTTATGAGTGTAAATATGGCATATCTAGCATAAAACATATTCCAGTTATGTCATATTTACACTCATAAGCATCTTTCTATAAAGCATTATGGGGTGCAAGCCATATAACATATCTTTGCAAAAGTTATGATCTACTGAGTGTGTTCATCCTATTTGTATGAATGTATCATTCTTGTATTTGAAAGTAGGAATATAAAATATAATTCTGAGGTCCTATTCTAAGTATATTTTATATTCCTAGTTTCAAATACAAGAATGATACATTCATACAAATAGGATGAACACACTCAGTAGATCATAACTTTTGTAAAGATATTTACTTGGCATATCTAGCATAAAACATATTCCAGTGATGTCATATTTACATTCATAAGCATATTTCTATAAAGCATTATGGGGTGCAACGTCACACTAGGTATAGTTGACTCTGCCTCAGTGCAGGGGGCAGGACTAGATGATCTCTCAAGTTCCCTTCTAGCCTTACTTTTCTATGATCCTATGTCAATGTAATATTGTATCCAATAAAAAAAAGTTAAACTAACTTAAGAGAAGGCAATGTATATTTTAACTCACTTGTGCTTTGAGATTATAACACATAGATTGCAAGATCACCTTCTGTTAGCAGTTCGTATTCATTAGATCATGTGTTAGGGACAGAGAGCTAGACCACAATGGGGACTTTGGTGCTTAACCACCACTTTAGGCACCCAAGACTAACACATAGGTTCCACTGACATTCACAAAACCATTGCTCAATTACCAGCTAACCCTGTAGACTTACCTAAATGTCCACTGGTGACAGCTCCATGGCCGGTGGGCATGTATACAGCCACTTAAGTCCTGACATCACTAAACAGTGAGAAAGACCCACCACTAGAATGGCCTCCTTAATAAGGTGGCTAGGGTACTTACTGGGGAGGTGAGAGATCTAAGTTCAAGTCTGACATCCCAAGTGAATGCACTAAACACTGGGCAATTGGGTATAAGATCATCATCCCCTCTGTTTTCCTTGAGAAAGGGTCAACCTGGCTTAGGCATTCAACTCCCTTTGTAATGCTGGGCCTAACCCACACCTCTCTCCTCACCATTTCCTTCTGCTAGTCTAGACAGCTCCCTGCTCAGCATGCAGATTTTTGTGAATCCCCTTTTTAGGTGCCTAATTCATCATAGAGAGAGCCTGGGCACCTAACTTGGGGTTGTTAATTCTACCAGGTGGCAGGGTTTCTAAAAGTTAGGCATTGTATCACTCAATCTAAATCCCCTGTTGAATTTACCCCAGAGTTTCAGCCCTAACTTTTGATTTTCTTGGTTTTAAGTTAATTTTAACTATATTGAATCAAGAAGGTTGTTTAAGAAGACAGGCTATGATGAAAACAAAGAGTGTGCTTAATGGCAAAAATGTGAACCTTAAGACCTGACCTCTCAAAAAACTGAAAGTCATCTACACTGCCCTGCCAGTGACCTTGTCTCTGGCCTGTGGGACCTGGATCACTGTTAGGTTTGACAGATAATTTAGCATCAGTGTCAGTTTGTTACTAGGCCTTTCTTTAAAGTAGATTACAAATTGTCAATATTAATAATTGTACACAAATGGGGGAAAAAATCACATCCCAAGAGTAGTTCCATTCACCATCCATAATTCCATAATACACTGAGCATTTTGCCTTTAGAAAAAGGAACTTTGTAAAACAATAGACTTTCATTTCTCATGACAATTACAGCTTCATCATTGATTATAGGGATCATCATATAATTCAAGTTCTGCCAATGCCAGTTCCAGAATCCATGTTATTTTCAGGATTTTGTGGAGAGAGAATAAATGGCATATTAATGAAATGTATAGACTACACTCAACTGAGAGGACTGCAAGCACCAGTCAGTACAGAGACCTCATACAAAGAAACCACAGGTTAATATACCAGGAAAAATAATAATCTTGGAGTTGGAAAGGGACTGGGCCAGTCCTAGGCATAACTCAAGCTAGTCTCAGGGCTTATCCAAATTATACCCAGCTGCTGCTGGCCACAAGAGAATGTTGTAGCAACCCCACCCCTTACACCTAAGAACTACCCTTATGCTGGAGGAATCCTGATGAAGCAGGTTAGATCTGTTTTGTGCGATCTCTTGATGCAAAGAGTCCATAAAGAGATCATAGTGGGGTTGATAATCTGGTCCAATCTCTTCAGTCCTGGGCATGTAGAAGTAGATATTAAAGGAGTTCAGAAAATAGCAACACAAATTATCAGTAGCTGGAAGGAATGATTTATGATGAGGAGAGATTAAAAGAGCTAAATATGTGTAGCATGGCTAAAATGAATGAAAGGGGAATAAGGTAATACTGCAAGAATAGAGAAAAATTACTGGGAGTGATTTATGAAGTTATAATGAGAAATAACAGTAGGAAAATAAAGGGAAAATATAGAAAAAAAATGAAAATTAGGGAAGTTTTCCTGCCCACGATTTATGCAGGCTTCAAAATAGTCTCTGGTGGAATTCACATCTCTTGGGACTTAAACAATACACTAGAAAATGTACTGTACACAATAATTCTATATTGACTGGGGATATAGACTGGGTGAGCTAACATGGATTTTCCCTTTTGCTTTCATGATTATTTGAACTGGCCATTGACAACATTAAACAAAATATTCAATATATAAATCTATCAATCCATGGTACGCCCACACCTTGTACACTGTGTGCAGATGTGGTCGCCCCATCAAAAAAAATATATATTAAAATTGGAAAAGTTACAGAAAAGGGCAACAAAAATGTTTAGGGGTATGGAACAGCTTCTATATGAGGAAGGGTGACCAGATGTCCCAATTTTATAGGAACGGTGCCGATTTTTGGGACTTTTTCTTATATAGGCTCCTATTACCCCTCCCTCCCCTCCCACTCCCTGTCCTGATTTTTCACACTTGCTGTCTGGTCATCCTAATATGAGGAGAGATTAACAAGACTGGGAAAAAGAAATGACTAAGGGGGGATATGATAGAGGTCTACAAAATAATGACTGTAGTGGAGAAAGTAAATAAGGAAGTGCTATTTACTCCTTCTTATAACACAAGAACTAGAGGTCACCAAATGAAATAATAGGCAGCAGGTTTAAAACCAACAAAAGCCAGTATTTCTTCACACAATGCACAGTCAACCTCTGGAACTCTTTGCCAGAGGATGTTGTGAAGGCCAAGACTATAACAAAGTTAAAAAAAATTGATATATTCATGGAGGATAGGTCCATCAATGACTATTAGCCAAGATGGGCAGGGATGGTATCCCTAGCCTCTCTTTGCCAGAAGCTGCAAATGGGCGACAGGTGATGGATCACTTGCTGATTACCTGTTCCATTCATTCCCTCTGAAGAAGTGGGTTGTAGCCCACGAAAGCTTATGCTCTAATAAATTTGTTAGTCTCTAAGGTGCCACAAGTACTCCTGTTCTTTTTGTTGGAAGACAGGATACTGGGCTAGATATATCTTTGGTCTGACCCAGTATGGCCCTTCTTATGTTCTTAATATGTCAATATACAAAAACATTTTCCCCAAAATGTTTAAGGTTAATATTTAAGAATAAGTTGATGGGAGTTGTTTTTATTCCTACATATCCTTAGGAAAATCTTTAAAAAGGGACATGTGAGACCTGTGATTTTGAGGGGAACCCTGTTCAGTAGGTGAACTGCCACTGAACAGAAGTGAAAGTGTTATCTGAAACCTCAATACTGCTATTAAAATAGTGTTGTCTTATGGTGTTAAGAGTACAAGCCAAATGCTGATCCCACTACAGTGAATGGCAAAGTTCCCATTGACTGCAATGGGACCAAGATTTAGTCGTAAGTGCATTACCAAATTAAAGGCACCACATCTGTGTCATTTATTTAGAATCTATTTATACCTGAGTGGCTGAGACTTCCTGAAAACTACTTAATTCCATTGGTCTGGATTGAACAACTTTTACTTTGATGAGCACTTACTTACAAGGTAGTTCCATTGAAGTCAGTCAATGTGAATAGATGGCCTTCAACATGAGTAAGGGTTGCACAGCCTTCTGCCTAATGTGTTAGAGTGAATAAAGTGTAATGGATAAATATGGGTTGTATTTTTAGTTAGCTATTTTGAGTTTTTTCAGCTAGGAAGATGGGATGCAGCAGGTCACAGAGAATATACTAAATTCCCTGCTGAAGGCAGGATCTGGGAGGATTCTTGTGTCTTTGCACATTCAAACGTTACTACTAAGGATAACAGATCTTTGGAGAAGTTTAGAGACTAGGAAGTTTCAATCAAGAGACACAAGAGCTGTCTTCAGGAGCTGTGTTTCTCAGATGAATTTACTTTGTACCTCTTTTGCTCTTGTTTACAGTCTGCGATTTGGAGCATATTTCTAGTTACTTCCAGAAATCAAACTTGCTAATATGTCTCCTACTTGTTCATCAACTATACCCAGCTGTGCAACAGACTAGCAAACAGAATCAACCATAAAAGCACTGTCTATTCTTTGCAGAAAGTGGGATTGATGATGCCTAAAAAACATTCATTTTGAACTGCACACATTCAGATTTAAATAAATAAATAAGTGTAGCTAAGACTGCTAAATTTGAACCAGCATACAATAAGATGTTGCTATGGTGCCATTAAAACACATCTTTCATTTTGTCTTCTTTTCTTGTGTAAGGATAAGCTGAAAATGTCTTTTAAATGAGTAACCAAACAAGTAAGCAGATATATATATTCAGATTTCAGTAATTTTTTTTTAGCATAACTCAAGATGCTTGGGGAGCAGACTGGAAATATAGACACTAAGTGAGATTCTTTGGGTGTTTCCAAGCTATGCTCATTGCAGGACCAAAATTGGTGTGGGCAAACATGGCTTAAAGCCAATCCTGGGCACAACCGAGAGCTGATTTGTCTCCTGGCCTAAATCAGAGCTGCTTCAGGGCTGCTGTAATCTTCACCAGCTGCAGTACACTCCTACAGGCCATTTCATTGCTCAGGAATCACCAGAGCACAAGATTTTCTGGCCATATAGCTTTCTGGCCTATATGCTGATGGGTCTAGGTGGCATAGAATTAGTTTTGCCACATGGAGAATCCCTGGCTTGTTATATTGATTCTGTCTGAGAACTAACAAGTACTGGTAGAGCATGGGCCATTTTACATGAAGGTAGATGTGCTTAGAAGGAGGTATCAAATAGGGTAACTCCTGAGTCTTTGTTCTAGGAGCCATCTTAATATGAGTATATATAGTTGTATTTATCTCTTTCTAGAGATATGTGTAATTTCAAAAAATGGCAGTGCATAGTCTTAATGTTTATGGACAAAAAGAGCTCTCTTCTCCTAGCAGCTTTGCTGAGTCAATATTATTAAACTGAAAGAACAGAGTTCTGCATCAGATGAACACCACAGGCTCAATTTATCTGGCTACTTTGCACCACTCTGACAGCACGAAGCAGCTACCATCAACTTAATTGCTCCCAGATGGCAGAGGGGTCATACCCCATCTTGGCCACTAGTGTTAGGGGGTCAGGCAGGGCAAAGGAGAGGTGCATGTCCCTATGCCAGGCTGATCCATGGCTACCAGAAGAGTTCTTTGGGGCTATGAGCATCTGGACGTAAGTCAGAGCAAACTTCACCCAGAATTTGGAAAATGTAAAAGTGTCTCAAAGCCCCCTCTTGCAGTTTGGCCAGATTGTCAGATCTAGTCCCTTATTTATACCCATATTTAGACACACATCTGCAGTTTTACAGATACAATGGACAGTGCACACTTTATAGAATGCACATTGTGTTTGTGTTTTATAAAGTGCATCTGGTGCTAATGCATACTTTATGAACCACATATGGGCTGTGCAGTCATTGGGCCATTGATCCAAAGCACTGAAATGCTTTAGCTCCACAGGGTGGGAAGAGATAAGGTAAGAGGAGACCCAACAGAAGGAGGAGGTCTCATCCTTCTACCATGGATGATTTTTTTTAAAGAAGTAGAAGGATCATTTCTAACTTACTATATCTGCAACATCAATGAGGATAATGGTAAGTGGTGAAATATCCTCCCTGACTTTCCAGCTCAATCTTTTGCTTGTTCAGTTAAGTGAACCAGATTTTCATTTTATGTATATGTTTTAATTTTCTTCTCAGAGTGAAAAGTTTGGCTTAGGAGAACGCTCAACAGTTTGGCATGTCGCTAATAAAATAGATCTCTTAGGGACTGGAAGTGTGTCTTGCTGGGACAGTGCTAAGTATAATTGCACTCTGGTATTGTCACAGTGAAGAAAAAGTACATCTCCCTCCATTCAAAAGATGGACAGATGATACTTAAGGAACAGCCAGCAATTGACAGCTCCACAAAATGTAGCACTTTAACCTTGAAGTTTTCCCTGGTTAATCTTGTTTCTGTGTACTGTTTGTGAACTAATCCTGTATTATAGAGCAGAAACTCACTCAACTGTTTAATATCATATTGGGGCATTAGAATCACCTGTGGAAGTACAATACTCATCATACATTTCCCAAGTGCTTTACTTTGTAAACTCCTGATCAAATCTGGACTATACTTTTAGCATTAGAAGGTATCATGTGACTCTTCCTCACTCTGTCCAAATAACCAGCACAGTTACAATAAACGGGTGACTTGATATTCACTTTTCTCATCTAGCTGTCTTTAAGGTATAGTTTCATGGACTTTTTGTATCAGGGATTGATTTACCTAATTGAGGAATAGTTTTGTATGTGATTTTTTTAATCCCATCTATTTATCCTAGGAATAATTGCCATTATTGTAATTATTTTAAAGGAATAATACAAATAATGTTTTAAAATAATAATACAATAAATAATAATAAAGAGTGACAGGCTCTGACAGCCAAAACATGTTTTTAGCTTGTAAAGGACTACACTCATTAGCCACAATGAAATATTTACTCAGATAACATATAAACCTCATTTTTTACCAGGGCCAAAGTCCACTGAGATCAATGTAAAGATTCCCAAACCTGGTCAAGTGGGAGGTAGCTGGAGAATGAGTCCACTTCTCACTCATCCCACAGCTACAGCTCCTGTCTCATGGGGCTAGACCACTCTGAGAGTTGCAACTTGGCACTTAATATTGTAGCGCCACTCACTCAAATTTGGCCTGACTGTCCCTCCATCTTGGCAGAGACGCATCTGGGCCAAACCTGAGATGGAAGGCCTGTGCAAGTGCACCCAGTGCACATTGATTTATCTGGGCATGATTTCGGTGGGTGCAATTTTATCCCGGAACACCTGCACTTCTGAAATCCAGGACACTTATTTATGTATCTATTAAGGACCTAAGAGCTTTTGGTGTCTTTTGGCGGGAGGGAGGGAGGATCTTGTTCTTATTATGAAATTTAGGATGGGAGAGTAGGATTTGTGTTAACTGTCTTCTACAGTTAAAACATGATCTAAAATGAGCTAATTGTTTAAAAAAAGAATGTAAAGGCACGGCTTTATCAGAGTGTATAAGCAGATAATAGTAATTATTTTTTAGTTTGGAAACTTCCCAGAAAATACCAGGATTAGAGTAAACAAAATACAGTGTTTAAAACTTTTAACAGGTCCAAAATTCTCTTTAAGCCTTTCAGGAAAAAACTTTTTTATATTTTCATCCACATAAACTGTTTGGCCATCATTAATGAAATCATTATCTTTGAAAGCTGACAGTTGTTTGGCCTTTTCTTTATCATTGGCTTCTCTGGATCCAGCAGAACACTTTTAATCATATTTCCTATAACTAAAGAAATGAGGGACAAACATCTCTTATAACAATTGTATATAGCTCTCTTCTATCAATGGTACATGTCAAAAATGAGGATGAAATATACTCTTATAATTCTCCATTTTATACTGAAAGTCCTGCTAAAGCAATTCCAGACTTTTTTAAGACTCCAGAAAATATTCCTTAAATTTGCAAAAGACTTGGCATGCTTTTGTTGATGTTTTTTTAAAAAGGTAATTGTCCATATTTTTCTTCAACTTTAATGGATACTATATATTGCTTGAAATCCAAGACAAGTACTATTGGGTTACAAATTTCTTGACATTTATGTTTATGAGTGCTGTTCTTTATGTTTGTGAGTAGAGTGCTTTTGAACAGGAAAGGAAATCCAGAAGCAATATTTTCAAAACCCAAGAAAATTTCTAGGCAGAATATTTTAAGATGGGGTTCAGTTTGTAAGTAGCTAGTAACCATTTAATTCACCCATGTGCACATGACCAGCACAAAGGCTATGTTCCATGTAAGTTCTACTTAGAAGACTTAAGAGGTGCTACACAGGCAGTGAATTCCACCCTAATGGATAAAGTTCTAGTTTTGAAAAATATACATATGTGAGAGAGGCTGAAATATAAAGTTAAGGATTATACTTTAAAAAAAAAGAAATATGAAACTACACAGCTGGAGAAACCTAAAGAAAACTTTGACTTTGAATTTCCTACATAATATTTGTGTTTCTTACAAAAGCTATAATGTCCCCTTAAGTGTTTTATCTCTTAAGTAACTGATAGATATTTACAACCTTAGCATGAGCTTAATAACTTTTTTAACTGAGAATTTAAATAAAGCCTTTTCCACGAGCTATGGAACTATAATTAAAAGATAAATTTCATTTACAGAGTCTAAGTCTAGTAGTGAGTTAAATACAAATGTGCAAAAATAGAAAAGGAAAACTGAGCCAGATTTAGGAAAACAAAACAGGAAAAGAATCTACTATAAGAAGAAATACAAGTAGGTAAGAGGTGAACAAAATGTTAGGACAGATTAAAAAACAACATAAATCCATTGATTCCCATGGAGCTATGCCAATTTAAATCAATTGATATTCTGGTCCACAATTTCTATTTGCCCTTATGTAAGATTATCAACTAGGTTTTTCTTATTTTCAGACTGTATCTAGCTGTTCATTCATCCACCCATCTAAATTTCTGTGGAGAGACAGAAATACTGTCACTTTCCAGACTCAACTGTTAACCCCCCCCCCCCCCATGATCGACTACTCATACAAGGTGAAGTCCATTTCACCTCTTAAAATCAACAAACTCAGATTCTATGCAGATTAAATGTGGATGGGTTGGGTTCATTTTACCCTCCAATCTAGAGGTGAAGAGTGATGCTGTCCAGCCTGTGGAGGCTGCAGAACACTGGTATGGCCAGAGTCCAATATAAAGTTATATTTGGGGGGCAGATTCTCAGCTTGTGTAAATCAACATAGTTCCATCAATGTCAATATGTGAATTTACACCAGCTGAGGATCTAGCCCATGGAATCCACTTGTGATTTTCCCTGAAAATAGGATTTATTTCTAAAATAAATGTTGCTAATAAGGAGAACATTGGTAAGCTACTGGAAAATCTAAACAGCTTGGGCAAAAAGCACAAAACTGGAATGTGAATTTCTATGTCCGTAAATGTTAGAGCTGGTCAAATAACAACAAAATTATTCATATATAGTATATTCAATGATTAGTAGAGGGACAAATATTATCCTATAATCTGTAATTACTAATAAATAAGATAATGGCTCCTTTTCCTATATTCTAAATGTACTACTCACTGTTTCAGTTGTAAGGTAAAAGTACAGCTTTATGTCTCAGTCTTAAACCTCTAAAATTAGCTTTAAATTTTCATAGGAACTGCATAGAGTTAACAGAAAAATCACTCAAAATGCCCTCAAAGCATTAAATGTGCAGTGTGTTTTATTGTAGCATAACTTCATGTTGATATTTCTGAAGAGATTTCTTAATAGATACACCACACTACTTGCCGGTAAATTAATAAGTACAGTCACATGCCAGCAGTGCATGGCAAGAGACAAACACTGTCAACTCATCTGGCTTTTAGCTAACATTACATACTGTGAACCACAGATTATCACAGTGTAAATCTTCCATTCAGTTTGTAATTTAGTCCTGATTAGAGCTATATGAAAATTTTTCAGATGAAACTTTTTACACCAAAAAGTGCAGATTGGAGTCAACTGAAACATTTTAGTGAATTTGTTCTGAAATCTGAAGAAATCAAAATATTTTGACATATTAAAAATGAAATGTTTCCATTTTTCATTTTGAAACTACTTTTTCTTTCAAATGTTTTCAGCTTTTTGGTTTGCTTTTGAAAGCTTTTAGGTTTGGGTCAACTTAAAATAATTCTTTCCCCTGCAGAGTTTTTCAGTTTCTCCAATCATTTATTTGCACATCTCTCGTCATGATATTTTCACCTCACGCATAACTTAGACATAAGTTTGCAATGAGACAGGGTTAAAAATAAATCAAAATAAGGGCCCAATGCACTTTTGTGCTGCATATGGAAAGACATCACGTCACAGGAGAAGGGATACAGTTCTGGAGCCTTAAAATTCTAACTGTCCTGCAGGGTAAATTTCATTAAATAACACTGAGTTGCCATAAAGATGACACTCCCTTTCTGCAAAAGAAGTGGAATTTTAATGCTCCAGGACTATAGTATACTCTCTCTTTATATGACGTACTAGAGTGGGAACTCCAGTGTTATTAGACCTACAATATTACATTAAACTCTGAGCACTACAGAGAAAATGCAGTGAGTTCAGAGAAGAACAATAAAAAAAAAAAAAAAAAGATCAGGAGCTGGAGGCATCTCTCTTAAATACACCAGATATCATTTTCGGGGTACCTCTTCTGGGGTACCTTTGATCTGTTCTGTGAGCTGCCGCAGAAATGCCCTCTCAGGCCTCTGGCTGTCACTTCTCTCTAGACAGGGTCAGCTATTTCAAAGCAGAATACATTTATTTAAGGAGAAAACATAAAACAATAAAAGGATCTAAATCCATATTTAAGCTTACCAAAGGCCTACCCAGTCTCCACAACTAGTCCTCACTGGAGTCCCTGATAGGTTCCCAAGTCTTTCAACCCCTTCTTTAAGGGTTTCCCTTACTTGTTTATGATGGTCAGGTCAGTTTGTAGCCGCACAAAAACAACTGTCAGTTCAAGCTCAGCCTTTGTATCCCAAAAAGCCTTTGTTCTCAGGCCTCCTGAAACAGGTTAAAAACAGTTGCTGCCCCTTTCCCCAAGTGCTAAGTCTTCGAAGGCTGGGCATCTGCATAACTAGCCTTGGGTTTTGCATAAGTCACCTCCTAGTGATTCCAGATTGCACAGGGAATCCACTCTATGAGCCAAATACATATAAACACTTTTTTATACGAAGGTCTATGAGTATTCTGTGGGTCCATCTCATTTCGCTCATCTCAGTGCAATATTTTTTTTAAGTTTTTCATGCTTTCAAGGGCTGGCTCAAATATACAGATAATGCTAAATACAATCACCTCAAGATATGCTAGTGTTCATCATATCTGGCATACTAGGTTTTATTGGACATTCCACATTTTGAGTGAAACATGCTCCTTTTCTCATAGAATCACATAAGATTAGAGTTGGAAGAGACCTCAGGAGGTCATCTAGTCCAACCCCCTGCTCAAAGCAGGACAAATCCCAACTAAATCATCTGCTGCACTGCCAGGGTAGGCAATGTTCTATAGCCATAAGAGAGTTTTCTAGTCCAAAGACCCTTTAACCTAGGGAAAGATGCACTGAGTTGAGAGTCGGGTGACCATGAGTTCCAATCTAACCAATGCTGCCTACTGTTTATATTCCTGTGCAATTCAGTGCCATTATTAGTAAGCAAGCCTTCTTACCCCATCTTAGAAAGGAGTCAAGTATCACACTCCCCATTTTATAAATAAGTTAACTGCTAAGTTGTTCCAATCATTTCAAGCCAGAACCAGGACTAGAGCTCAGGTCTTTAACATGGCAAATACAAGTCTCAGTCACATTGCACAACATAACACAAAAATCTTTCCAACAAGGTCCATTCAGTAGTGGAATAATTCAAAACAACAGCAACAACCAAGTATTGAGAGCCCAGTTGCCTGGGACTTTCAAATCTTCGTTACCAAATGCAATGCAGCGAACCATTTTTCATTAGCAGACAAATAGACTGGATGATCTAATAGGTCTTTCCTGTTCGTACCTTCTATAATTATATGAGTTAATGAATCAGGAAAATAAATGTAAGGTAACAATTTTATGCATGGTACAGAGAATGGTTATTTAGAAGCACTTTTTCCTGCTTAAAAAAACACAAACACCATACTCAAAAAGTCTGAATTTTTATACTGACATTAAAAACAAACAAACAAAAAAAACAATAGAAACAGCTTGTTGATATGAATGCCCTATAATTGGTACCTCTGGTGGTTTGCTATGATTAACTGCTGCAACACCAAAACATATTGTTTTTCTCCCTTTACAGTATATTATTTGAGAAGATCATTAACTCCCAAGGATAAACCCATAGAAGAGGGCCTGGAACAGAGGAGACGAGGTCAGGTTCCTTCCATTTCCCATAATTATTCTGTTGTGGTGGAGTTTGGTCCTCTGTTGAAAGTACAGGGTGTTTCACTCTTAGAACCTGTGTCTTGTCTGAGATCTTCACAGATCTCAAGATATCTGCTGGAGACAGTGCTATCAGTGTGAAAGCTATGAATAAGATTCTCATCCCTCCTCTGGCTCTTGTACACTTGGTGAAGGGACTCTAAAAGCCCTGGATCCAGTCATAGAAGAATTTCGTCAACACAGTAACTGAGGAAGATAATGCAGGCTGTTTTCTGAGGACCCCCCTCACTATCCCTAGCACAGGGGTGTGCTGGGGATGTGGCAGGGTGAAGACACATGTCAGAGTTGGGGCCACAATACGTGGGAAGCACGGGGGCTCATAGGCAGCCAGTGACAGTCTGCCATAATTTAGACAGCTCTTAAGGACTTGTCTACATAAACATTTGGTTTGCAGCAACCTGGGATGTGAATCTACCCCGCACTAGCCTGCCATGCACTAATTGTCCATGTGGATCCTGCTGGTGCACACTAACTGTTAGTGCACTTTAATCTACTCTTTTTTCAAATCAAGGTAGATGAAAGAGCAATAACACACTATTAGTAAACGTCAGCAGGGTCCAGTGTGGGATACATTCACACACCCCAGCTTCCTGTGCACTAAATGTTCATGTAGACAAGCCCTAAGTTACATTGGGGTCTGCTCTGGTGCTAGAATAGCCCAGTATCAGGTGATAAAGATAACATAAGGCCACCTTAGCCCCACTACCACTACAACTACAGCCAGCCTGTACATTCTGCTCATACCCTATGTGCCTCTGTACCTGTTCTGGGCCCCCTCCTACTCTTCTAGCAGTGTGTGGTTACTATGGAAACACACTGACATGGTTTCCCATGACTGCAGTTGCTCTTGGAATCCCCATTTCAGGGAGCATCCTACTACATTAACATGTAGTTGAATCCCTGTGGTCACACACTGGCAGCCTTCCCATAGGACTCACATGGCTCTCACCTATCTGTGTTGGGAAGGGGAAGGGAAAGTTTTCAGCCTTAGAATCATACCCCTCTTCCAAGGATCCAGGGAAGACTCTCCGTGGTGTTAGCATCTGCGTGGAGGAGAGACAGGCTGGGTAATAAGTAGCTCCTTCATTAGGTGTAGAAGGGGGCCAGGGAACACAAATTTATTTCTGCCAGTCCCAATGATATTCTCCAAGAAAGGTAATACATCCTAGACCTGTATTGCCCTTCCCACAGAGCCCCAGCTGTTTGGGGAATTACTCATTAAGAGGATTCCCAGGGACAGCTATGGCCTGGGAGAATCCCTAGAAATGCAGATGCAATAGAGAAGGGTACTGGGGAACTTCCAGTTATATCAAGCCATGGGACTTTCATATGTTTTCCCCGACCTTCCTCTGATTTTTCGGACCTATGCAAATCTGAGGAATATGCAGAGACCAGAGGCTACTCCCATGGCTTCTGGTCTCATGGCTTCTTCTGCAAGAAGAGGAAACAAACCTTGTCCCACACAAACCTCACCCTCCCAACGAAACAATTTGAGAGAACTCCAGAGATTTCCTTTCCCTTCACACCCTCCCATGGAACTTTCATGAAAGAAGGTTTTACTCTAGAAGGGGCAATCCAGCCTCTTTTATAGATCCCTGGATAGATAGATAGATAGATAGATAGATAGAAGAAACAGGACATTCTTATTTGATCCCAGGGGAACAATTCCTTCATATTGGAACACACAAAATTTCAGGGATGAAAGAGGTTGCTATAAGACCATTCACTTGGCTCTGGATCCTGTTTCTGTTTAAGCCAGTGGGAATGCTGCCATTTACTTCAAAAGAATCAGGATTGGGCTGTTGATTATCAGCTACCAAAACATTAAGATAACATTCCACATTCAGATCAGCTGGATAGGGCATCTCAATTTGTCCTCTTATCTCTTCCTACCTTAGAAGCTTTAACAACCATTTGAATCAGCCAGAATGGATTTTTCTTAATATGTCTCTGTCAAATGATGGGCAGTATCAAGACAAACTGAAACAAAATCTATTGCATTTTTCCATCTCAAAGCCGAAGTGGATACAATTTTCTATTACACAGAAAAAAATAAAATAAAAAAATAAACAACAGAAAAATTGCAGATGTGTCTCTATAAGACCAAGCCTGATTTTCAAGTACATGCTACAAGTCTGATCAGTGCTTACAGTTTTCTTTGTTACTATTACACACTTCTTGTTATTCTTATGTCAGGGCATAAGATAAAAGAGCCTTAACCGCTGATGGAAATTACAGTTACCCTGAATTACGTGCCAGTCATCAACCTGCTGTGAAAGCTGAGAATGGCTGCACTGTCTTTTAAGCAGACAGGCTTCACCTCAACTAAGATTAGTAGAGTTGCATACTTTTCATAATATAAGGCTTTTTCTGACCCTTTTTTGGACCCTGCCAAATGTCAAAAGCATTTAAAATTAAACCTTTTTAAAAGAGAGAATGGAAGAGGAGAAACTTTTGTTAGCTAATAAATAGCCTGTTTCCTCCTCCTGTTCTCAGAATAGCAAATTGACCTTTTGCGTATCTTGTTCTAGATGTTTAACATTCTGTTCTGCATAAATTGGGAATGTATCTGTTTTGGTTTAGACTTAAGTCTGCAAGAAATTAAAGGAGCATGACTAGGAGAAGGATGCACTTTTTAAATAGCTAGTTTTATTATCCATATGATTTATTTCAGATCATTCAGTTATAAATTCTGTACTGGGTCAAAATGACTCAGCTCCCAGGTGCAGAGAGGAAGCATACATACCTTTAAAGAGTATAGCGGGCTACTGCTTCCAGACAGCTCCACTGGTTGGGGTGCAAGGGAGGCAGGGCCATAGCTCCTCCTACTCTCCACACTCCCCACCCTTTTTAGGGCACTGTCCATCCCCAAGAGAATGGCTATGGTGCTGCACCTGTGCACTACTGCATGCAGGGACTGCAGTTTTGGGCTTATTGTGCAGGTAGGGGATGCTCTTTACTTCCCCCTCAACCACTGAACAACCATAAATTACCAAACAGTGAGAACTTTCAGTATCCTAGTATCCTGTGCAGGATTCAAACAGACAAGTTAGAAGAGAAATAATCCCATTGTAGCTCCCTAGATCCCTCTGTCACTCTATGGCTATATATTATTAAATTCTGATTGGAATGCCACTCGGTACAATATAACCCTAGTAATACTCACTTAATATCTTCTACTACCATCCGTCATATTTACTGAAGAAAACGGGCTACTCACAGAGTTATGTAGGACTCAAAGTAAGAGTGGTAGAGTTGGGACTACTTGTATAATTAGGTACTACTCATCATGAATAAAGGTGGCCATATTCATTCCAGTGAAGTTAGAGAGGGCTGCCCAAGAATACAAGCTCTTAGGGCTGTTACCAAGGTGCTCCCTTTGGAGCAATTTGCTTAAAAGGAGGGAAGAGCAAGGATTAGGCAAAAATCTGGCTCTGCTGCTCATGTGCCTACTAGCTGGAAGTATGCTGCATCCCTTAAAGGAAGGCACAGATTAATTTTCCCCATGCAACTGGGGAGCCTCAGAAGCACCCAATGTGCCCTGTTATAGTGGATTGTGTTTCAAGGGGACTACTTGCAGAGCAAGGTATTATGCGGCGGGAATGAGGATTGATGTATCTTTGTTCTTTATTTCAGATGTTAAGAGTAGATTAAAACACTTTCTCACCCCATTGTACCCATTCTTGTACACAGATTTTTAGCTACATTCTTCCACTGAGCAGGTTCTAGAGGCAAAAGATATATCTTCAATAAAACTCACGCACTAACATTGTAGCCTTGTCTTATGCAGCCATGCAGGGGACTAAACAAATGTAACACCTCCCTCCCTCCTAGTCCTCCCTCCCTTGCATGGCCAAGTAAGACCTAACTTTATTCCAGGATTGAGTCTGATGTGGAGCTCAGCTCCTGCACTCTAGCTATTTCCCTGCATAGGGCAAGTGCGTAGGTAGTGAGGACAGAGTGGGCAGAGCCTTGGCTGTGGATTACCCCAGCAGAACTGGACAGGCACGAATGGGGAAGCAAACTGCATCCTTTAAAAAGCTTCTGTAACTTACTGCCTCCTCCCTATAGGCATGGGCAAGAGAAAGCAGGGAAGACATCACAATTCCTGGGCAGAGCAGTTATGCACTACCCGTTAATCAGACATAAGCCTAAATGCTCAGTTTATCCCTTTCTGTGCAACTGATTTAAACATTGTTATTATTATAATCATGATTATTTATACTGTATTGTGGTAGCTACCTAGAGGCCTACACGAGGTCAAGACCCAACTGTGGTAGACAGTATACAAACATATAGTAAATGGTAGTCTCTACTCCAAAGTAGAGACAATGTCCGGGGAATATCTAAACACTTGAATATATATTTCTAATTTTGGTAAATATACCCTTTTTAGCATCCTAAAGCCTTTCAGCTTGCAAGGGTATAGAATAAATTGAGTTTTTAAATGTCACCAGAATATTTGAAGGCATATATGATTCATTTAAAAATAGAAAGTAGAATTTATCCTGCTGTATTATTTGATAAAAAGTGATTAAACAGAGTCTGACAAGATGTTAGACACAAATCTATGACATTTTGGGGGACAAACTTGGAATATTAATGAACTGCTTCCAACCTGTGTATTTAAACAGTTTGTAAAACTGAAAATATGTTCCTATAATCATAGTATTAACATTTGTTTGAGTCCTCACTAATGATAAGAAAGCAGTAATACAGTCAAAAGATTTAGCCTACTTCAAAAACAGAAGAAACAGAAACCCTTTTTTTTTACCCTGATGGTTAAAACTAGTTTGGTGCCTCTCAGGATCAACATATTCTTAGATAAAGTACAAACCAAGCATGAGATTTGCATCTCCACTTCAGATTTCTCACATTCGGACTTCTTTCTGCCTTATCAATATTGCTACCAAAAGCTTAGCAAATGCAGCTAGAGTGGAATCTTTCACTGCAGTTCTGACTGAAAACTTAATTGTTCATGTCCACTTCTAGTAGCAAGCCATGCCTGCAGACTTGTGATAAATCCAACTGCAAAATAGGGCAAACTAGGGGATATATGCAAATAAAATATTAACCTACTTCTGTAAGAGTTAATGTGCCCAATTATATTATACGTATTATGCACATAACTTAATTTCATTTTTGCCTTAAATTGAATGGCCTCATCAAAATGAGAAATACACTACCTGAATTTCAAGCAATATGGGTCAGTTTAAATATGCTTAATGTTACCATGTCCTTAGCAAATTTTCTCTGTCATTTAGATCAAAGGCATATATTTGCAGCATTTTCCATGCCTGTTCTACGGATATAACACCATTGCTTTCAAATGAACCTAGTACTAATGCTATTGTAATTGTTCAGAAAATTTTAAAAGCACAGAATTAAATTCTGTGAAAGATTCTCTTTAATAAAATATCTCTTTGCTTTTACTTATGACTGTGCCATTATTTATTCTATTCATGCAGTACTTTTCACAAGTTTCAAAGTGTTTGACAACAAAAAAAAAATCAATTAAAAACCCAAAGACAACACTACAACATGAAAGACAAATAATATAAATTAAATTCATAATTCGGAATTATTCAAATTAAAAGTTATTAAAGGTGTCCATAATAATAATAAAAAAAATCTTCAAAAGAACAAAAAAGGCAACAAAGGGTTTGAAGACTATTTGTTTTAATATCTGTAATTGATTTAATATTTTTAGCAATACTTTTGCCTCACAATGTTATAACTGACAGTTGACTGTGACTTGCAAAGAGAAAATTATATATGCAGTTACATAAAAATCCATGGTTTCCTCAGAACTAGTTATGCACTTTTTACTGAGCTTTCTACAGACTTACAGAGTCTGGCTGAATGTGGTAATGATATTTTGCACCTCTCTGGCACCTTTGATCCAAGAATCTCAAACCATTTTAATTGTGTGTTGAACTCCCACAATTTCCTTTGAGATAAATACAATCCATATTTGACATATGGAGAAACTGAGGCACAAAGCTTAACACTAACATTTTCAAATTTGGGTTCCTATCTTTAGTGATCTAAATCCAGAATCTCTAGGAAAATGGCCTGATGTTGAGAGGTGGCAATCATCCACAATTTGCACTGACATCAGTGGGTGTTTTAGATTCTCACTGCCTCAGAAAGTCAGGTCACTTTTATTTAGGATCTAAAATATGGACTTGAAATTTGAACTTTTGGCCTGATTTGACCACTTCACAGAGGAAGTCTGTGGCAGGGTTTGGAAGAGAATCCAAGGCTTTCATTCTCAGTCTTGTCCACAAGAGCATTTTTCTATTAGACATATTTCTAACTCACCTATGCTGTAGTATCTAGGGTCAATGCTACTAAGCGCTCGTATAGTACTATCTATCTATCTATCTATCTTTATGGCCTTCATCACAACACTATGTGAGCACCTCAAAAACACTGATGAATTTCACCTCATAACGCCCATGTAGAAGTATCATTATCCCAATTTTACAGATTGAAAACTGAGGAACAGAGAGATTAAGGAACTGATTATGATTTAGGGAGACCTGTGAGCAAGGGATGGTATATAAACTGCAGCATTTCAAGGATAGCCAGGAATCTGTGCTGTTAGTCAGATACATTCCTCTGTGCTACAACTGTCTCTGTGATCCCTCCTTGCTCTGGGCACCA
Organism: Terrapene triunguis; assembly: GCF_002925995.2. Lineage (NCBI taxonomy): Eukaryota > Metazoa > Chordata > Testudines > Emydidae > Terrapene > Terrapene triunguis. The sequence continues at coordinate 11,450,325 of NW_020664417.1, read as the reverse complement.
GTAAAGCCAACACAGCTGCACTAGCCAGTGGATGTCAGGGTAGTTCTTTCCCCTCCCTACTCCCTTGAATGTGCATGTAGGTGAAATCACAATTTATCCCTAAACTACTTGCCCCAGGTGGTAAAGCCATGAATGGAAAGCAGATCTCCTATATCTCAGTTCCCTGCCTGAACCACAAGAACTTCCTTTCTCTCAATACTCAAAGCATTGTACAAATATTAACTCATTGTTTATTAAATTATTTAACCTATTTTAAGTTTTTTTCTCCCATGCCTATCACATTTTAGTTTAAAATAAGTCAGCTGAAAATGAGCTTTTGTGGTTCTCTTACTCGACAATATGAAACAAAATAAATTGCTTAAGGTAGTATGAATTAGAAAAGGGTAGTGTATATTTTACTTAATTCTTTTTCTGTATTTGAAATGTCTCAACTATTTTGAGGGTCTGAACTTCTTGCCTCTTTCATTGATTTTACAGTTCAATTGACTTCAGTGGATCTACTCCTGCTTTACACCAGGAAAAGGATAATCAGGCTCTGTGGGATATAAAGGACTGTTGTTGTTTTTTTATAAGTGTACAAAAAAATACATGTAAGCAGAGTCAGGATAAGCTCTACCCTGACATCTGGTGGTGAATTATGGCGAGGGTGGAAAAGAACTTCAGGGGCTGATCTTGTTTGCATAGGCACACCCACACGCCTAGCCTGGGACAACAACAACTGAAAGTGGTTACTTTGGCTGGTGTGGGATCCCCAGTTTCTCTGTTATTGGGGCAGGAAGAATAAAGTGTTGTTACCCTGATTCTGTGAATCAAGGCCAGTGGAACTGTTGTATGACAGAGGGAGTCACCAGTAACTAAGTAGCACTCGCTAGACAAGGGGTATGGGTTACAAAACCCAGTGAATTGAGAGAGGTTGGGGACAGGTATGTGTATCTGGTGGTATGGGCCCCTTTTGAGGGACTGGAACACCAATTGCACTACCCCCTCTCTCCACTGTTGAATAGCAGAGCTAAATTTGCTTCCATTAGGAGCCTAGCTAGAAGTTGCTGAACTGAATTCACTTTGGGCCAATGCTGCACCAGCACTGGGGCTCCCCCTACTACAAGCTGAAATCGCTAAAATTGCTGAGCTGAGTGCTGTGGTAACCAGTGGGGGAGCCTGAAGATATATTGCTAAGCAGCTGGTAGAGCCAAGCAGTTTGTGGGATGGTTGGAGTGGCTCATGGAACAGGGAGCGGAGCTGAGCCATTTGCGGGGACAGCTGGAGCGGTTCATGGGACAGCTGGTGGAGTGGAGTGGCTGGCAGAGCTGAGCAGTTTGTGGGATGGTTGGAGTGGCCCACGGAACGGGGAGCAGAGCGGAGCAGTTTGCGGGGACGGCTGGAGGAGCGGAGCGGAGTGGAGCGGCGCGGTGTGGCTGGTAGAGCAGAGCCATTCATGGTAAAGGCTGCAGCAGAACTCCACAGAGAGGTGGGGCAGTCGGCCTTGGACCACGTAAGGTGCCCCTTAATATCCCGTGTGCCCCCCCCATTTCTGTGCAGGATTGGGGGGGGGGGTAAAACTCTGTAGATAAACTTTTGAACTCTGGGGCAGCACTGACCAGGGACAGAGACTTTGGGGTTGTTGGACTTTGGGGTGATTGGACTTAAGACCCTGAGGGGAAAAGGACACTGCCAAACTTACTTGGAGGTGGGTCTTTTGCTCATGGTTTGTGTTATGAATCCTGTTTTTGGTGTTTCCCCAACATAATGCCGCATTGTTTCCCTCCTTTATTAAAAGGCTTTTGCTACACTCAGACTCCGTGCTTGCGAGAGGGGAAGTATTGCCTCCTAGAGGCGCCCGGGGGGGTGGTATGTAATTGTCCCAGGTCACTGGGTGGGGGCTCGAGCCGGATTTGCATTGCGTTATTGAAACGGAACCCCTAGATACTGAACCCGGCCCTTGTTGCTGCCAACTCAGAGGGGCAGAAGGGTTACATACAGTTAAAAAAAAGCTGTAGTACACCAACAAAAGTACACCAAGAAAAAAGAAAAATAAGGTCAGTTCTGAAGCACTTTATCAGAACACATTCTAACCTCATCAAGATTTCAGGCTAGCATCCTTATTTCCAATGCATTGAAGGGTTCCTTGTTCTTTACTCAACTTTCTTACACCTGTTACTAAGGATCTGATTCTGTCATGGAGATCCTGGATTCTGTCACTTCAATGGACCTCCGTGACATCTTTGGCTTCAGCTCACTGCAGAGGTAGGGCTGGAGCAGCTGTCAGCTGCCACCCTTGAGCAGCGGCAGGGCCAGTATAGTGGCTGCCGGGGCTGCTGGAGCAGGGGCCACTGGGTCAGCCCCTGGGATCTCTGGAGCAGTGATCTGGGGCTGCCACAGCAGCAGTGGCTTGGGCTGGATCAGCCCCTGGGGCGGGAGCAGCGGCCGTCACTATAGGAGCAGCCTCTGGGGCTGAGTCAGTGCCACAGGAGGAGTGGCAGGGCTGGAGCAGTGGCCAGAAGTCAGCCCCCACCAGGGTTCCAAGTTTTAGTCCCATCCCTAGGTATTTTTAGTAAAGTCAATGATAGGTTGCAGACTTCCATGATTTTTTGTTTATTGCCTGCAACCTGTCCATTACTTTTACTAAAAATACTCATGACAAAATCTTAACCTTACCTATTACCAAGGTGATATTCTTGTCATTGTAACATTCCTGTGATTCATACATCCTGTTTCTTTTACTTCAAGAAAGCATCCACTGGCTGTAAGTTCTTCCTTTCTGTTTTTTAAAAGTTCTTTCTAGGCACGCCTTTATTAAAAACACATTTTAGGTCATCATACTTTGTCACTTTTAACTGCTCAAAGGTTATAATAAGCAATTGACTACCCTAACTTTCAATTGTCCATCTGAAGTCACACAAAGTCTTAGAGTGTTGAATTATTATTTTCAAACCAAGTCTCATTTCAGAGACATTGTGATCCTCTGATCAAGCACAGTTTATAATTTCACCAGAATACATTTAAGGATCTTAGTTACTGTCTCCATGAAACACCAGCCTTTGTGTAATTTTCATACATTTGAAAATGTGAATTTCCTCTAACAACTTTACTCAGGTAAATCTTTCACACTCTCTTTTGACTTTATTTGTTCTCTTTGTTTTTTGCAATCTGGACACACAGTTTGAATTTGCTGCTCCACACCAGGCTCAATTGGCTGAACAAGAGCCTTTGAACAAGGAATTGTTGCCCATTGCTCCTTTATTTCTGCCATATCCTTCACACATTTTACATTTTTTGAAGTGTCAGCTTCTTTGTAACTCTGTGACAAGGTTTAATTATTTGCTTCATTTTCCTGAGAAATGTGATGAAGGAAAAGCATTTAGGACAAGGCACTCCATGTTAGACAAGGAAGTGTCTATGTGTAACTGGGATTTCAGGGCAAATCATGTACAATTGTTATTAAGATGGACTGCAGAATAGGTACATAACTATTTGCTGCAGACTCGGACCAGAATTTTACTTTTTTGAGGTTTTTCTGAAAGTGTTATGTACACATATACAAAGCCTTTCCCCTCTGATGTTCTTCAGAGATGACTTCCTAGTGTATAGTGTAGCCTAAAGCATAGGGTAGGAATCAGCATTCTCTGGCAGGCCAATAACGTGCTTGATCATAGCTTAAGGGCACATCTTCACTACCCGCCGAATTGGCGGGTAGCTATCGATCTATTGGGGATCGACTTATCGCGTCTTCCGTCGACTCCAGAAATCCACCGCGGCAAGAGGCGGAAGCGGAGTCGACGGCAGCGCGACAGCGGTCGACTCACCGCCGTCCTCACAGCCAGGTAAGTCGACCTAAAATACGCAACTTCAGCTACGCTATTCACGTAGCTGAAGTTGCGTATCTTAGGTCGACCCCCCGCTGTAGTGTAGACCTAGCCTAAGAGAGAAGTGATTTAAACCAACAGTATATTACTGCATTAACCATAAGGAAGGGGTAGAGTGTCTAGTTCTATTCCAGGCTCTGTATAACTTTTAGCAAGTCACTTAACTTGTTCTATGACTCAGTTTGCCTCTGAATAGAAAAATGTAACCACACTCTACTCATTCTATCTCACACAGCTGTTGTGAATTTTAATTAATTAGGGCTAAATTCTGCTCTCAGATACACATTGACTTTCGGTGGGAGTTGTATGTGTATCTGAAAGCAGAGTTTGGCTCTTTATGTTTAAAAAGCACTTGAGATCCTCAGAACAGAAGCATCTATGGAAGTGACCACTATTATTATATTAACTCATTTTGTATGATGTTGACTAGGATATCTTATCTAATCATTAACATTATCTAAACAGATGCCACATTTCCTCTTTCAACATAATCCCACAGTAAAACCTTCTTATTGATGTGGATATCGGTAACTCTGTGATGTGTAGTCTCTTATGTACTCCAACTCTTGTTAACACCTGTAAAGATCTGGATTTTACAATACAGTTATTAACAGACTTTCCCTGTTATTAACTGTTTATGTCAATATTCTGAATGTTTTATGATTAGGTGTTTAAAACATATTTTGATGATTACATACTTTTTATTGTTTGTATTTTCAGGCAATTCTTTTTAAGGGTTTCTTCACCTTTGCTTACTTCTTGAATTAAATGATGCAGAAAAGGGCTTACAGGTACATTTTACTGCTGATGCTGAAGAAAGGTGAGTGCTGAGTGTTACATATTTAGCATGACTGTACTGAGTAAAGCTTTCCCACACTAGTTTATGTGAACAAAAGGAACTTTTCCCTGCAGATGTGATCTCAGTTTTATAAAATCATTTGCAAAATTAGATATGTCACATCTTTGACAGAATCATAATCAATGTCACAACAAGACATTCACTGCTGAACATACTTTTATCTGTGCAATGTTGTGTACATAAACTGTGTTATGGGGGGGGGGGGGAAGTGCCACTCTCAAATTAAAGATTAGTGTAATACACACATTTCTGATTAGGTATTAGGCATGTTCTCTATTTAATAACATGCATAAGAGATGAGTTTTTTCTCCATAGGGATTCAACTAATCTCTGTCAGTAGTGATTTTATTCCAGCATCTATCCCCTATTTGCCAGAATTACTTACCTTATTTTAGAAGGAAAGAATCCCAAAATCATGTTTGCTTGGTTTTCAACTGTTCCCCTTCCAGGCCTTCATAATATAAAAGTGAGCGTTTCTTTAAAAAATCCAGAATTAAAGAAAAAACAAAAACAAAATTTTTAAAAATGGAGCAATAATATTGAGATGTCTTCACTCCATTTCTTCAATAAACTTTTGGCTTCAGAAAAATCCTGAGGTTTATATGATAAAAGGAATGGATAATTAAATGAGAAATGTTACAAGTAAATAGTTTCTTACAAGTCACATATGAAGGGGGTTATGCATATCTCATAAAGCATCCTCAGTATCCCTAAGGTTGTGAGATTTTTAATTGTTGACCTTACGCAAGTCTTTCTATGGGAAAACAGATTAAATGCTCTCAACTGATAGTATATATGTTTTTAATTCATCCCTTATTTATATGCAGTACTGTACTATATTGCTTGGCTATTTCACAATCATATAGGATTTATTTATTTTTGGTCTGTTTCACACTAGACCTTGTATTTTCAAAAGTTCTCAGTATTGGCCTAACTCTGCTCAAGGTGGAAGGTTTACCCTTGACTTTAATGGGAGCAGAGTTAGGCCAATTTCCAGTCTTTTTTAAAAAATTTACCCTAAAAGCTAAAATATGAAGAGAATGTATGCAGGCTATCTACTGTTTGGTATTAATTTTGGTACATTGAGGTATCTACAACTATGGGTAGAAGTGTGCTCTCCATATGATTTTATCGCGTTCAGATACTTTATAGGAAAAAAAATAAAAAGTAATATTTTGCACTTATATACTGCTTTTGAGATGAGAATCCTCTAAGATAGCAACTATTATGAACATCCTTACTTTGTAGGGATATGTGAAGATTAGAGCTCTAAAAATAATGGATGTTTTGGTTTAATTAGTTGTACTGAAAAAACAAACTGGAAAAAAAAATTGTTTCAGGTCAATCCAAAACATATTTTTTGTACTTTCAGCAACCAAAAAGTAGAAAAAAAATTGTTTTATGTTGTACAAAAGATATTGTTTTGACCCAAAATAAAATGTGTATTTAGCTTTCAACCCTTTTAAAACATTTTTTAAAGAAAAGAAAGGAATTTTTGAAACAAAAAGTCATTTTGAATTAAAAAAAATATTTTGTTTTGAAAATATTAAAACAAAACACTTCTTTTTTTGTAATTCTTCTCTTTTTTGTTTTTATTGAAAAATTCAGCATCAGTTTGTGAAAGGTTTCAGTTGATCCAAATCTGCATTTTTCAGGGGAAAAGTGCTGGCCGAAAATTTTCACCGAGCTCTAATAATGATATTCCAATTCTGTTTGACATAGGCATCTCAGTTCTTCACCTCCATCCATCTTTGTCTATACCACATGGTAGTTTGTTCAGAGATAACAAAGAGAGATGTACATTATCTTAGATGAGTAGAAACACATAATCAGTATCAATTAACAGAATTAACAGAAAAATTGAATGAGCGATGACTGAATATTGTATAAATTAGAGAACAGGCTTATGGTGATACCTCTGTAATGTTTCTCCCACAAATGATTGCAGACAAGTGAAAAATAGTTCAAAATGTATTTTTTATTAATTGTGTATATAAAGAAATTTTGTTAACTTTAAATAGGTTATATGTGCTTAACTCACATTATATGCTGAGCTGGGTCATGCAGTGTGCTCCTTATTGGCATTAGAGAATATAAGCTTTTTGCAAAGGTTATCCATCTTCCCAAGTCTTTTATGGGTTATTTTGAATGCAGAGGTGAGCAGTCATCAACTTCCCAGAATCTCCCTTTCCTTTATCTGTATGCATATAGGTAGGACACATTTAATGATGTGGCCCAATGATGAACATTTCTAAAGGAGAGCTGTTTGTAGGAAAACTTGTACAGCAAATATCCAGTAGGCAAGAAGAGACAGTCCCAAAAGACAATAAATGGCAAATGACAGAGGATGGAAAGGAATTACCTCTTCCATGAAAACAGTGGTATTCGTGTGGAAGAGATGGGGTCAATGCTGTGGAGTTGATGGTGGCAAAGTTTTCAGTGATGATACATAAGTGGAAAAGCAAATTTATCTGGATATAAATAAAAATAAAAACAAAGGTTATGGAGATGCAAGGAGAGTTCCAGAACACTCCTGGCTAATGACACTCCAAAGTAGCAGGAGTACATGTCCTTTCCCTTCCCGGCGCAGAGGTGAGAGCACACTGCACACTCTAAAAGGGTGGCATAGTGATTGTGTTCCTTTGGAGTTCCAGAAAGCATTGTGCCTTCAAGGTACAATTGAGCCCTTAGGGCCAATTCAGCATCCCAGTGGAGGGGGGGACATAATGTATAATTCTGATGGTTGATAGGAAGTTATTTGTTACACCCCGGTCCCAGAGTGGTTGGCCTTTTATAGGGAGATGGACCCAGCTCTACCTGTGAGTAATCAGTTACCTCCCAACTGATACAGTAAGGCCAGGGATCAGCTGGTATGTGGAAGATCACCTGGGAATAGATCCACAAAGGGACTTAAAAGTTAGAAGCTGCAATACCTAAGAGCCTTGCAACCCAGTGGAATCCATAGCCCTCAGTTTGCCCCTAGGCTCCTTATACAATGTATGAAGTGATATAGGCACCTAGGAATGGGAGATGGGTGTGGCCTAAGGCTTGTCCCTCCTAGGGTATGTCTACACTACGAGAGTAGTTCGATTTTAGTTAAATCGAATATGTGCAATCGATATTAGAAAGTCGAACATATGTGTCTACACTAAGGACAGTAATTCGACTTTGTCAGTCCACACTACCAGGGAAAGCGTCGACATTGGAAGCAGTGCACTGTGGGCAGCTATCCCACAGTTCCCGCAGTCCCCGCCGCCCATTGGAATTCTGGGTCGATCCGCCAATGCCTTCTGGGTAAAAAAATGTGGCGAGGGTGCTTTTGGGTAACTGTCGTCATCCGTCAGTCACTACCGCCCCCCCTCTCTCCCTGAAAGCGCCGGCGGGAAATCAGTTCGCGCACTTTTTGATCAGTGACAGCGCGGACGCCACAGCACTGCGATCATGGATCCCGCTGCGACCATCGCTGCAGTTGTGGCCGTTCTCAACACCTCGCAGCTTATCATACACCTTTCCCTGAGGCAGATGCAGAGAAATCAGGCGAGGAGGCTACGGCACCGCCGTGAGGGCCTGAAGTCGGAGAGTAGCACAGAGCTGTCAGAAACCACGAGCCCCAGCGCCCAGGACATCACGGTGGCAATGGGGCATGTGGATTTTGTTGAACGGCGATTCTGGGCCCGGGAAACAAGCACGGACTGGTGGGACCGCATAGTGCTTCAGGTCTGGGATGAATCCCAGTGGCTGCGAAACTTTCGCATGCGGAAGGGGACTTTCCTCGAACTTTGTGAGTTGCTGTCCCCTGCCCTGAAGCGCCAGAATACCAGGATGAGAGCAGCCCTCACAGTTGAGAAGCGAGTGGCCATAGCCCTCTGGAAGCTTGCAACGCCGGACAGCTACCGGTCAGTCGCGAATCACTTTGGCGTGGGCAAATCTACCGTGGGGGTTGTTGTCCTGCAAGTAGCCAAGGCAATCGTCAAGGTACTGCTGTCAAAGGTAGTGACCCTGGGAAACGCGCAGGCCATCATAGATGGCTTCGCTGCGATGGGATTCCCAAACTGCGGTGGGGCTATAGATGGGACTCACATCCCTATCCTGGGACCGGGCCACCAGGCCAGCCAGTACATCAATAGAAAGGGCTACTTTTCAATGGTGCTGCAAGCACTGGTGGACCATCGGGGACGGTTTACAAACATCTACGTTGGATGGCCGGGCAAGGTTCATGACGCTCGCGTGTTCAGGAACTCTGGTCTGTTTAGACGGCTGCAGGAAGGTATTTACTTCCCGGACCACAAGATAACTGTTGGGGATGTGGAGATGCCTACAGTGATCCTCGGGGACCCAGCCTACCCGCTAATGCCCTGGCTCATGAAGCCCTATACTGGGGCCCTGGACACTGCACAAGAACTCTTCAACTACCGCCTGAGCAAGTGCAGAATGGTGATGGAGTGTGCTTTTGGCCGTCTCAAGGGGAGATGGAGAAGCTTACTGACTCGCTGTGATCTCAGCGAAACCAATATCCCCATCGTTATTGCAGCTTGCTGTGTGCTCCACAATCTCTGTGAGAGCAAGGGGGAGACCTTTATGGCGGGGTGGGAGGTTGAGGCAAATAGCCTGGCTGCTGATTACGCCCAGCCAGACAGCCGGGCGATTAGAAGAGCCCAGCGGGACGCGCTGTGCATCCGGGAGGCTTTGAAAGCCAGTTTCAAGGCTGAGCAGGGTACCCAGTGACTTTTAAGTTTGTGGACACAGAAGCTGAACTTGCCCCCGTTTCTTTACCCAGTTGCCGTCGACTATCCTCTCCAGTTACATACCCCCTTAACCCCCTTCCCAAAAAATAAAATCTGTTCTGTTTTGTTAATGGACACCGTTGTCTTTATTACTGTTTTCGCGGGAATGTTTTAAACCTGGGACGCAGACTGTGGCGGGGGGCGGGTTTAGTGTTGTGATGCAAATGATGCTTCTAAACTCCAGGAATGACAGGCTCCGCGGTGGTGGACTGGTTGTTTCAACGGAGCCTGCCAGCCCTCCTGGCCGGGACTGCGTGTATGTGTCGGCTATGTGACTGTCTTGCACGGGGAGGAGGGTTACAGATCCCCTGCTGCGCGGCTCTGTGATCCAGGGTAAGGACCGCTGCATAAGATCTGTAACTGCCCTCCCCCGCCACCAAGTCACAGAGCAACACCACCCCCCCCTGCTGCTGAGCTCGCCACGGTGTCAAAACAGAAACTGCGATTCAAACTGCCCAGACAGGAAAAGGAATTCAAATTTTCCCGGGGTGTGGCTGGTCAGAGCATCCGAGCTCGGACTGCTGTCCAGAGCGTCAACAGAGTGGTGCACTGTGGGATAGCTCCCGGAGCTATTAGCGTCGAATTCCATCCACACCTAGCCTAATTCGACATTTAGCGCTACTCCTCTCGTTGGGGAGGATTACAGAAATCGATTTAAAGAGAGCTCTATGTCGAACTAAATAGCTTCGTGGTGTGGACGGGTGCAGGGTTAATTCGATATAACGGCGCTAAATTCGACATAAAAGCCTAGTGTAGACCAGGCCCTAGAGAGTTATTCACCAAGTCTTGGCCAGAGGGAGGCACCTATCTCTGCTTGGACTTTTCAGCTGTGAACCCTTGCCTGGAGTTAGGTCCCTAATTCCTTCTGTATAGCTATCTCCTCGTCCTTTTAGAAGCCAGAAAATAGGTCAGTTGAGCCAGCCAATCAGCCAGAACTACCCAGCTAAATTTATGTCTGACTCTCAGGTAGATGGCTTGTGGAATGTAAAAGCTTCAGAGTGTAGATGGGCTTCCATAGAAGACACTGGGTCAGGGTAAAAGGACATGACTTTATGTTGAACTTTTGTTAAATAGTTTTATTTTCTGGCTAGTGAGTGTTCTTTGATACATGAACTGGTGAGATAGTTCACCAGCTTACAAGTCCCCTCCAATGGGCATGTTTTTAAAAGATAATTCATAGATTCTATATAATAATGTATGAAATGAGAAGCAAAATTGGAAAAGAGTGTATAAAAGATGGAATAAATGTATTGTCTCATTTGCCTGTTGATTGGTATTTGGTTGGGACACTAGAGTGGATGGGAAAGTAATAACATTATTTTTGTGATCTCCTGGATTAGTTAGGGCACTTACATAAGATGTGGGAGGTCCAAGTTCAAAGCCCTGTACTGCCTGATTTGAAACAGAGATTTGAATTTAGGTTTCCACATCCCATGTAAGTGCACTAGCCACTGGGCTATAGAGTCAGTCTCACTCCTGAATATTCAATTATTTATACAAAGTGGAACAGCCTAAACAGAAGAGATTGAGACACCCACTCTAGAATATCCAGGTGGTTAAGTTAGTCACTGGAGACATGGGTTTAAGTCCCTCTCCAAATCAGGGACTCAAAACCAGGTCTCCCACATCCCAGGCAAGTGCCCTGGCCACTAGCATAGACACATGCGCTCAAAAAAACCTCCTGATATGCTTACCTCCAGCTGCCATTTGTTACAGATATTAGGTTGTAGAAATCCTCTGAGCATGCATATAGGATCAGGATCAGGACCAGATAGTGAGATAGGCAGGGGAACACCTTATTTGAGAATCCACCTCAAGGCCACCTGAGTTTCAGCTTGAGCTAGGGCTCCAAGCAACTTGTTAGCTGTGGAGAAACAACAGGGCTAAGGTGGCTTTGTCAACAAGCAGAAACCTGACTAGCTTTAGGAAGTGATTTTGAGAACATCAGTGGTACCTAGCTGGTGAACTTAGAAGCCTAAAGAGGCAGCTAGGAAGTTAAGAGCCTAAATACTTGTGTGAATCTGGTCCTTAATGAGTAAGCTGAGTGTTCTTGCATTAGGCAGCTCAGCATGACCCCAGGTCATCTTATATCAGTTTAATTGTATTATATCTTCACTAGAACTGTATAAAAGACATAAGATTTCCTTTTCTTATGTAAACTTTATGGACAGTATTTCCAAAGGAGCCCAGGGAGCAACCCATTAGATCTGAGTACCTAACCATACTGGGTGCCTTTGAAAAGCCCATCATATAGGGTAAAATCCTGCTAGCCTAAATCTCATTTTAATCAATTAAAAATCCCCTTGGCCACAATGATTTGGGTATTTTTTATTTCCAGTGTTGCTTAGCCAAATCTTGATTTGGTCCATATCAGTGAGTCATGTATGACAAGCTGTTAATATTAATATATTTGGATGAAATATTTGTCATAATTAATTGGAAGGCAGAAAAGTGATGACTAATGAATCTAGTTTCATTGCCTATAAATTAGAAATGCATTTCAGTATGATATAAATCTTTTACTAGGAGAGGACTATTATAGGTCCTGATTTTCAGTATTAAAGGTCTTGGTGGTTCCTTATTTAATCTAATTACTCCCTCAAAAACAATTTCCTGAAGGCCAGTCTCAGGTTTCTTTGTCCAAAATCCAAAACCATTTAGAATTTAACATAATATTTAATATATTAATATTAAACAGTAAGTATTTTATAGCACTTCCAATAAAGTACCTATTTTATGGATACTAAATCTGGGTGAAATTAGTGAAGATTCTGCAGCAATGTTTTCAGCAGTTCATTTCACACTCCAGAAATTTCAGTCAATTGGATATTTTCTTACGGAAGCAGGTATGGAAATTTTTTTTTGTGTTTTTCAGGAAGACTAGTTAGTAGCCCTAATCTATCCCCCCAAGATTCAAGCATTGAAGGGACCTTCTGTATATGGATCTTTTCCTCAGATATGGAAAGGGGTCTCAGATGTCTATGCACTACAAGTGGGATGATTTTGTAAGGCCAGTAAGGTAGAAACAGAACTCAAAGAATTATTTTACTCAAAATTCATTCTCAGTTCATTAGACCAAGTTGTTTCATGGAAACAAACCCTCCACCTCCAGTAGAAATGGAATAAATTCACGTCTAGAAAATATACAAGAGCTATTTTTGATGCAAAGGCAGATTTTTGATTTGACTAATATACATTGAGGAAATATTTCATGCCAATGAAATTGAATTTTTTTTGAAATTTTTCATCCATGTGACATATTTAGCCACATGCTGCAATTTTGCAAATTAAACTTATGCATATTTCATTGAAATAGCTTTCTGTGACAAATATTTCATCCAAATCTAAAGGATACAGATTGGCTTTACAATGACTGCTTTTTTTATTGTTATTTTTTTTAAATGGTTTCTCTTCAGGTTTTCTGCCTAAAAGAACTACTTCCAAGACATGGTGTTTCTTCATCATACATTTTCTATAATGAATTATAATTTTATGCATTCTTATTATTAAACTATAGATATATCCAAATAAAAAGACAGAGTCTAGATTGGTTGAAATAGTTTTCCAATAATTCCATAGCTCTGGTTAGAACTTTTTAAAGAGATATTTCCTTTAAATAAAAATCAGGAAAATGTTCTCAGCCAGTGCATTACCTTTATTTACATGCCTTAGTTTTAAGCAGCATAAATGATTGATTTCTAGTAGGTAATTAATTAAATATGCAGCTTTCTTTCACAATTTAAAGAACAATTAAATGAAAAGTACAAACAGCACAATTATTTTTGGATACTTCTATAGTTATATTTCTCTCTTATTACTGTGTAAGGAAAGCTCCTACCAAGGGGCTTAAATCCTACGTGTTTTCCCATTGATTTTGGACCCCTGCCTGCAGTACAAGTCCTCTCTAGGCATGTCTACACTACAGTTAAAAACTCGTGGTTGGTCTGTGCCAGCTGATTGGGCTCACGGGGTGTTACCAGCTTTGCCCATTACTTTTCGGTATGCTCATTTATTAGGGTTACTCTTCTGGGGGTGGGGGGTTCTGTACTTCTATCAATGTACTACTTGTGTCACTTGTGTTCTCATACGAAGCTCTACTTCTCCCTGCTGCAAGTTCCCTCCCAATGGAGCTATCCTGCAGGACCTAGGTTCCCCAGGCCTGGGTTCTTCCAGCCTCAGAATCAGATGAACACACATTAACAGAGTGCGTCTGAGAGGACCGGGTTAATCAGCACTCCCAAGCTGACCCCCTTATATGTCCCTGGACTCAGTAGGCTGGGTCGAGCAGCACTTCCAAGATGACACCCTCATAGGCCCTTGGACTCAGTAGGCTGGGTCAAAAGCACTTCCAAGCTGCCACCCTCATATGTCCCACATTCAGCACATCTCTATCCCCACTTTCATGTTACAATTGTTCTGGGAGTAGCCCACTTGATGAGCAAACCCCACAGGATTCTTGGGCATTGCAGGGAACTTTTAGCTTAGGTACAAGGAGCATTGCTGCAGAGCGAATGAGGAAACAAAAACAAACAAACAAACAAAAAAACACCCCCGGGGGCAGGGGGGAAGAGAGAGAGAGAGAGAGAAGCAACCAGCTTAATCATGAAAGTTATTTATTGCCAGGTAAAAACTATAGGGGAGCCAAACAAGCAAAACAGTTATAATATTAAATCTAACTTAAATTTGATTATAAAAAAGTCAGGTTTACAAAACTATAACTGATCACACAAGCCAGGGTCAGAAGGCTATACAGAGAGAGAGAGAGATGGGTTCTCACCACTCCATGAAGCTTGAATCGATCGAGGGTCCCAGGTGGTCGTGGTGCTGAGGGTCCGGAGTGCTGGAGTCAGGCAAAGCCCCCAGCACAATCAGTCAGGAGAAGTTGAAGTCCCAATGGAACTGATGCAGATTCTGGATCCAGGCATCAGAACACTTACTTGAGCCTGGATAGGGGTTTTTGTAGAGAAACAACAATGGTTCAAGGGAGAACACAAGATTTGTTCATGTGTAAACAAAGGAGAATACCAAAGTTGTTTTGTTCAGGCTAGACCATGGGAACTGATCATTCCTGGCTTTGGGTGGTGTTCCTTGGAGGAAGCTCACAATGCAATTTGGAGCTTCACTATTTTGGATACAATAAAGGATTTATTACTAGAATTGGTCTGATAACTACTGAGCTGGGTGTGTGCAGGTGTGGGTTCATTAACATCTGGAGCAGAGATCCCTCATCATGCAGTGCTTCCCTGCTTTTCTGGTCCCAGAGTTATGTGCGGTTCTTGCCTTGGAATCTCTGTTCTCCATTCTGTATGCTAATGGAGATGCCTCCTTGTCCCATCTACGATGCAAATGAGGCTAGGGGAGTTTCCTTAATTCTGTCATCCTTATCGGAGGGGTTTAGTTGTGTCTCTCACTGCCTTTTCATTGCTTTTTGTAAGTCTTTCTTCTGATGCAAATTTGGTTCAAGCAGAGGCTGGGGGGTGGGAGGGAGAGAGGTCTTTTGTGAGTCAGACAGGCTGGGGACTGTGCCCTGGTTTCCCAAGAACACAGAACTGCTAGGTAGCAGGGGCTTGGACTGTGGGGCTGTTTAATTGAAATGGAGACTTCTGGGCTCAGGCTGGAGCCTGAGCTCTAGGACCCTGTGAGGTGTTCTCAGGAGTGCCACTATTGCAAGTCACAGGATCTACTTTAAGAGAAGGTTAAACCTTTAGAAATCTTAAGTAAGCTACTGAACAATTACAATAATTAAACATGCAGAGACAAAAAAGAAAAGCCTACTAAGTGTTGGAGTAAATACATTTAGCAAACTGAAATTGAGAAAGTTTACAAATGAGGTGGTGAGAACTAGCAAGATAAATTTAGGAACTGACCCAGGGGGAGGGAGTGGGAGTCACACAAATACACTAATAGTGAAGATCATTGAAATATTGTCTGGAACAGTAATAGCCAATGTACTTTAATTATAGATAATATTGATTTACTGCAAGATAACAGTTTCCTTTTATCTTGCAATAACAATAGCAACTAAATGTAATCTACATTTTCAATACATTTTTCTTAGTGACTTTTAATAGTGGTAGTTCAGAGGAAGACAGAGATGGTACATATAGGCCAATGCTGACACCCTGCTCAGCAGGCGTGGAGCCCAAAGCATTTCAGACTGACCAACCATCGTACTGGCAGAGTGTTGCTCCAATCCAGGAGCAGCCTCTATGGACAGTGACTACAGAGCTGGTATAAATTTGCTCATCCATGCCTTTCCACAGATGTGAAGATGAGGTTTCCAGACCTTGCCCCCAGTATCTCTGCATGAGACAAGAGTTCTTTCAAAATGACTGACAGCTAGAAAGATAGTGCCAGTGAAAATGGCTCACTGTCCATCATCTTCCAAGCACTGGAGCTGTCAGGAAGCTTAAAAATGAAGCTGTACTATATTAAAGTTATGTTTAAATCATTCTAGAGGGTGGCAGAAAAGGGAAAGATTAATGATCTAACTATATATGCTCACACAATATGTTATTTAATACTGTTAATTCTTTAATAAAATATGCATCTATATGTGTCAAGATAATGTAGTTATAATATCTTAATGCAAATGACTCAGATAAGAAACTAGGGAGGGTAAACTTAGATCCCCTACAAACCCTTTATCCAACACCCTTCTACCAAAACCATTGGTTTTGAGCAGGTTCTCACGGAGCCTTCTTATATCCCCATAGTTAGGGATCTCTCTCCCTCTGTGGCGTTTTGTAGGGGAGACAAAAGAGTCAGGAGCAGGGAAGGCAACTGCTCAAAAAATCAAATCCTTCTAATATGCACAGACATATCTTTATGCTATTTTTAATTGGACTTCAAACAGTATTTAATTGGACTTCTTTAAACAAACACTCCCCTGTACTGTGTGCAGTCCAAACATCACAGTTCTACAATGTCAGTCAGGAGGGTCATGGGGCATTGAAAATGTTGTTACAATCTAAGTAAAGAAAATTCTCACTTTCCCACTCTCCAATCACCCTTATCTTTCAAGGTGGTGTATTCTCTGTCAATCGCTTGAAACACACATAAATCAGTTATATAGGCCTATAATTTATGCAATTTTTCCTTTTATAGTAAATGTAAAGGGGCTGAAAATATTTTGACTTTGAATAATGAGTCACCAACTTGAAAATGTTGAGAAACACTGTACTAGCGCATGAGAACCAGAAATGAAATGAACTATAAACAAAAGTAAATTTAACTTTCTACATTGAGTGAAATGCCAATAGTATACAGCATAACAGAGGAGAAGCCAATTAATTTTTTTAAAATTCTTTCAGTTTTAATAATCTATTTTTTTAAAATAAAAATATAAGGATTTTTTAAAATGAAACTATAAGGTCCAAATGAATCACTTGTCTACATCTATTGATTTAAGTATTCCACAAACGAACACTGAAAATGAAAAATATAAGGCAAGGAGACAAGGACTTTCCATGTCTCTGCTGATATCCCTGAATGATGAGGAAGAATTTCACTTTGAATTCCCACTGAGCCCTTCAAATTGTTAAACCAAAAGCTACTAGCACTGCCTCTAGCATTTTCTATTGTAACACTGGAATTCAGCATGCTAATTCCGCACCTTGGATCAGATCCAATGCTCATTGAAGTCGATGGGGAGGTTTCCATTGATTTCAGTGGGTGTTGCAACAAACTACTTCAGAGGCAGAATCTCTCACTGTCTTGTTCCAGTGAGTAGAAGGGGATGGGAAGTTAGAGACCTTAGCATTAATGGCAGAACTGTCTTAAGTTACCAGGTTTTGCTTCATTAATATTTTCAAGTTAATTTACATTAATCTTTGCAAGAAAATGTGTATTACTTTAAGGGGCATACTGTATCCACTTATGGCATTTAAAAATAATAAGTGAAAACATCATTAGGCCAGATAAGCACATTTGGGAAAAATTGCAAATATGTAACAGAGAGCATTATGCTTCATTGTTACAAAAATGCTTAAGCTTCATCAGCAATCATCCTCTACATAAAAAGGTGGGTTTCACTGAAATAAAAGCAAATTGCTATCATTTTCACAAATCAGGGAAGGAGGAAATTCAAGGCAAATCCACAAAATATTTTGCATTTTTTTGGAACTGCAAAAACAGCCTCTCTCATCTTATTCACATGAATGGTCTACTTGACAGAGTTACTTTTTCCTCTTATAAAATGCAAAATAATTATATTAGCATTTGGATGATGGAATTAATAATAAAAATCTAAGACCATATAAAATGCAAGATAATTGATAACATATGGTGAAACTCATATGACAGCAAAAGCAAACTGGCTTCATTTATAACAAGTGCAGTTGATAATATTTTCCTAGGCCCAGATCACTTCTCTTATGATCTGTATCAATGCTTGAGCAGATTCCCAACATGACTAAGAAATGATGGACATCCCCCAAATCTGCCACAACCCTTCCTCTTCTCACCCTCTCCAGGACCCTCCCTGTACAACCCCAGGATCCTAACCCCAGCAGAAAGCGCTTTTGGGGATACAGAGAAATAGGGGACAGAGTGGCAGGGAATTTCACACATAAATTGATCTATATGGGAAAACCCTGCATGTATGAACTTTAGCAGAACAATTGGGCCTCTGGATCTTAGTTTCAAATTCTACTCACTTATGCTTGCAGATGGCAGGCATTAAAGTCAATGGGTGCTACCCATGTGTATGCCAGGGCAGAATCTAGTCTTTGTAAAAGCACACAGCTGATCAGTAGACTTCAGTTTCTAATGTAGATTGAGTGATGCAGATGCCATGTGAGTGAATGCCAATGCGTAGGCTCAAAGAGAGAAGTTTTATAGAGATTAAGAGATTATAGTCCCTCTGCAAGATATAATTAAAAATGAAGGAAGCTTAATTTTTGTAATTCCTAAAATGGAATAGGACAGAGTTGAATATTTGTAGTTTCATTATTCATACAAATATTAATATGTGGTATGCATAGTAGTCTTACTGCACATCTGCCCCAATATATAGAAAACAGATGTACCCATTAAGAAGCACCTGCTGAGATAAGCATTTGGTACTATACAAATACACATTGTTATTCATTAAATATGGGCCTTGTTTTCCATTTGATCATGTGTATTTAGTCTAACTTTTTATTCAATAATTACTCAAAAATTAAGAATGACAGGAGTTTTAACAGAAAGAGATAGATTTATGACAGCTTTTAATACTCCAAACCAAACTCAGCAGCAGATTTACGGCTGTGCCACGTTCTATATCCAATTCAATTTCCATTAAGCGCTAGGGCTAGATACTTCCTGACTCTTGCATAAGAGGAAAGCCCCCTTCTCCTGTCTTGTACCACCCATGCTAATGGCTGGGTGAAATCACAGTTCCTGTGCTGGGCAGGGGTGAGGGCATAAGGGCTGCTCTTTAATTACTCCTCTCTAGGTTTATAGTGCACCAAAGCAGACAGGGAGGGGAGGAGAGTTGGCAAGATTATGGAGCCACCAATCACATGACTAAGTTGGGATTTGGGGAGGTATGTCTTTCAGTGTAGTAGTTGTGTGCTTCAACAGGCACAGGGAGTTCTGAAAGACAAGGCAGCAAGTCTCCAGTGTTTCTTCTGTGCAATGCAGCTCCATAGTGTCCCTAATGCAGCTCAGTGCTTACAAAACACAATCTAGCTCTTGTTGAGTATAGCCACCAGTTCACCTTGCTGCTTTCTTATGCAGCCACAAAAGCTAATCATTAACCCCATAGGGGAAATTTTAAATATCTCAGCTCTTTTGTGGCTGTGGACTTCCCAATCACGCATTCCATGACAATCTCCTCTATGTCTCTACTCTGCCCTGGGGCATCCTAGAGTCCCTAATGACCTAATTCAGCCTTGTAAGTGGGAGCAATTTGATTAAAGCAGGTGCATTCATAGACTGATAGATTTTTAGAGCCAGAAGGGATCAGTGTCATTATCTAGTCTGACCTGCATATACAGGTCCTCCTGCATCCCAGGTGATCCCTACATCACACCCATAGATTCTGATTGCGCCATATCTTTTAAAAAGGAATGCAATCAATCTTGATCTAATGTTTGGAGTGATAGAGAATCCACCACTCTCCTAAGTAAGTTGCTTCAGTGGTAAATTAAAAATATGCACCTTAATTCTAGTCTGAATTTGTCTAGCCTCAGTTTTCAGACATTGCTTAGGCTAGGGATCAGTTTGGTTCAGAATATTTAAATACTGCTGGGTGGTTATGCTCTTCTATTTGTAACTGGCTGTCCATTCTGATTTCTTCACTGTCTGTCATCGCCCTACTATATCCAGATGCCAAGAAACTGACTTGTAATTACTTGGATTTGAGAAGGTTAATATTCATCTTAAACACAAGGAAACCGCAATAGATATGCTCTCCTGCAGAAACCAATCGTGAGTGGAAGAATTGGAGAATTTGGGGTGAAAAAAATCAAATAATACTAATGAATGAGATGTGCTTCAGCCATAGGCATCTGGATCTTACTCTGGGATATTAATCTGGTATTCTACTTTAGAACCACCATATAGAAGTAGACCCAAGTCATAAAGCTTGAAGGGATTTGCATCCAGCATTGTTGTTCAGACCCATCTTTGCTCAAAAGTTAAGCAACGGTAGAGGGCAGGGGGGAAATGGTACCCAGCTATGCCACCCCTCCCTCCTGGACTCAGAAATGTCCAAAAGTGACCCACTTCTCTGTGAAGGCACTGGATCCTCTCTGGGACCATGCATAACCCCTTCCCACCAAGCCATTTGCCATGTGGGTTTAGAGAAAAAAAAAGAAATTTGAGGATGTAGCCAGCCCCAGAGGCCATGGAAACTCAAGCTAGCAAGAGGAAAAGTAAGCAGTAGTCTCAGTAGGGACTCTCAGACACTGATGCTGTTATCAGACTGTTTTTTACAGTTTTTACTCATGAGATTTTTTTCCTCTGTGTGGATTGGCGGTTTATTCTCCCCCCTCTTTTCCTTGCCTCAGAGTTTCTTCACATCACTCCCACTCTACCTGCCCTCCATGGTTCCCTCTTTCTTCCCCTCCTTCACTGCCTATGCCTTATTACCCTTGTCCTCCTCACTTCAATGTCCCCTCTTTCTTCTTTTGTCCTTCCATTTAGTTAACACTAACATAATCCTAAAAATATAAAGAAATAAAAACAAAAACAGAGATACATACAATTGCCTGATAAAGAAAAAACAGATCAGAACAAAACATAGCACTAACATGATATCTATAGACCACCACTTTCCTTCACTCTCCTTTTTTATGTCTTCACCCTTTCACCTATCCTTTGTGTTTCTTGTCTGTTTAGACCATAAGCTTTTTGGGGCAGGGACTATCTATTACTTTATATTTGTATAATGTCAGGCCCATTTCAGTTGGCCCCTAGTTACTACCATAAATAAAATAAAAATAATAGTAGAAGCTACTCATTGGCACAGTATGTAAACTACCAGGAACCTCTTTGTCCCTCTTCCACATCTTTCTGCCCCCCCATCTATCCACTGCACATGTTCTATCACCAAACACACTTGTATGAAAACAATCCAACGGCTTTTAATAGAGAATGAACCTTTTCCATAGGATTTTTAAACCAACCTATATAATTCTAGAGCAGGGATCAATTCTAAAGGCAGTTAAAAAAAATTATAAAAAGAATATCATTCCACATTAAATGTGATAGGTTTTAAACATACCCTCTATCCAATCATATTTCATTTCTGAAAACCCTACTGGTTTCATCCTTATAAGATGCTATAGATCTTTTAAATAATAAATAATTTTGAAAACAACCTATTTCTTACTATCCAGGATGAAAAACTAGTATTTTCTGCATGAGCAACAAGGCAGTTATGATGTAGTGGTTAGGAAGATGAAAAATGCACACAAACATCCCACATAAAATGCCTATTATTAAGTACAAAAACACACAATGTAGATTACAGCAATTCCACAAATGATAGAGAAGCAATATCCAAATAACCAAATATCCACACAGTAAAATATTCTGACATACATGGGATGTAAATAGCAAATAATAAAAATGCAAGACCAGTCCAAAAAGTTATGATTTGGACAATAAAGCTCTAAACTAAGTCAATAAACTCCTTTTATCCAAAGTCTGGCTGGTACACTCAGCCAGCCTCAGAGGATCCCATCAAACTTGCAGGCTAATGGACTAGATCAGGCATCAGAGCTGAATGTATAGAGCACCTGGCATCCCTGTAGACAGTACAACCCATGGACAGTGCTTCAGTGGTTACTAAGACTAATGCTGGAGCTCTAGCAATAGAGTAAAATCAGCAGGAAACCCATCAGATGGGCAGTTCATATCAAAACCCCAGAGATAGCTGCAATGAAGTAAAGCAGCAGGGGACGAGAACAAACAAAAGATGCTAAAAATGCAGACAATCAGGAAAAGAAGCAACAGAACAAGAGCAATTTAATAAATAAACCTGCAACTATGGTAGACAATACTTTATATAGCAAGAAAAGATACTGATGGCTGCTGAAGAAATTAAAAAGAAGGAATTAGTAGAGGATATTCAAATCCATGACACACACACACACACACACACATTCATAGATTCCAAGTCCAGATGGGATCATTGTTCTCCTCTAGTCCAACCTTCTGCACAGCACAGGCCTAGAACTTCCACAAAATAATTTCTAGAGCTCGTCTTTTAGAAAAAAATCCAATCTTGATTTAAAAATTGCTAGTGATGGAAAATCCACCATAATCCTTGGTAAATTCTTCTAAAGGTTAATTACCTCCCTGTTAAAAATGTACACTTTATTTCCAGTCTGAATTTGTCTAACTTCAACTTCCAGCCATTGGATTCTATACCTTTGTATAAATATTTGTTCCCCATATAGGTACTTATAAACTGTGCTAAATTACCCCTTAACCTTCTATTTGTTAATTTAATTAAATTGAGGATAAATAAATAAAAAGAAACAAGATGGTTCCATTAAAAATGTAACCCTTTAAAACCAATCTTAATCAAGGTCCATCTTGTACAGTTTTGATTGTTAATGAACTGCACACTTATGAAATCACCTGGAAGGCATCCTTGGATGTATAAACAAGGGGAATCTCAATAGAAGTAGAGAGGTCATTTTATCTCTGTATTTGGCACTAATGAGACCAATTCTGGAACACTGACCAGTTTATATCCAGAATTCAAGAAAAATCTTGATAAATTGGAGAGAGTTCAGAGAAGAGCCGTGAGAATGATAAAGGGATTAGAAAATGTGACTTATAGTGATAGACTCAAGGAGCTCAATCTACTTATCTTAAAAAAGAGACAGTTAAGGGTTGACTTGATTACAGTCTGTAAGTACCTGCAAGGGGAAGAAATATTTGATAATTCACTCTTCAGTCTAACAAAGAAAAGAATAACATGATCCAATGGCTGAAAGCTGAAGCTAGACAAATTCAGACTGGAAGCAAGATGTAATTTTTAAGAGGGAGGGTAATTAGCCATACACACAATTACCAAGGGTAGTGGTAGAGTCTTCATCACTAGCAATTTTAAAATCAAGATTGTATTTTTTTTTTCCTAAAAGATCTGCTCTAGAAATTGTTTTGTGGAAGTTCATGGCCTGTATCAGGAGGTCAGATTAGACAATCTCAATAGTCCCTTCTGGACTTGGAATCTATGAATCTATGACACTGTGTCAGAAGCTTAGAAAAGGTTAGAAATTGTCAGTGTTTTGATGGGAGACTGACAAAGAATACCTGAATGCTGCAAGAAGTGGTGTTGGTTATTCAGTAAATTGGCATTATTGTCTGAGTCAGCTACATACACACACAAAAAACCACCCCTCCCCTGAGTTTTGGGCTCCAATTATAATTCCAAAAAGCTTTTATAGCCCAGTCACAACTACTTGAGATCATTAAAAATCCCTTAGTCATGAGCTCCCCACAGTACCCATTGCTCCACTCCCTGATCTCTAACTTCACAGTACATATTTTGTATTAACTTTTTCCTTCTGTTCTCATTTAACCATTTTAGCCAGGCCAAATTGGAGTTCTGCACATCCATATGGAAAGATTAAAAATATGTATACATATTTTTACAAACCTTGCAAATTTAGTCAGAGATACCCAGAGCTCTAACATCTTCTTATTCATATTTGTACATTGTTTGTTGCTTTTAATTCAACAAATTAAAAGCAATAAACAATTTAAAAATATGTCCTCTGGCATATCCATAGATCACAACATTGCACAATAAGGGAGTGTGCCTCTATGTATTGCGTAACTTGTGACTCCCCTCATCCTATCTCCTACATGAAGGAGGGGAGCAGGTTGGGACTCTGGCTTCCAGCCAAGCTCTCTGGACCTGCCTGAGAGTGTAGAAGGGGCATTACCCACCCTTAGGTTTGCAGAACTCAGAACCATTGGTGCCCAGTTGAAATCTGCATCGGCACAGAACTGCTAGATAGTTTGGGAAGCGGTTTTCCACTGGGTAAAGGTTTTTCATAAACTTGCAGCCCATGGCATATCTGTTTCATTGTTTCCATGTTTGCATCAAACACTGTAGTGTGATACAATGTGATATTAGAGTTGATTTTTTCCCATTAATGTGCAGTAAAGAGATGACACTTATTTTTAAAAGTAGTAATTATCTGTTAAGAGTGACCATTATCCAGCAAACTACAGATGGATGTGATTAAAGGGTAGTTTTTAGTGGCTGCATCTCTCATCCTAAAACTGACAGATGCTGCATATTCAGAAGCTGAATGCTATTATTATTTTGAAGCTGGAATGACATCTTTGCATTAACACAGTATGAAATCATGGTAGCAATTTTCACGCCATGTTATTTTGTTTTTGTCAGGTCACTGATTTTCAATTTCATCAATACTATATAAAACTAAAAAAGATAATAGAATAAAAAGTATCCACTTAGATTCCACTACTAAAACTAGAACAACATTACTGTTTTTATGGCTCCTAACAAGCTGATTCACCCACAGAAAAATGCAGGTTACTTTGGTTTTGAAACAATGGCACTTGCCTAATCTCAGAGGTGACAGAAACAGCAATGTAAGTTACATTTTGGTAAATTAATATAAAATCAGTATGATCCTAAGTTTGTGTAACTTACAACTTATTTCCATCCCTCTAGCATGCAGCAGGAAAAGCAACAAAGAGGATGTAAAAAAGGTCTAACATAAATAGGTGCAAAAAAAAGATGGCACACCTAATTTACACACCGTTCGTATAATTTCCCCTTCTAAAAAATCGCTCTTCTGCCCCCTCAGTTTGTAATTTACACCTAGATCCTCTTAAACCCACTCTACACCATTTATAGTGACAGCCCCATTTACATCTCCTCTCACTTTAATCCTATAATTTTTGCCTTTATTTTTTAAACTACATTTCCATCATTTTTGCTGTTTCACGAGGACAGATCTGACGTGCCCTGAAAAAGCATGCCATGACAAAATGGCAGTTCCACTAAGAACAAAACTAAACCATTTTAAAAGTGTGTTGTATTGTAGTGCTGAAATATTTGTGCAATATCTACTATCCTCTGTTCTTTCAAACCCTTCTTCAAGACCCACTGCAAGGAGATATATTGCAGAGGAAAAAATGTGCAGCTCACTTCCCCTAAAGTGGCCTGGCCTACTCCACATGCTCTTACTAGGGAAGAGATAGCATTGTCCCACCTTCTGTAGGGTGATTTGTGCCCCTTTAGGGTGCCTCTGAAAACAGGGATTGTTGCTGTGTGTGGTGCTTCTGTAGGAGCTTAAATAAGGCTAATTCTTCTGATTTGTCCCATTGTGCCCCCAGTGCACCCATTCAATGGCCACAGACAATATGGCCCATTATATTTGAGATTCAGTGACTTGAAACTGAAATAATCCAATCCCTTTCTGAGAATAATTAAGAATTCATTAATTCTAGATTAACATGAAAGTAACACCGCTTATGTTCTACATGATCCATGTTGGTAGAATGAATAGCATATATATTAATAATATCTAGCCACTTTTTCTAATTGTAACCATGTGTTCTGTTATTATTAGGGCCCTACCAAATTCACGGCCATGAAAAATGCGTCTCGGACTGTAGAATCTGGTCTCCCCCCATGAAAGCTGGTCTTTTGTGTACTTTTACCCTATACTATACAGATTTCTCAGGGGAGACCAGTGTTTCTTAAACTTGGGGGTCCTGACCCAAAAGGGAGTTGCAGGGGGGTCACAAGGTTATTTTAGGGGGGTTGTGGTATTGCCACCCTTACTTCTGTGCTGCCTTTTTTAGGGGGGTGGCGGAGAGTGGCAGTTGTTGGCCGGGCACTGAGCTCTGAAGGCAGCGTCCAGCCAGCAGCAGTGCAGAAGTAAGGATGGCACTACCATACCATGCCACCCTTACTTCTGCGCTGCTGCCTTCAGAGCTGTGCAGCCAGAGACTGTCAGCTGCTGACTGAGGGCCCAGGTGTTCAGGCAGCAGCACAGAAGTAAAGGTAGCAATACCATACCATGCCATCCTTATTTCTGTGCTGCTGCTGGCAGCAGCTCTGCCTTCAGAGCTGTTCTCCCAGCCAGCAGCTGCCACTTTCCAGATGCTGAGCCATGAAGGCAGTGCCGCCGCCATCAGCAGCACAGAAGTAAGGTAGCAATACCCAACCCCCCATACAATAACCTTGCAACCTCCACCCCCACAACACCTTTTTTGGTCAGGATCCCTATAATTACATCACCATGAAATTTCAGATTTAAATAGCTGAAATCATGAAATTTATTATTTTTAAAATCCTATGTCCATGAAATTGACCAAAATGGACCATGAATTTGGTAGGGCCCTAGTTATTACATATTCATTTGACACTCAGTGTAAGGTCACTGGTCATCATGAATTCATTTGTATCATACAAATCATAAGTATCATATCAATATTTTTCCATATGTTCTGCAAAGACAAAAAATAATTAAATGTCACATTATAGCTACTTGATTCTCATATATTTCAAAATACACAGCTCATTTCTTAATTGGGTTTCCCAGTATTGAGGCGGCTTACCTCAGCATGTTCAGGAAAAAACCCTGAATACAGCACTTCTGCAATGTGTTTGTTTGTTTGTTTGTTTGTTTGTTTGTTTGTTTGTTTGTTTAAAGAACACTTAAGTCTCTTTTCCCTGAGGGCAAATTATAGCCAAAATAAATAAATAAAAAATCCATGATGTACAAAATACTAACGGGGATAGAAGCAGGACATATTTCTGATTCAAAGTACACTTCTACTATGCAAGACCTTATCCTGTGAAGTGCTGAGCATCCTCAACTTCCACTTGGTCCAATACTTTTGCTGTTAAAGTCAAAGGCACCCCTTGACTCCAGTGGGGCAAGTTCAAGAACATTTAAGTCCATGGAAACAATGGTCCTCCGCACTTTGCTGGAGGTGCTCAATAGCTCATATTATGATGCCCACATTTATCAATTTATATAATTCTCTGTACTATGTGCTAAGCTTTGTCATCTCCACGCTGGATGAGAGATACTATTATCTAATTAAAACCAATGGGACAATTTGTGAAGTAAGATACTATTCAGCATGTTTAAGGATATCACAATCTAATCCATACCCTATCTAAATCAATTTATTCTTCTATGACAAGTTTTGTAATTATGTATATATTTTCTAGGAACAACAGCTAAATAGTGGAAATATTCACAAACAGCAAACAAAAGAGATTTGAACATTGTTGAATCAAACAATCATTTAGAACTGGAAAAAATATTCAGGAACTTTGTGTTTTTGGAGTCATGAGTCAGAACTCCAGGAGCAGAGCTGGATGAAACATATAGGACTTTTCCTGAAGACAACATAATAAACTATTTGCCTATAAAGCATGAAACAAAAATGTATTTTGTGGCAATTAACATTCAGTGGTGGGAAAGCAAATTTTATTGGCAAACACAGACTGATATTTTAATCCTAGAAAGGAGTTAGAATAGTGAATACAAAGTAAAGATTCAAAACAGCAGCTCTTAGAATACAAAGCATGGCTGAGGATGACTTAAGCTATTTCCCCTCCTTGAATCTCCTAAACACCTTATCCTGCAAAATATAAAAAAGTAATTCACATCAATATTTTATTGGAGTTCTTTCAGAGGAGACTCATATACATTATGCTTCCAAGATGAGATGCAGACTATTTTACTAGCAGAAGACAGCAATATATTGGACAATAGATTAAATTTGACTCAATGTATTTTTTTCTTTTATGAATCAAAATTCATTTAGTGATAGTCAAGTAGAACAGTGTGGCTAAGAGATCAATAGATACTGTTCTGTATGCTAGCTATGGGACATACAGATAACCCTAAGTCAACACTGATGATGCTGGGCTGTGTAAACACTGACAAAGTCAAAGAAATAATTTTAAATAATAGACTTCTACAAGCTGGTGATCAAGCTATATTAATGGAGACTGCTGCCACTTTTTATGATGGCTTTAATTTACCCTGAGTGTGGAAATGATCCATTTACAACTGTAGGATAAAGAAATGGCACAGATTTCACAAATTACATTTTGTAATTCTTGTCCCTTCATTCTCCCTATAGGCTATGAATGAATAAAATCACTTAGATAATGTTTACTTTCTGGGTCAGCTCAGCTCAGAGACAGTTACCACTTCTTGGTAATGAACACGTTAAAATTATTCCTCTGGCTTTGTCTTTGGTGCAATAATGAACCCTGCCATGTAAACATACATCTAATATAGCAAAGGTCTTGTATTCCTTGCCCATCCAATATTCCCATTGAGATCTGTGGGAACTTTGCATACTCAAGGAATAAATGCAGGAGCGGCACCAGGGTTTTTGATGCCCTAGGCGGGGGTCCTTCCGCTCTCCCGGTCGTCATCGGCAATTCTGCGGCGGGGAGGTCCTTCTGCGCTCCTGGTCTTCGGGGCACTTCGACGGCGGGTCCCGGAGCGAATGAAGGTCCCGCCGCAGAATTGCCGCAGAAGACCCGGAGCCCGGAAGGACCCCCTGCCGCCGAATTGCCGCCCCCCCCCAATCCTGGTGCCCTAGGCGACCGCCTAGGTCGCCTAAATGGAAGCGCCGGCCCTGAATAAATGATCAAGTCTAAAAGTAGAAGAGAAAGTTATGAATTTGACAAGACTTCCCCCTCCACCCAGCCATGGTTAAGACTCACCACCTCTCCCACCTGACTCAGAAAGAGAGCTGCAGGATATTCTCATGGTAATGATGCAAACAGTGGGAAGAAATGAAGGGGGTTGGCGGTGGGAGGAAACAACACCACCAAAAATACAAACAAACCAAACACAAACAAAGAAATGCATTTCAAAAGAGAATGACTAAAGCCACATAAAGTAATGTCTAATCTACATGACAATTTGGTTAAGTCTGCAGTTGAATGTGGAAATATCCAAGTTCTTGAAAATCCGGGCTTTGATATTCACTCATAGAGGTTTCAATATTTTCTTCTGAATCTGTGCAATCTGAGCCAGATCCTTGCCTATATTTGTTAATTTGCATTAGAGCCATGCTTGAAATCTTTAAAGTATGAGTGGACTAATTTTTTTGTCAGTTTTTTCTAATATACTTCTATTTTACCTACCCAGTATGGAAGGCAGATTCTGAAAAATGCTACCAGAAGCTGGTAGAGAAAGCTGAGGATTCTGCAGAACTTAGTTTTTTGTTTCCTTTACACAGATTCCAGTTACATCTCAGGTCATTAGTAGACTAATATGAATTATTAGTGTAGGTAACAAAACAGCCATAAAATCGATATAATGACTATGTGACATTGTCAGCATCCTGCACTTAAGCAGGGAGGAGTTTGGCTGGCTGACCAGGAGAAGAAGGCAATGCTTTCTGGCTTGGGGGAGGAGGGAAGACATAAAGCTGCTGGAAGAGCGGTCAGTGTGGTGGGTGACTCACCAGCAAACGTAGCGAAGCCCATGTTGGGAACGAAGCCCCTGGGCACATGGGGACTCATCGGCCATCAGGGCATGTAACCTCCTGGGACAGAGTAGAGACTCCCGGTGGTCTCTGGGGGAGCAGGGCTCTGCGGAACTCCCTCCATGCAGTTCTGAGTGTGGTTATGCCGGGGTGGCTGACCCGATGGGAGTTCACCTACTCAGTACAACTAAAGATGAAATCCTGAGAGGCGAATACATGGATATATTATCCCTAGTGCACAGGGAGGTGTGACAGACAGTAAACATGGGCAAGGCAAGCAAAATAGCGAACTGCCCATGAGGCCAAGCGTGCCTAGAACATGAGAAAATTGGGAGGCTGCCTTCCTCATCTATGCGGGACTTACCCACAGAGGAGCCCTGCCTTGGTTAAGTTTACAAATATAATTAGGCGGGCACACAATACGTTTGGGGGGCATGTCCTGGTTTAATTATAATTAGCAGTTTCAATTAAGGGCAGCAACACAAACTGGGATAAGATGGCATCACACACTGTGGTTGCAGTGGATGACACCAAGGGCGCCAGGGGTTTGTTCATACTGCAACAAGCTCGGGAGGGGCCCCAGGCACATAATAGTATTTGCTGGGCATTTAATAATGGTGGTTGTTTTCGCAACCCCTGTAGATACAGGCATGTTTGTGAGATGACTACTGCCACCAATTATATTTTGACAAGGCTATGCCCATGGGTTGGTCAGTATCCTGTGCAGCTTTTCAGAAATGCAGTACAATGTTGCACTGGGCAGTGGTGCGGTCAGCGGGACTAAACCAAGTAGTGCATTATTTGCATAATTTTTTGTTGCAGATGGACACATTTCAGACCCTGGCTAAATAGTTGGGGGAACCCCTAGCCAAGGAGAAAACATAAGGTCCTTCCACTACATTGACCTACCTGGGCATTCAGCTGAACACCAGGGAGGGTGTATCTCGGCTCCCTCAGGATAAACTTCAGGAGCTATCGGGGTTGCTCCATAGAGCACTCGGGGCTTTTAAAAAAACAAACAAAAAAACCCCACTCAGGCTACAAGAACTGCAATCTATTCTGGGTCACCTGAACTTTGCTTGCAGGGTTGTTGCCCTGTTTTGTGCCCAACGGGCAATGGCCGGCATAGCCAGGCCACACCATTACATACCAGTCACTAGACATATGAAGGAACACTTGAGGGTGTGGAAAAATTTTAGGAGTTGACTTAACGGGGTATTATTGTGGAGGGAGCAATGGTTATCACAAAGTGCGTTAAAAATCCACTCGCATGCGGCAGGGGCTGCAGGTTTTGGGGTGTTTTATCAAGGCAAATAGTGTGCACAAAATGGCCCACCACCTGGACACAAAACGGGGTTGGGCGTGACATGACCTTCTTGGAATTTTTCCCCATTTTAGTTTTGGTGGTCATTTGGGGATCAAAGCTGGCTAATATAAGGGTGTGCTTCTGGTGTGACAACATGGCAGTGATACAGGTTATCAATTGCCAAACTTCCAGATTGCACAGGGTTATAAGTTGGTAGGGGTGTTTGTTCTACAATGCTTAACCTTCAACATCTGTTTTCTTTCAAGCATGTGCCGGGCATGGATAATGGCAGAGCAGACGCCTTGTCTCATTTCCAGGTTCACAGATTTTGTGAGCTTGCAACAGGGACTAGCAATGAACCCGAGCACATGCCGCGGGCTCTCTGGAACCTCAGAATGTGATGTGGTCAGCGGAACGGAGATTATTGGCTCCAGCTTACAAGTTGTTTATTTCCTTTTCTTTTAAGAAGTCTTGTCAATTCAAGGATCCAGAGAATGGGTCGCCTTTGCGGTCCTTCATGGAGGGCGGTTGTTGCAGTCAAGGACAATGCGGCTGCTGGTGCCCTTCAATGATCACACATGGGACAATGGGTCCTTTATCCCCAGTAGGGCTGCTAGGCAAAAGGCCATTTGGAGATGTTTGGGAACCCGGCTGGGTGTGGGGAGGAGGCAGCCAAGCTAATGGCTGGTGCCTCCTTGTGGCAGATGTTCAGTGCAGGAACTCCATAAATTAAGGCACAAAAGAATGAAAAAATGGCTTGGAAAAGGAATTAAGGAGAGGTGCTTGGTAATTGAGCAAGCCGGGGGCAGTTGGGGACTCCTATGATTTGTACAGCAGGGAGCCACCCCCCCCCCCCCCATCATTATAGGGGGCATGGTCAGGGCATGGTTGGTAAGGACCCAGCAAGGGAATTGCTGGAGGGACCTGGATGAAAAGTGGGGGGGAGCTGGTGAAAGCCCTCCTCCTCCCCACCCCCGCCCCCCGGAATTGGCTGGAATTGGTAAGGTCCCGACAGTGAATCTGCTGGAAGGACATAAATTTTGCACCTGCACTGCACACATTTTATCCGCCAGGTTAGTCCCAGACATCTGTCTAATAATAAAGTTGCGGCCTGATTAAACCCATATCTAATGTCTCCTGTCATTCTTTCGGCATAGCCAGACAACTCCGGCTTGCGGAGCACCAACCCCATCAACCTCCTGTGGAGGAGACGGAGAAAGGGTTTGATGGCCAGGGTATACAGTTAGCAAGACACTGGGCAGCCCTGACGCACCCCTTAACTGAAGATGGTGGGTTTGGTCAGGGTCCAATTGATGTTGACCAAACACTCGATGGACGTTTACAGCACCTGGAGAAAACCCAGGAACTGGGGCTCAAAGAGTGCCCAGAAGGTCCACCCATAGTCACCCTGTCGAACTAAGTGGCAGTTTACCTAAAAGCTAAGTGTTGCAGCACCTAAGTCATGCTTGTGAAGCCCCAACCAGAGGCTCAGAAAACAGAAAGCAAATAAAAAGGAAGCCAAAATGTACTATTTTCTTTAGATGTCATGATTCTTAATTCAACCTCCTGATTTTTTTGAGCTATGATTCTTGAAGGCTTGCTTCAATCCTGCCAGTCACAAAAGCTACTATTACAAGTGGGAAATAAGTGGCACCCTAGTCAGTAGTACACCTCTACTCTGATATAACGCAACCCGATATAACACAAATTCGGATATAATGCGGTAAAGCAGCGCTCCGGGCGGGGGAGGTGGAGGGGGGCTGTGTGCTCCAGCGGATCAAAGCAAGTTCGATATAACGCGGTTTCACCTATAACGCGGTAAGATTTTTTGGCTACCGAGGACAGCGTTATATCGAGGTAGAGGTGTACCAACACAAGGAAAACAAGGATTAAATGAGTGTGAAAAATAAACTACTTTTTTCATCCCTAGGTGTGATTTCTCCTGGACACTTTGAAACACATTCATGGGACAGATACTTCTACGCACTCAGCCCTTGGTGCGCCTGTTTTATGAATAGAGGATTTCATTCACTAGGACTGTCAGTTTGCTCCCTTCATGAACGCTAATTTAAAATTAACTCCTGCTTGCAATTGTTTTATATATAATATGGTAGATGACATATTTCAGAGATCCTAATGAGCCCCACTCCCCCACCTCCTTCCAGCCACCCACTAGGATTGCTGTGAGGGGAATCCCAGCTTCTCTGCCTGAGTGTTTAACCCCTAGAGCCTAAACAGACCAACATGGAGTTAAACAGACAAAAGAGAAGGTAAAAAGCTGCACAATCAAAATGGAGTTTGCAGCCTGGCACAGATACACAGAGTTCAAAGTCTCACATAGAGTTCATAAATTGTACAGACGGACCATGTTGTCACAAGAACAAATTAATATAAACGGGCCATGAACAAATTCAGGCTGGAAAATGGAAGAAGGTTTCTAACCACAGAGGGGGAAGGTTCTGGAACAGTCTCCTAATAGGATTTGTGAGAGCAAACAACTTAATTAGAGTTAAGAGAAAACTGGATAGATTTATGTGTGCATTTGTGTGTTAGAGTTGCTTGTGTTGTTAGGGGGCAGGACTCAATAGCCCTGGGGCTCACTTCTGGTTTATGTCTTATTTTCCCAAAACTTATGCTTCAGGGTTTCAGTCATCCACTGGCAGGGATCAGGAAGGGATGATTTCCCCACAGCATGGTCTCGGAAGTTTGTTTTGTTTTTGTTTTTTTTAATCTCCTTCCTCTGAAGAATCAGGGAGGGCCATGGCTGGAGATGGGATATTGGGCAGAGTGGGCCAGAGCTCCGAGGTGGCACCTAGCCTTCTCTCTTTCAAGTGCTTTCCTGGCTGGTTTTTGCTCACATGCTCAGGATTTAACTGATGTGGGGTTGGGACGGAATTTTCCCCCCAGGTCAGAAAAGCAGTGACCTTGGATTTTTTTTCCGCTTTCCTCTGTGGCATGTGAGTACTGGTCACTTGCCAGGATTTAATTGGTATATCTCATTTAATCATTTCCCTGCCATTGCAGGGGCCTCAAGACTCGGTCTCTCCTATTCTCCACCTGTAGCACATAATAGTCTAGTCTCCTGTGAATCCCATTTACTTTGGTCTCATTTTGGTTGTTGGGTTTAGTGTGAGGGTGCTAGGTGCTGTTGGTATCTGGTTATAGGCCGAACAGGAGGTCAAACTAGAGAATCTGTGGGTCTCTTCTCACATTAAACTGTAGGAACATAAAAGAACCCAATCATCCTTACCCTGGTGATCAGAACCATTGTGGAAAATGAGCTGTGGCACAGGCCAAAAAGATAGCTGAGCCTGGAGAATTTTTTAAGATTGTTATTTGCATTCCATGGAGCATCATCCTTTTTTTGCCTTTCCTTCTGAGATAGAAAATGAGTAAGCCCCATTCAGTAGAGATGCAGAATTTATTTTCAGGATAATAGGAGGTAATAAGTCCCAATGACTAAAGATAAAAATAATCTTCCCTTTCGCAACCCTAACATATGACATTCTACATCAACTATTTTTCTTTACATAGGGATGTGGAGGGAGAAACTGAAATATTTTTTTTTCTCATGTAGGAGAGAATAACTCAATATATATGGGTTTCAGAAACTATTTCTCAAGGTCTTTCAAATCCATTTATTTCAAAATCACTGTCTCAGAAGTAATGAATGCACAACTGTCTAGGGACAGAACAAAGTGTTTAATCTTGATGCAAGAGGCTGCACAGTTGCTAAACAAGAGACCCTCAGAATTTGTTTCTCGGAGCCATAAGGAGAGGAGGATTTTATTCAGCATACTTTGTGATCCCCCAAAGAACCAGGATATTTGTGCCAATTTTGGACATATAGGCAGATTAAAGGAGTTTATTGTGCATAAAGATTCCATATGCGTACCCACCAAAAGGTAATTCAATATTCTGCAGAGAGGAAATTGA
The DNA here is from genome assembly GCF_002925995.2 of Terrapene triunguis. NCBI lineage: Eukaryota > Metazoa > Chordata > Testudines > Emydidae > Terrapene > Terrapene triunguis. Next base: position 11,415,615 of record NW_020664417.1, on the reverse strand, counting down.
GTAGGAGAAATAGTTCATTTTGGTTTGTTTGTTTGTTTTTCAATAGAGCTTGTGCACAGATGCTATTTTTACATACCTGTCATATTTGGAGGAGGGTAAACATTAATATTAATAATATGAATATAAACTACTCATCTCCCTCTCGCCTAATGTCCAAACCAGAGATCTGACAGGTCAAAGCCCCTAACCCATTTAAAAGAATTTGTTTTGGGAACTTTGTTTGGTATCTGTGCAGCTCCTACTCAAGTCCCCCGATTTCTGGGGTATTGCAATGCACCACTCTCCTCAACAGTTAAATAATACTATTGTTCTTGCTTCATTTAGATGACATATCATGGTGACTTGTGGGTTGCAGATATGCATATCTCTCAGAAAGTTCAGAAGGTTTGCCCTAAAATATACACTATGGAGTAAAAATTACAGAATGTGACAGATTTAATCAAATAAAATCCTATAACTTCAATGTGAGTGAGCAAGTAAAAATACAGAATGTTACTGTTAAAATGTAGATTGTAGTTTTTGAGCACAGTGCAGGATAAAACTCTCTAGAGTAGCACAAAAATATCTCCAGAAACATCATGATTTTTTATTATTTTGATCACAGAAGGTAATATCAATTTGTCACAATAATTCAGTAATTAAAGATTAACGTTAGGAAGTTTCCACTTCCTCTATTCCTTTTCTGGAAAACTCCAAACTTCATTTGAAGAAATCACACCTAGAATTCACTGGTAGATAAGTTTTGTGTGCTGTGTAGACGTTCTCCTTCAAGTGGATAGGATTTCAACCTTATTGTTCCTAATTCACTGAACATAAGAATGGCCAGACTAATGGTCCATCTAGCACAGTATCCTGTCTTCTGACAGTGGCCAAAGGAAAGGTGTTTCAGAAGAAATGAACAGAACAACAAATCATCGAGTGATCCATCCTCTGTTGTCTACTCCCAGCTTCTAGCAGTAAGAGGCTAGGGACACCCAGAGCATGGTGTTGCAATCCTGAACATCTTGGCTAATAGCCATTGATGGATCTATCCTCCATTAACTTATCTAATTTTTTTGAACCCTGTTATAGTTTTGGCCTTCACAACATCCCCTGGCAACAAATTCCACAGGTTGTCTGTGCATTGTGTGATGAAGTGCTTCCTTTTGTGTATTTTAAGACTGCTGCCCATTAATTTAAATGGGTGACACCTGGTTCTTATGTTATGTGAAGGAGTAAATAACACTTCCTCGTTTACTTTTTATACACCATTCACAATTTTCTAGACCTCTATCATATCTCCCCCTTAGTCATCTCTTTTCTAACTTGAAAAGACCCAGTCTTTTTAATCTATCCTCATGTGGAAGCTGTTCCATGCCCTTAATCATTTTGTTGCCCTTCTCTGTACCTTTTCCAACTCCAATATATCTTTTCTGCCATGGGATGACCAGAACAGCATGCAGTGTTCAGGTTACATACCACAGTTCGGAGTTCTGCAATTTCATATTTAAGATCCTTTAGAACTCTTGGGTGAATAAGTCCTGATGACTTATTACTGTTTAATTTATCAACTTGTTTCAAAACCTCCTCTATTGACACCTCAATCTGGGACAATTCCTCAGATTTGTCACTGCTCCTACTATAGGTAGGTTACAATTTACCATGGCAAATTACTAGTTTCTAAATCTGCTAGAAATCATGGATGCTACAATCCCAATACTCATTCATCTACAACTACACACAAAATTAGTCATCAGTATAGCTCTTTCACATAGAGAATGAAAACCCAGAGTTCAACAATTAGACAAAGAGGAAAGCAACTAGTTCATGTGGAACAATCTAAATTGGCGGAGAAACCCAAGAAATTTTCTTCAAAGAGACAAAGTGGGTCACAAAAATAAAAAAGGTTGTTTAGCAGAGCTTTGGTTTTAACTGCAGTAACTGACCAACTGGGACACGGATGGACAAACAAACTGGCAAGAATAGTCTAGAAATTAGGGCTATTTTCAAGCCTATCTTATATTTCCACTTTCAGCTGTCAAACAAGATATTGAATCTGAGGTTAGGCAGCAGTTAAATCAAGAATGAATAAGGAAGGATTGGGTCAAGATCCTTTTATGTCTTAGTATGAAAAGTCTGGAATCTTTGCATTCAGATTCAAGATAAACCTGATGTTATAATGACATTCCAGATCAAATGAACTACTGGGCAGACAACATGAATCACAGTAGGCCAGACAGGTGAATGGGAATCAGAAAGTAGTATTTGTTGTTGTCGTTGTTATTGTTCTAAGCAGACAGAATTGTAAGTTATTTACATTTCACCTTATTTTAAGAAAAGCTTGATATTTCAGAGCTAAATTTAAAAATAGACACATATGTAATGTATTTGGGATATTTAAAATACATTTGGTATGTTGTCAAGTTTAGAAATATTTTAAAGCATATGCTTAACCATTTTTTTTTTAAATGAACAACTAATCTTGGAAGAAACTAACATATGGGAGAGGGAGGAAGAATGAAACATTTTGATTTTTATTAAAATATATAATAATATAAAAATGTAAAGATGTGAATGTGTTCTGCAGGAATTAGCCATCTGAAAAAAAAAAAGTTCCAAGACAAAGTAAAAAGCCTCTAGAATTCAAAGGTGGAAGTTACGGAAACTTAAAAGCAAGACAAAAATAGCAGACTGTGGGACCATTGTGACACAGCACAGACATCATTTAGCAGCCCAAGACATTTTTGTAATGGGAATGATGACACTAAGCACGACACTAGCATGAACAGCACTGGTAAGAACAATCAAAAGACATCACTTTTTTTTTTTCAAACTGGCACAATACCAGCCTCAGCAACAGGACTAGGATGAAAATAGGCAGGAGCAATATTAGCAGCAATTATGGGGGAGTCTAGCCAACAAAAAGAGGCCTTGTTGGCAGTGGTTAATTCTACAACTGCAAAACTGGGGCAGATTCTTATCTCATGATGATTTTATATAGGTGTAAATCCAATTACTCCTGACTTTCACTGGTGTATATGAATTCAGAAACAGGCTCTTTTTATCAAATCAATTAAAAAAACCCTCCAAAATATAATTGTTCATGTATGTTAATACAGTGTTTCCCATTAAGGTGTCAACATTTATCAATAGTGGAACAGATTATGTGGTGCCCCTGTCAACTGACACAGCACAAAAAGACACATGGCAGGTTTAAAAAGGTGGATACACACTACGTTTGGGCTTCCCTAATTCTGGACTGTTCCAGAGGCTGGTGCAGTACCAGGTGTAAATTGGAGCAGCCCTGGGACTGCTCTAACTTATGGAAGATTTGCATGGCAGTGTATAAATTGCTCCACAGCCAAGAATAGACAGATCACTTTGAATTCTAGCTAGGCCTTCTCCTGCGCCAAACCCACTTACCACTGCTACCCACACCTCTATGTTGGAGGGTGGCGTGTAGGGCTATCTATATTAGTTACACACCCCTGGGGGAATTCCACAAAGGGACATTCCAGCCACTTATTCAACTGGAGTGGCATAAATGGTCAGCAATGAAGGCCAGAATCTGGCCCAGTTACTACATTATGTGTTTGAGATACAGCGGATAGTTCTTATTTTAAAATAATAAATACTTGGTATCTTAGTTAACATGGTATGGTAACAGAGGGCCTAGAGGGCTAAAATGTGGAATTTACAAAATGAAGGTGTAGCAGAATTAAGTGCCATTTAGCCAATGATTAGGAACAGATTTAATAAGACACCAGTTTTAAAAACAAAATGTCAAAAACAAGAAATTATATTATTGGTTATGAAACCAAACTTGAGCCAGGCTCTCAATACTTTCTCCTCACAGTAGGTTATTCCTGAACAGGGTTGTGGAAATTCTTCTGTCAACTTGTCTTTCCCTGAGGAGATCCGCTTGCCTTCGTACTGCTACCTGATTCTGTTGCCCACCCCAGTTCTCGGTGGCTTCTTGACAATGTGGCTCTTGCAGGGCTGTCATAAATTCCTGCTGTCCCCTAGAATTCTCCTCAGAGGGGCGTGGTGGGGTTGAGATGGGGAGGAGTTCACAGCATAAAGCCTAAAACCCGTACAAATTATTGCAGCCTGCTTATGCCATAACTTTATTTGTTCAGCCGCCAATTCCCTCTTGACCCTGCCCCACAGTTTCCTAAATTGCAAAAGATTCTCTGCAGATTTGGAACCCTTTCAAAGGGGAACATGCTGTGACTGCCTCCCCGCCAGACCCATAGGTGCACAAACTGTTCATTAGAACTGGTTGAAACTTGGGATTTCCAGTTAGTGGTAAAATAACACACACACGGTGTCTCCTAAATGAAATCTGCTCCCTGGGACCAGCAGCTGCGGGCTGAAATTGGCATGATTCTTGTCAGTGTTACAGCTGCTATTTAGCTGGTTGGGAGTCAGGAAGACTGGGGAACCAGCTGGCCTGGGAACCTGGTAGGGATGCCCGGCAGCTGCAGACACTGGAAGCCCATCCCAGGATTTCCAGTCTCACTGCTGTGGAGATGGGAGCCAAACCCTGACTAGTCAGGGCTCTCAGCACTTTCAGGCTCCTGGTTCCATGGCACAGAGCCTAGAAACCTAGGTCTGTCCCCAGGCGAGTTTGCACTGAGGGGCTGACCAGGAGCCAAACACCCTGGATGACACAGCTCCCAGCAGCCTGCCTGAAAACCTGGTGAGTTTCCAACAGAAACCTGCCTGTGATTTGATAAAAAATGTGTTGAATTAGAGATATTTCTGTGAAACATTTTGGGTTCAGCTAATCAGCATTTTCCAACAAAACTCTGTTTCATTGGAAAATTCCCAACCAGCTCTACCCTAAGTGAAGGAGTGTTCAGGGCCCATAGCGTTAAAGTTGTGTGATACATCTCACTACTACTCTGCAATTTTTATGCTTTACTTTCCCCTGCTTTTCTTTCTTTTTTAGTTCTTTCACACTTGGACTTTCTCCATGGGGACTGCCACTTTTCAGATCTTGAATCTATTTTCTGGAAGTAGCACTTATCTGTGACAGACAGTTAGGATTCAGAAGAGGATTAGACATTGGTATGAGTAATACAACTATAGCTTGCAGTAATGCTAGCTAGGATAAACATTTATAAGGAAAATCAACCCTCCTGCTTCAGTATCCAAGCCAGCCATTGAGTTCTAGGGGATAGGAAGAAACTTCCCAGTAGGAGCATTATTACATAATACCTCTTCTGGGTGGGGCTGGAGGAGGTTTATACTTTTCTTTGAAGTATCTGGTTTTAGCCATTCTCAGAGATTACCCTGGATTAGATGAGTGACTGATCTGCAGGGATCATAGAAATCCATTTGCCACAGAAAAACATAGAATTTGTGTTTTTGCAGAGAACCTTTAGTTCTTAAATTTTGTGAAAAAATAAAAACATATATTAACTGAATTTTACTGAATGTACCAGTACATCACTGATTCAAGGTGCATAACCTCCCAGTCTTGTGGTTGATTTTTGAACGTGGTTTAAATTTACAGTGGAACTCCATTTATCCGATGTAATTGGGACCGGGCTGTCAGGCTCGCACAGTAGTGGCTCAGGCGCTCACTCCCACATGGTGGGGCTTGGGCCATCAGTCCCGGGCAGTGGGGATGACAGCCAGAGCCCCAGCCACCCAGGACTGACCTCCGGAGCCCAGCCACCCAGAGCTGACTGTGGGATCCCCAACCACGTGGGACTGACTGCCCGAGCTCTGCCACTGTCAGCCCCGGGCAGCTGGTGGTTTGGTTAGTATGGGGAGCCAGATAATGGAGGCTTAGATAAACGGGGTTCTACTGTATAGCAACAAAACATTGTATGTTCAACTGATACTGATATATATATATAGTGGCTAGGGAAATTAAAGTTCAGCGTTTCATTTTTAATTGTGGAAAAACAGAGATTTTGGTTTTTTATCTGAGAATTTTGTTTTTTTTATCATGGAAAACTAGGATCTTTGCTGATGTGATACAGCATAGCAATTGCTATGGGCTGGATTATCCTCTCCTTTCATCAAAAAAACCAAAACAAAACAGTGGGAAGTGCCTAAAGCAAAGGAAACCTTTGGAAGGATTCCATTATGGCATTCCTCCTCAGTTATTACTGCCACAGTTCACAGCAACTGCACCTGTATTTCCACTCCATGATCCAACAAAGGAACCCACTTTAGGCTCCTGATTCCTCAGTCACCACCTCTCTTGGGTGGAGACATGTGTCTCTCCCACTTCTGGGCAGGATATTTCCAGGTTGAACAGCTCCCTGCATATACTGTGTTATTCCCCAGCAAGACAAACTGCCTAAGCCAGCCTGCAATATGATTGAATGCAACAAAACAAAAAACAAATAGGATCTGAGAAAATAAGTAGTATGGGTCTGATGAGCACTTGCATTCACTTTTCATATACATTACTATACTTGTTCTATAAAATGAAATATATTTGTGGCGCCTCAACAGCTCTATTTTGTGTGTTTATAAGAAAAGGGTAAATGCCAACTTTGTGTCATGCATTGTTAGCTGCCTCTATATCTGCTTAACATATATATGATTGAGTTCAGTCCCTGTGATTTCTCTCGTTCAGAATTAACAGGAAAAGTACAGTTCATTGGGAACAAGCCAACATTGGAGGACATCAAGGGTGCTTGCAGACTAGATTTCTCTTTCTCCATCTTCTCCCTTCACTGTATTTCCTCTTTGGAGATTCCCATTTGTAATAAAGGTGCACTAAAGAAAAACATATTCCAGAAATTATTTCAAAACAGCAATGAGTAAAGGGGATCTTATTATCTCATAAAAGTACATATATTATAGAGCTTACCAAAAATGGGACAATTTTTGCAAAACAAATATTTTAAAATATTATTTTTTCAACTTTATGTGGAAAAAGTCAACATTTTTCAACTCACTCTAGTACATTTTGCAATGTGAGCATTTTGCAAGGAATGGGAATCTGGGTTCAGCAAAAAGATGTTATAAATACGAAAGAGCAATGTTTACCTAAACTCTATAAGAAGTCTGTAAGCAGTTTATATTCCAAGTCTGTTTCTAACACAGAGAATATCTTAAATTTGATTTCTTTATAAATGTTTTTTTTTAAAGGGAGCATACTGAGATTTGTCCATGTCCATTACTCCTTTTTGGAAGACAATGGGCCAAATTCTGCTTTCAATTACTTCCATGCAAGATATGATGTCTGTGTGGCTGCACAGGTATAATTAAGTGCTCAAAAAGTGGACAAGACCTACATAACTCGTTCCCATTGCTCATGATGAGCAGTGAGCACTAATTTTGCAATGGTTGGGAGTATTTTGTATCTGTTTTATCATATATATTCCTCACATTAGATGGGACAATAAGGCCATATGAATATACCAAGAAACTCATTCAGATTGCTGTAAACAGTACCATAAATGTCACATTTCAGAAAATACCAAGAATCCGTGCATAATAAGCCCGGACAATTTAATATAAAAACAGAATGCTTCAGAATCCTGTGATGAAATACTCCTATTTTATTAAAGTCGTAAGGATAACAATCAGTGCCAATAAATGATGCTTGTTCCAAAGCCATAGCAGTATGAAATGGTGCCTGAACTGAGAAGTGGAATTTTTATTATTAAAAATACCCTCAAATATAAGACATGGTGATGTAAAAAAGAAAGCTGCATATCTTCTTAAAGACTACAACACTAATCCCACTCTGCAGCATTAATCTATGTAGTTGAATCATCCACATAAGACTTGTGAATTATTTGCCTAAATCCACATTCAAAGAATATATATTGTAGTCTCCATATTCTTGGACAAAAATCTTAGTTAAATTGGAGTTAATATTGACCATGTGTCCAGACCCAGCTAATAACGTTTTTGAAAAATGGCTTTAAAATGTTGTCCTTTTTTAAAAAAGTCACTTTGAAAATCCAAAATTAAGGTTTTTTTCCTACAGTCAGGAGACAGTGCAACCCAAGGGGCTTGATCCAGCAACCATTAAAGTCAATGGAAGTCTTTCAGTGTGTTTTAGTGATCTTTGGATCAGGCCTCTAAAGCTCCATTAATGCAAACTGATTAGTGAGTTTCTTGCATTTGGAGATACTGCAGAAGTGAACACATCTTCATGTTGATGGAAAAATCCTCCCTGAAAAACAGAAACATATTTTTTCTTAAGGTTCACATATGTTTAAGTGTCTGATTCTTCACAGTTCTTAACTCATATTGTTAACAAAGGCAAGTGAGGGTGTTGAGGGCTTTTAATAAGAAATACTTAATACTTTGCATTACTCCTGTAATATCAGGCTTACATCAGAAGTAGTCACCTAACTCTAGAATCAAAGAAGTTAACCCAGTTCCTATTTCCTCTTACTCTATTTTGCAAAGCAGTAATTAAGAGATTCAGACCCTAAGTCACAATCTTCACCAGGGCCCAGTGCAGAAACACACTGCTTCCTGGGGCGTTGGGGGAACTTGACTGCTGAGCCACTCATTGATAGGATGTGGCATATGATCCTGCCATGCAAGGCCAGTTTTGTTGGCTGTTATGGGAGGGGGGAGGGGCAGGAAGAAACAACCATAGTACTGGCCCCTCCCTGATCACTTTGGAAAGTATAGAATCAATGACAAGAGAATCTAGCCTCAGGCAAGTGTAGTGATTATGGGTATGTCAACACTTAAAATGCCACAGCTTCAGTATAGACACTATCTATGCCGAAGGGAGGTGCTCTCCCACCAGCACAGGTAATCCACCTCCCCAAGATGTAGTACCTAGGTCAATGGAAGAATTCTTCCATCAACCTAGTGCTGTCTACATAGGGATTTAGGTCAGTTTAACACACTGCTCAGGGTGTGGATTTTTCATACCCCTGACCAACATAGTTAAAACAACCTAATTTTCTAGCATAGACTGGGCAACGGCTACTTGCACGCAATCTAGCCCCTAGTGTATTGCCCTATAATGTGATCTAGGTCTCAGACATATTTGCAAACACCTGCCTATATTTCTTTCCAAGCTCTTAATTATGACAGGCTTCTTAATTGGATTTTTTTTAAAGCTTTTTGCTCATTTTATGTAATCCAGAAGGAAAAGTATATGGCTATATTGTGCTGGATGCATTATTTAAAGATAATCTTTTCATGTCCTTAGCCACCCAGCCAGAATAAATATGGTTGCCAGTTCTAAGCAGGGAAGCTTTTTCTTGTTCACTGGCTTACTTATGACTATACAGTATAATTAGCATTTCTGGAGTACCTTTTCTGCCAGATAATGACTCAGTTATTAAACTTTGCTTTTCAGACACACTATATAATAAATCACAAGGGGAAAAAATCTTTATTTTTAATATTCCCATTTATGTATTTAATGAACATTATTGAATCTTTGCCAAGTATTTATTGGAAACTTAGAAGAAATATCTGTTAACAAATATTTCATTTCTATCTGGGAGCATGAATTGTTCTGCTGATGCTAAAATGTTAATAATAATTTGCACCATTATTAGAAAACTGCTTTTGATACAACTGTGAGAGGTTGAATGTTAGAGCAGACTAAGAATCAAAAAGTATTTTTAATAGAAGAGTTTTCTTACCTTTGATTGCTAATTTTAAGGGAATCTTCAAAAAGACATAATATAAAACACCAACCCACTGCATAGCACTAATTAGTACTTAACATTGAATTAGGAGGTTTCCATAATAGAGTGCCAATCCCCTTGAATTCAGTCATTTCTGCAGTCTGATCACTGCACCATGTATTATTATGATGAGTCAATTGGATCTATATGTAGCTTTTTATATCTCTTCACTCCATCCCATGGCACTGGGGAGAGAGTTGAGCAATCACTTTTCCAGCTGACTTCCATCGCCTACACTAGTCCTCCCTCACTCCGACCTCCCCTTTTCCAAGTGTCCTGTCCACTCTCTGCTATCCCCATTCATGTTCATTCACTCTCTTCTCCAGAGAATTATCCATCCTCTCCCATTTATTTTAAGCGAAAATCAAACAAAAATATGTGAAACAAAGAAACAAAAACCTGACTCCATCCACAAATATGTGAAACAAAGAAACAAAAACCTGACTCCATCCACTCCCAAGTTCTGCTTTTAATCACATCCATGCAGCACCATTAATGACATTGAGACTTCATGGGCATTATGAAGGGCAAAATTTGACCTACTTTATATAATACCTCAGAGGCATTGCATTAATCGTTAAGTTATGAAGCACAACAAATAATAGTGCAGATTTTTTTAAACAGCCTTATGCAGTCTTTGGGTATTTCAAATTTAGAGTCAATTTGAACTTATCAGAGCTCTACATGGGAATAAGATCCCATGCTTCTGGATCCTTGTTGGCTTGGGACATTATAATGTAGCATTTAGCGCATGGTGCTGTATGTCTTTGAATAAAATATAACTATCTGTAGCTTCCACATTTAAAATGCATTTGAAGCATCAGTTATAAACCAAAGAATTCAACATCCAGTAGGTTTCAAATTATGAATGCCCTTGATCATATTTCATCTTACAGCTACTTTGACTAATCATAAGACAAAAAAGAATTAGCTTTATCCTTACTAAATAATTTGAAATGTAATTGTTATGCTTTTGCATAAACAAAGAACAACCATATGCTTTTATCCTGAATACTTTTTGTTTTAGATTAAGGGAAACAAAAAAACTAGAACAAATTAAAGTCTCCTTGAGAGCACGTTTGCCTCCTTTTCAACATACTGCAGTAGCTTTTGTTCACAAAATAGTCACAGATAGAAATTTAAAGGTGCAGTACAGGGAAAAAAATGAAACCAATTACATACACCACAGTAACACTATACATATATAGAATTAAAATAAATATTTTTTCTTTACACGGTACATATAAAATCATGTTTGTTCCTTTACAAGAGATACATAAAAGGGAAATAAGAATACTGTAAATATCAGTGCCATGTTATGTTGTTGTAGAGCTTTGGCTGATGTCAGAAGAAGTGGATATTGATTTCTGTTTTGGCTAATATTTACATGAGTGAAAAATAAATCTTGATATTTATATTGACAAAAATAAATGTCACTATTTGGTATGTATGTTATATATATATATATATATATATATATTCTACTGATGGTCTGTAAAGCACTGTAGATGTTTACCCATTTCAAAAATTCTTTGCACTTTCCCGGCCAAGCCTAATCATGCAGACCTAACATTAAGACCATAGGGTCTTCTTGTCTCCTCTGCAGGTGTAGGGGATGAAAAGTTGGCATGGGGTGAGTCAGTGTCGTAGCTGGGGAGGAGAGCAGGGGGAGCAGCTGCTCCCCCTGAGCACATTCCCCAAAGGTGGCGCCTTTTTAACTCACTCACAAAAAAAGTGCCACCCGCTGTGGCATGGTCTTCGGCGGCGGGTCCTTCAGTGCTGGCGAAGACACCTGGAGCTAGTGAAGGGCCCGCCGCCGAAAACCCAGAGCGCCGCCCCGTCAGTAAAAGTGCCGCCGGGTGAGTAAAAGCGCCGCAGCGGGTGGCACCTTTTTTTGTGAGTGAGTTAAAAAGGCACCACCTGCTGCGGCATTGAAGGACCCGCCACCAAAATTTCGCTGAAGCCCCGCAGAGCGAGTGAAGGTCCCGCTGCCGAGGTGCCATCAAAGACCCGGTTGAGTACAAGCGCCGCAGCGGGTGGCACCTTTTTTTCTGATCGCTCCCCCTGTTCCCTCCACCTGGCTACGCCACTGGGGTGAGTCTGGGTTATATTAGCAAAAAATGAAGAGTAAGCAAACATATTTATAAGAAACAGCACTTAAATCAGGATGCCGCAGGGCCATCTTTTCATGTCAACGTTCTGCTCTTTGACTCTTATTCCCTGTTGGGAGTCCAACCTAAACTTGCATTTCTTTGTCTCTGCTCCTACAACAATATAGATCCCTTTCTGAAACCTGATCCCCTTTCTCCAGTTGCACTCGCTATTCTCTGGAGGTGGCACAGAGACAAAGAGTGGTACCTCCACACAATTTCCCCCCGTTTCTCTCACCCTGTGAGAGCCTCTCCACAGGACTCTTTGTGGATTCATGCCATCCTCAGCTGTGGACATTTGGGGGCTGATTCAGCACCTGTTGAAATCAGTAGAAAGACTCTCACTGAAGTCAATAGGCATTGGTCTGGGCTTTTTATGAATAAGAATTGTGCCTGCAGGAAGTGGGGGCAGGGAAGGAGAGAAGGACTTGAGGGATTATCAAGAGCCAGTGCAGAGGCCTGGATTCCACAGTGTTGGCTTTTTAAAGTCTGCTGATCTCCTAATATCTTTGTGGATATTGACAGAATCATGGGTTTTAGAGACAGAACGTTCTGCTATTTCTAGGTTAGAGAGAAACAAACCACACCCAACTCTAGTATTACAAACTTTGCTAGTGCAAACTTTCCCAAGTTACTTGTTCCGCACATGATGTTGAGAAGTGTAGGTGATGATATCGCCTAGAGTGGGAGTGTAAAGGAACTTTGGAATAATATTTATAGAGAAAGCCTGTTTTAATGTATAAAACTTACACAACTTTTGGAATGTTAACATTGCTTTATGTTTTCTGATGAAAAAGAACAACTTTTTTTATATTGAAATTGAACAATAGCTCCACTGTAGCAATGACCTTCAGATGTAAAGAAGTGGAACATTGGGGTGGAACATTAGGCAGATTGCTGATACTGGGCTAGACTATGATTTGTACTACATACCTATACAGAAGAAATATAATTGGGAGTAAAAACCTCTCTTACAGTCCTGTGTGGTCTAGATACACAAGATTAACTGAGCACAACTTGCCTATTACTTCCTTCTCTTGATCCGGTGGGTGGGGAGTGAGGAGAGCTTTGGTACGCCAGCCTGCACAGTTGAGCCAGAACCAGGGTTGTCCTAATGAGCCACTATTCTCTCTCCCCATCCCTGACAAGTGGGAAGAAGAAAGGGAATTGTATCTCATTGTGGAGGACAGTTTATGTACTACCCTTTGTTTAAGGTTGTGCTTTAGCTTTTGTTATTATGATAAATCTCAGCCAGGAAGTGGATTTGCACAGCTTTATATAAAGAACTGAGAAGTGATTCTGTACAAAATTGGCATCTAAATAAATATGAATAAAAAATAGGAATTTCTTTGTAAATCTTTGAGGAAGGTTTCTTGTTTAAAGTCACAAAACAATAATGTAGAGAAATGCAGCTTCTTTTACTTAAATATAATCAGGGAAACTCCCATAATCATTCTAAAATATGTGGGATACTGCTTGACACAATCAACATTTTCTACTGTATCTAGTGTAAAATGACTGGTATGTCATATGAAGACACATTAGCACACTCTTAATTGGACAGGGCTGATTGGCTAGTACTGGTATTTATTATTTAAAGAGCAGAGTCAGAGTGCTGTAGCATATGAAGAAAGACGCAGCCCTTACATGGAGTTTACATGCTTACTTGGATATATAGTTTAGACATGTAATGCTCACATTTACCAGAAAACATTCTAGTTGCAAAATCATACTGTTTCCATTTTAAACACACACTTGTTTCTTTGGCAAATTAACATTAATAGGCTTTCTGAGATTTCATAAGATCTCATGGCCTGAAGAGGAGACTAGGAGTCAAGGACTTTGAAATATAATCTCTGTCCTGCCACTGATTCATACTGTATATTTGGGGAAGTCACTTAATTCCTCTGATATTCTATCGTCCCATTGATCAAATGGGAATGATAACCTTGAAAACATGTCTCAAGTGTAACCAGTGAAGAAATGTCTGCCTGACTTCACAGGGAACCTGAAACAATAACTCTTGAGTTGTAATCTGCCTCATTCATTTCAGTGGGTGCTAACTCAGATGACAACAATCTTTTAAATGTCAGCATTGCTAACTATTTCACTCATCAAAGTATATAAGAGGGGAGAAGAAGGATCATATTGGTCAAGATCTGTACCACCTATGAGTAACTGCTCACTTTAACAGCACACAGCAGAACTGAAGGGAGTTGTGATTGGCTTCATTTAGCTGAACTAAAGCTCAGCTTTCAAAAGTTTGGGAAGTGCTATATTATGGAATGATATTAAACACAGAAAGTGAAATATATATATATAAATTGGAAAAAATGTTATCTTTTAATAAAATTCTAAATCAGTAGAACTTTACCCAGAAGAATGAGTAATATTGTACAATTTTTATTTCACATGAAACCATTTTAAGGAGGGAAATATTAATTTTGAGAATTAATAAGGTTTTTTTTTCTTTTCTATCCACTTCTTTTGACATCTCTGAAGTCTCCTTTATGGCATATAAACAGCTACTGAACTGTTTGCAAGTAAGGTACTTCTTATTGAACTATTAAAATTGTGGCAAATGGGAATTTTATCTGTGATTGTGCACAACAAGCCCATTGGGATACATTTGACTCTAATGATTCAATAATCATTAACGGCCTAGGAAGTGTGGAGCTTTTTTTTTAAAGCTGCTTTTCGAACATCAGGGTTTCAAATAGAATGACAAATTTATTGAAACTAGGAAGAGGTAAAGCTGTAGATCACCAAAGAATCAAACACACAGTGCCATTAATTTGGATTAAACTCTCCATATATCACCTAATATAAGGCTTTTGAATATGGATTGGATTTTTTCCAGTCAAAGGACCAGATCCCCCTACGTGTACTGCTCCTGAATAAAGAGAAGGAAACTCCATAAGTATCCCTGGAATTCTTCCTTTGAGTGCAGGGTTGACTCACTGTACCGTACCCATTGATCTCTGGATGTTTGCTGATGTCAAGGCCTAGTGTCCCTGTGTCTCTTTCACCATATCTGGGTATATCCCCCTTTCTGTCCACCCTATGGTGCCTTTCCTTTCAGCAGAGCTGGGCTTCACACCAGCTGCTATCACCAGAAACAGTATGAAGGGGGAAACCTCTTTAGTTAATGCATGGTGTCAAATATCAGGGGGTAGCCCTGTTAGTCTGTATCTACAGAAACAACAAGGAGTCTGGTGGCACCTTAAAGACTAACAGATTTATTTGGGCATAAGCTTTCGTGGGTAAAAAACTCACTTCTTCGGATGCATTGTGCCCAAATAAATCTGTTAGTCTTTAAGGTGCCACCAGACTCCTTGTTGTTTTAGTTAATGCAGACCCACACAGCATTAATTTAGAGGAGGAATCCAATTAGGATTGCAAGGGAGAAGGGTCAGTCATTGCTAACAAGAGCAACTACCTTGTGTATGCACCTCTTCCAAAGTTATGTCCACACCAAAAGGGATTCTGGGGGAGTTTGGAATGGGGAGATAAAAAAAGAATCAGGAAAGCTATGGTATTTCCCTCTTGGTATATAGATGCCTAGTCGTCTGGAAGAACACCACAGTGTTCTACTGCTTCAGCGGCACTGCAGTGTGAATGATCAGAGAAGGAATTAGGTGGCATTGACATTGTTTATGACTTGTAAAACTTGGTGCCAGCAAATGAAAATACAGTATCTCCTATGTTTATGTGGGAAAGAACTGTACTATTCATAAATAATTAAAATACATATCAAGGCTAGTGACCTTTTAAGTCTCAGATGATGTCTGCATGTGATGCCAGATATGTAAGTTTTGTACAGTGAGCTGTGTCTACCCATTATGCTATCTGTAGCTCTCTGTGTGAGACTGGTGGTGACAGAGAGGGCAAGCCCTCTGCTTATCTAACCAACTGATCAATTAAATATAAGGCACCGTTAAATGTGCTGCAGCTGAATCGCAACACTCTGATCGGGGGCAGGAAGCCTACTTCAATCAGCTGACCACTTGCGTTGTTCTAATTGATGTTAATATATTTTTGATTTCAAATACATGATGGTGTGGCATGGGATAGAGGTTTTATCAACCTGAGTTAGAATGGCAGCACTATTGATATGAGGTAAAGCTGTGAATGAGTTATGCCAAAATACCGTATATACTCGACCATAAACTGGTTCGTTTATAAGCCGGCCCCCCCAAGATGGATAAGTAAAAATGGAAAATTTTTATAACCCGTTCATAAGCTGACCCTATAATTCAGGGGTCAGCAAACTTTGGCTCCCGGGCCATCAGGATAAGCCACTGGTGGTCCGAGATGGTTTGTTTATCTCGAGCGTCCGCAGGCACAGAGGTAAACCTAAGTAAACAAAGTGTCCCGGCACACCAGCTGCTTCCCCTGATGGGCCGGGACAGCAACTGGTGGGGGAAATTTTTTGGGGGGAGAAGCTGGGAGTCAGGGGAGTAACCCCTGTGACCACCCCCCCACATGACCCCACCCCTAGCCCGGGACCCCCACACTCCCCCCATTCCATCCCTTCCCACCTTATGTGGGGAGGGCCAGGGGAGAATGTCTCTGACCTGGCTGGAGCTGCTCCGGCAGGCTGGGCAGCGCGGCCACAGCCTGCTCCGGCGGGCCAGACCAGGCGGCGCGGCCGCAGCATGTTCCAGCGGGCTGGGCCGGGCGGCGTGGCCACAGCGTGCTCTGGCGGGCTGGACAGTGTGCTCAGGGGGGTGGGACCAAGCGGCACAGCTGCAGCCTGCCAGCCCCGCAGCTGCAGCTGCTTTGGAGGCTGAGGGGAGAGCAGCATGGCCAGAAGTGAAGAGACTGGCCCCGCCTCTTCTCTTCTGTCTCTGCTGGCTGTGCTGTCTCTCCTTGCTCCTTCTGTTGGGGGGAGGGACCGTGTCCCACCTCTCCCTCTCTATACCCATTCATAAGCCGACCCCGTCTCTGGTGCTTCCCTTTTTTACTAAAAAAATTCGGCTTATGAACGAGTATATACGGTAGTCATCCCATATGGATACTTGTATATTACACCATTTTGCATTATTGAAAAAAACATCCCAGACAAAACTCTAATCAGCCATGCAACCATTAGCAGGGTAACCTTGTGGCTGGTCACATGAATTCTGAAGAAACCAAAACAGTTTACATTCCCCCTCCCCCTCATTTCCTCATAGAGCTGAAGGGACCGTGATCCAGAAAGCAGATGGTCTTTTGCCTACTCCATCCCCTCACACATATGAGGACCAACTCCCACTAGCTTTTCCATAAAGATCTTCAAGTTTCCTTGGGAGATTAAGATAGTGAAAGAGTCAGTATTTCCCCTCAGTTCAGGAAAGGGGAGATTTTCTATTGGCAGGAATGCTCCACACTTATACATGGAAGAGATCCTTTAATGTGATAACATCTATTAGCCAGTGTCATAGTTACCCTAGTATAAGGTGACCATATTTCCCTATCCTGAATACGGGACAACTGGTAAAATTACTTGTATTCAAGTGAGTTCAACTGCAATCAATTGTGCAAATGTTCAAATTAACATCAAGTTGACTGAGCCCCCATTAAAAAGAAATACTGAGTAGTTGGATTCTTTTTATTTACCTTCTTATCATTAAGGATTTAGGGTTCACACGTGGAGGGGTCACACACACAGCCTCCCCTACACCTCTCTCACACGGGGCGACCCAACCTTCCCTGCCAGGCACTCTCCACCCTCCATGGCTGGCTGGGTCCCTGGGCCAGACCTGCTTCTCTTGGTACTTTGCACCGCGTCTTCCTGAGACAACATGTGGGTGTGGGCATGCAGGGTCACATGGCCTACCGCCCAAGCTTTCTGTCAGGGTTCACACCACAATGTGGCCAGAAGCAGCCTTTCGGCACTGTGTGGGAGGGAAGGGAGCTGCTTCCAGCTGAAGGGGGGGAGGGTGGAGGGGGGGGGAATGACCTGGCCCATGTCTTTGCAGAGCTCCTCTCTCCCCCACATCCCAATATGGCTGGAACCAGCTTGTCCCTTCCTGCCCCCACAGTGTCGAAAGGCAGCTAACAGCTCTGGGTTGCTGCTGGCCACCAACATAACCCAGCCACCTCCTGTCCCCCAGCTACAGCATGGGCAGGAAGGGGTTAAGCCCTAAGGATGCATTGTGCACCAGGGCCCAGGGAAACTGACTGCAGGGGCTTCAGCGAAACCAGCCAGAGAGGTGGCTCAGAAGAGGAGGGTGCCTAGGGAATGGAGCAGCCCTGCACTTCCTGGGGGAAAGACCCAAGGCGGGTGGGTAGGGAGGTGCGGGTGAAGAGGGTGCTAAGCCCCTGCCCCCGAGGCTGCTGTGGAGCCTACAGGTTCGGGCATGAACAGGCTGGAAATCGCTTTCCCTCCCTCCCCCTGCCAATCCAGAGCTTAGCTGCAGGGCGGAGAGACTTCCCCGTGCCAGCGCAGTGCAAGGCTTTGGCACATACAGGGCTCTGCTCCTCCTGGTCAGCACCCTGGGCTGGAGGGTCTTGGGCTTTCCTGGGGCACCAGCCCAGCCAGAGACAATGGGGAAAGGAAGGAGCCTGTCAGCCAGGCTGTTGGTGAGCTGAGCACTCTGACCAGGGACTGGTTCTCCACACAGCGCTGGGAGTGGGGCGCATCCTGCCAGGGAGGATATGGAGGAGCAGCGGGGCTGGGGGGAGATGAAGGGGCAAAGCAGGGAGAGGACAGCTATAGGGGGAACATGTAACGGGCCGATGGGTTGGCAGCAGAAGCGACACATAACCGGCCACCGCCTGGCACCTGCCCATACTCACCTGCCACCGCAGCTCGCAGCCAGTGCCAGCCAGAAATGGGATGGTGGGGTGGGGCCCTGCTGGCTGAACGCTGGCATGCAGTTGGGGCTGCGCTGACAGACCAGCAGGGGGAGTGGCTGGTCCCACGCACTGCATCTTTGCCCCACCACCAGCCTTGCACACCCGCACCCATCATCAGCCACTGGACCCCCCACTCCCTACTCCCCACTCCCCACTGGTGGGCAGGCAGCTGGCGAGCAAGGATCCAGCCAGCAGCAGGGGAGACAGAAAATATGAGACAATTTGCCTGTTTTTAAGAAAAAGTTGTGACACCTGCAGGGTGGCTTAAATACAGGACTGTACCTTTAAAAACGGGACATTTGGTCACCCTATCCTAGTAGAAACAACATCCTTTATGATATTTAACACTGGATTGGATGGCACAAAACACTACTAAACATATAAGAGGGATCAAACAAATTGGCAGGGGGATAGAAGATATACTGGGCATACTGCACACACTGTAATTTCTTCTTATTGTTGAGTCCTAAGTGAAACAAAGTCAGCAAAAAAGGGGAGAGAAAAAAAATCTCCCCTACTTTCCTTGGCTTTGATGATACTTCCTCTGATAGAGATCAGCAGCTGTCTAAAGAAAGTCAGTCTCACAGCTGGAAAATACTAGGACAGACTGCTATCTTTCTGCTTCTTGACTGTGTAAAGGATGCAGATTATAATGCCAAGGCTTCAATATCAGGAAATAAATAAAGAGAAAAGATTGTGTGGTCCCCAACAGGAAGATTCTCAAGTTGTTAGAAAAATAGTTATAAAACTGAGCAGCCTAGTAGACAGTAGATTTATATTTTATTGCCAGTAAAGTCCCACATAAAACAGCCGGTGGGGTGGAATCATTTCCCATGGATCATAAATCAGTTGCTTTTCAACAGTACACAGCGTTCACCTTGATACTACAACCAAGACTAATGCTACTGTACCTTGTGCTTGAGGGAAATTTGCATGGTATGTTGGAAATGTATGGGTACTAGACAGATTGTCAGGATAGAAAATAAATAAAAGGTGGAATTTTTGCTCAATACACAACATCTAAGGCCTGATCCCGCAAAGCCTTATTCCCAGGAGCCATATTTAATCATGTGGGCATTCCTGTTCAGATACATGGGACTATTGCATGGTTACAGATTATTCATGTGAGTAAATATTTACAAGATCAGGCATAAGTCTTGATCTTTTTACCTCATTCTTATATGTGCGTTATTTAATGTATATATATTTATGTTATGCTCTTTGTGTTTGTATTTTTAATTTTTAAGCAAAAATTAAAAAACATCATCAAAATACATATTTAAAATTGATAATTTCTCTAGCTCCTTTAAAGCCAATCCTGCAAACCCTTACTCCTAGGACTAAGAGTTTGTCTGTTTCTTGTGATTATCTTGCTGACTTTAGTAGAACTACTTATATGAGTGAAGGACTATTCTCATGAGTCAAGGTTTGCAGAACTGGGAATTGCATTACTAACACTGAAATAATATTAAAAATTGAAGGGCCTGATCCTCCAACCCCATATACACATGCCAAGGGACTATAGATGTGAGAGAAGCTTTGGAGGATCCAGCCCTAAATTTGGGCTTGCTCCTAACATCCTAACTCAGGCAAAATGGGAGTTTTGCCTGAGTCAGGACTGAAGGATTAACAATTATGCCAATTGTTTACTCTTACATATTTAATGTATCTTGCATTAACATAGGATTGTGTTTCCTTGTTGATTTAACACATTGTTCTATCACATACAAGAAGTTGCCATGAAGTTGACTTCATGCTCAGTTCTGTAGAGAACAAGCTCTCTGCCTAAAGATTTTATGATTTACCTGATCACTTTTTGCCTCTGTAAAGGGGTTTACAAACCCCATACTGAGCATAGGCAGGAGAGGAGAACCTCTGCTTCTTACAGGCAAGCACCTTGATCACACCCCCACACAGCTGCCAGACTGCCAATCATGTAGACAGACACCCTCAGCTGTGACCAATGGAGAAAACAAGACCTACTATAAAAAGGAGAGACTAGCAAGGGAAAAGGAGGTAGAAAGGCTTGAGATAATAAAGGGGTGATAGCTCTGCATTAGGCTACCTCTGAGGAAATAATTAGAAGATAGGAGAATGCAAGTCCTGGAATTGAAGGGGATAGACTCTGTTTAAAGTGAGGGTTCATGAACTAATCTGATTGAAAAACTGAGGCGGGACAGTTAGAAGAAACTAGGACCCATAGAAAGACCACACCAAGAGATGTTAATAGCCTTTTACAAGGCTAAGCTTTATGGAGGAAGGAGGAGAGAAATAGCACTCAAGGGAAGATAGTTGAGGTATTATGAGAGGGATGCACAAGGGGGATGTAGGTATCTTACTTAGCACTTTGGTGCCTAAGTCGATGCCAGGTGGCATTCACAAAATCTCTGCTCCGCTGCTCCCTAACCTAGAAGTGCCTGATGTCCCAACATGCTTCAGTTTCTGCTGTTAAAGTTCCTCTGGCACCTAAATTTCACCATGTGGGCATATGCCTGGCCACTTAAGTCCTGACACCAAACAGCAACTCAGCGCTTAACTCCTACCTAAGCCCTAGCTGGATTCAAGAGTAGGAATTCCCCTACCTCTCTTGCCTTCAGGCTTCACCCAGTAGATGTGCTCAGAATATGTTTAAAACCCCACAAAATGTCAAGAGGAGGGGGTGCTGCCCTCACCATTAATCATTGAATCTAGTGGTTACAGCACTCATCCATAATGTGGGAGACCCAGTTTCAAATTGGAGGTGGGAGACCCAACAACTGGCATACTCTGGTATGGATCTGTTGGACTGCGCATAAATATGAGTAGAGGGTGTGGAACCCGTGCCTCCTCTGTGAATGCCCTAATCACTGGTATATAGAATCATTCTAACTCATTTTCTTGCTCAAATATTTAATTATTTATATGCAGTGGAACAGCTTCAACAGGTGAGGTTGAGAAAGACCCATTCCAGAATACTTCATAGCCCTTGTCAAGGCTGATTCCCCACTCTGGCACTTCGAGTGCAGAAGGTGGGGGCCTGCAAGGATTCTAAAAATTAATACTGGCCACTCCAGGCTTGTATTAAACTCCCAGGGTTACAGTTTCTCTCTGACCTTGGAGTGGTAAATGCTGCCACCACCCAAGTGCAGAACCCCTTTGAGAGCCCAGGAAGGCACACTTAGGAATTCCTTCCTGGGGTACCCTCAAGCCCTTTCCCCCCGCCTCCAGGGAAGAGCTGAGAAAGAAAAACAAAGGAAATCAGTTGTTGCCACCAGCTAATTTAAACAAAATGTGCACAAACCTCTTAGACACAAAAAATCCAATTCTGTTCTTAAAAAAGGTAATTTTTTAATAAGAAAAAAATACATTTGGGAAGTCAGGCTATTGCTAGATTTAAAAAAAAAAACACAATTACAAGGATTAAGCATCAAGAATAGCTTTCTTGAGGTCCAGCTTAAAGGTTACAAGCTAAACAAAAGCACTTGGGATTAGCACAGAGGAATCCACAAGCCATAAAGAAATAAAAGGAATAAACCTAATCGCGTCTTCCTAGACATTTCCTGGTCTATTTACATACCTGAGGTTTTAAATGAGTAGTTTCTAGGTATGATACTGATAACTTTTCATACCTGGCCCAAGCTTCTTACAGCATAGCTCTGCCCTGTCCCCTCTCTCCAGGAGAACAGCAACAGACAGACAAAAGGGGAGTCATTTTTTTCCAATTTTAGAAAGTTCTAGCCTTCCCTTTGGCTCTTTTGGTCAGGTGTCCACTCATTTCCTTTTACCTATGCATAGCAGTGAGACTTTTTAACCCTTTACAGGTAGAGTAATTAGAGAACAGCTTCTAAGAGGGATTTTATAGCTACTGACTGGCGGGGTGTTCATAAAAGGGAGCTACCTCCCACCCCTTCATTTATCACAGCCCTGTTGTTAGGGGAACACACATGAGCCCCCACTTTGTTTCTTGAAAAGGACTGTCCAGGTTTAGGTTTGTAATTCTAGGCGAGGATTGACAGCTGTAAATCCCAAGTGACGACAGGTGCTTCCCTCCAATTAAGCACCTTTTGAGGGGAAGGGCTTAGGTCATGCTTCTGTCCTAGGCATTTTGCATTGGCTTGCTTAGGAAGCACTCAGTTCGGCTTACTGTCTTTTGTGACTCCGTTCTTTGGCACCTAACTGTCCTGATGTATAGGAACCTGGGCACCTGATTTGGGACTGAATTCCAGTAGTCCAGGCACCTAAAATCTAGGCCCTGCAATGCCGATCTCCTACTTGTGAAGCCCAGCCTGCATATGTAGGTATGATCTCTCCTGTGAAGTGAGAAAAGTTTGGTAGGCAACGCTCTTGAGAGAAAGAACAGATGATCTGATGTACAGCAGTGCAGGACTATTGCTGCAACTTTGCCATGCACAGATACACTCCCCCTGTGGCCAGGCCTTCATCTAGATTACGGTTGACCCTACAGGAGCATGCTGAAGTTGAGGAGTGGGATAAACGTCCAAGAGCCCTCTCACTCCTGAACACTCATAAGATTTGAAGAGAATTCAACGTCATGCTTTATTTTCTTTCATTTAAGTGTTTTATTCCACTCTTCTTGTTCCTAGCCAAAACCCCTGCAGCCTTAGAATTTTCTGTAGTGACACCAGTTCAGGTGTCTGTGTGCAGTGGTGAATGACCAAGCTGGCAAAAGAAGATTGTCCTCTGTATCTAAATCCCATGCAGGCTTGTTTACCAATGCCATTGATGACAAACTTGGTAATTTCATTACTTCATAAATATTTGAATGTTACATTTTTCTAGGTGAATATCTGTTCATTTGATCTAATGGCTGTCCTTTAGAAAATGCCATAGAAAGACATTAACATAACTTCACCAGTGTTAAATGGGTAGAGGCAAATGGTGATTGCTGAGAACAATACCCTTTTTGCCCACAGCATAGTAATGTAAGAACTGTAATAGCACCTGCAGCTATATAAGCTTAGCCAATGATACAGGTAATCAAATCTCAGGCTTATAAAATTACCACCTGTGGGTGTTTGGAGGGAAGCCCACTACCTCTGGCCTATGTATGGCACTGCACAGCTGACTGGGTGTAATTATGGTGGGAGTGAAGGGAGGAGGAGGAGGGAATTGCTGTGCTTATCCTCAAACTGAACCAAACCTTAACTGAAGTGTGGCAAACTTTAACTCTTCCTAACCCCCCCCCTTTCCTTTTTGATGTTTAGTGCTGCTGCCGTTCTCCAATCATTCCTAATAGTTCTTCTCTAATAGGGATGCTCCCAGGAAGACTAACTTTCATATGTCCTAAGGAATTCCAGGCATGCTATGTGCTGCAGAAAAAATGAAATTGAGAAAACTTTAAAGCACAAAATTCAAAAGTGGAAGCAATGGGCCTAGAGCCATCAGTAACAACTGCTATTGAAAGTGTGGTGCAGGATCCATACACAAGAACACTCCTGAAAGGTGAGGGGCAGCAAGAACTTCCAGACCTTGCCTGCAGCCAGATGGGAGAAGAAACTTCCCCTCAAATGGAGTAGAGGAAAAGCTGGAGAGTAATTTTCTCCAAGACAACTAGCAGTTCCTCCACAGATTCTGTAGTCTGGCATCTTTGCTGGTCTATTCCTTTACTTGTCTGCAGTCTTCTCACTTTTTCCTGAACAAAACACAGGCCAGAAATGATGTGCCCTATTCTTCCGTGTCACTTCAAAAGAGAGAGGGAACTGCAACTTCCCAATGAGTTCCATGCCTCTATAGGGAAGTTGTGAAAGGACATAGTCCCATTTATACTGTTGTATCTGGGGACAAGGAACCTGGTCACAACAAAAGCCTTAACTTTTGAATCATCATATTTTTGAAGTTCTCCATTTCATAGCACACCTTACTGTGGCTAATAAACCTTGAACTTGGGATCTGACTATATGTATTAAACCAGATAAACACAAAAATATCATTAAACGGGTAGCTGACAAGTCAGATATATCCCCTCTGTGAAATTAGCAAACATGAAGGGAACTCTTTGTTTACGATGTACTCCATTCCAAGAACACCGCATTGCAGAAAGCATTTACTTGTCATGTTCTTCTATTATTTTATTTTACACTTCATTTGTTTCTATTACATAGCCTTGCACTTTATTATTAGGGTGTTCTGTTGCTGCAAACAGGCACATTGAATTCTGATTCAGTTATGCCAGTGGAACTTTGTCATCTTTTAACCTATGAAACAATCAAACTAATGACTGTAACATGTAACAGTTTTAATTATATGTATTGATTCTGGGGTGCTTATGCCCTTGTTTGTCCTGAAACAGTAATGCATTTATATCTTTTTTTTTTTTTTTAATGATTAATGAGTTGTAATCTTTACCTTACAACAATGAAGCCCTTAGCTATACAGGTAATATAATTTGGTATAAATCACGTAGTACACCTCTACCCCGATATAACGCTGTCCTCGGGAGCCAAAAAATCTTACCGCGTTATAGGTGAAACCGCATTATATCGAACTTGCTTTGATCACCCAGGTTGCACAGCCCTGCCCCCCCGGAGCGCTGCTTTATCACGTTATATCTGAATTCATGTAATATCAGGTCGCGTTATATCGGGATAGAGGTGTATATCCGAGCATCCCAAGCTCGTTGCATTCATGCTGCAGAACACTTCAGTCATAAGCATCATCTTGTCCTCTGCTGCCCTTGAGAAAGGAGAGGTAAAATACTAATACAAGCAAACCAATGCATTTTCAAACATTTGTCTAACCTGTTGTGGTGTTAAGATTCTATTGATTAACAAGATTGTAATAACTTAGGGAAATAACAGGCATCTCTAGAGGCTAACATTTCCATACCCATAACAAAAATATTTTATCAACTATGGTATTGAAAACATTTTCTTGAGATGAAGATAATGCTTAACAGAAAATCTACATTTTTGATAGCAGTTTCTTTTCAAGGAGCGCATATATCAAGCTACCAGCATTGTATTGTGATGAACCAAGTTGAGGTGTTGTTAAGCAAACAGGGCCCTTAAGATACGCAAGTTTATCTGGATAACTGGTATAAAAACAGGATAACACAGAGAGGCCACTAATGTAAAGACCATGACAAGAGTAATAAAAGGAAATTCACATGAATTCAGTTGCAATGGAATAATGAATAGTATTGCAACAGGATACTCATCAGGGAATTACTATCTAGTATTAGAGATGTATCAAAATAGAACTTTCTATCCAAGATGCAAATTATGGAAGTTTAAATAAAAAGGAACCCAAATCCAAACTACTACTTGTTTAGATTTGCAAAACCAAAAACCTTAGCTTGGGTTTTGAGAAACCAAATTTACCCAGGGTTTGATAATCTGTTTCAGATGAGCCTAATCTGGAACTATTTCTCTGGCTTCAGATTCTCTCAAATAGATTGTCCTAACAAGCCTGCTGGAAGAATCTTTCACCTAATAGTAATGAACATTTTTTTATTGTTGGGGCATACTGTTTACTTTGTTTTTTCCACTTTGAATCATTGCAAATTAAACTAGAGTGTCATGCTATAATAATGCAGCACCCAGTCCACTTGCTGAGGTATTAAGACAATAATTTAGCAACTCCTATTAATTATTACTCTAGCTTTTCCACTGTTCATTTGTCTCATTTTGCATATAGACTCAAGCTTGCTGCAGTAACCTCTGGGAGCCATATTCTGCCACCTTTATTAACACGAGTAATGCCCTATTCTGCAAGTAGGCCCATTGATTTCAATATAACTATTCAACATGAGTGTGGTTGGCAAAATCAAATCCTAAGTATACACAGTAAATGTGCCACTTGTAGAAGGAATCTGGAAACAGACACAACCATTTCTAGGATTTTTGCAATTTCTCTTTCTCTTTGTTTAAAAAAAAATAATAATCACATTTTCATGAAACTGATTATTCCAAATATAATAATTCTAGGATTGCTTTATAGAATTTTCCTTTATTAAATTTTAAATCCTCCTTTTATGTCAAAGTCAAAACTTTCCTGAGTCTAATATCATCATGTTGTCTTGTTTGTTTGTTTGTTTTTTGGTTCACCAGAGATGCTAAACAGTATGAGTATAGGAATACCTGCCAGCTATATGGGAAATATGGTATATTTGAAATATTTAGATCTGTTAGAAACAAAATCATATTGTATTTTATTTGGGAAGTGATGTGATCATTTAATGACAGGGTTTAACATAATGCATACATATGCAGAGTTAACCTCATACGCAACCTCAATTTGTTCTTCTTGACTTTTCAGTGTTTCAGCACACAACTAACTTTGTCTCATTAGTCACTCAGGCCTGCTGAAGGAGATCAGAGTCACTTAAAAAGGAAATCTGTCTAATACAAAGTTGTCACCTTCTTTAAGTCTAACAATAATACAAACCAATCCCTCCTAGGGATCTATTTCTGAAAATGTACATTATTCCCAGTGTACTTCTTTACTGTAGTGGTTGGTGCTAAAGGAATAGATCATTATGAATCCAGGAGATTTCCCCTATGTCTCTTCTCTATTAAGAAAAGCATTCATTTGAAGTAATGTAAAAACACATTTTATAAAGTACAAAAGAAAGAATTTATTGAAATAGAATAATTATTGATCAGTCTAATTTATTCATGGGCTCAGAGATAGACTAGATCCCAAAGGACTATCAGTGTTTTGGAAAATTATGTAAATTTAACCATGTAAATCCCACATATACATATTTCTATTTCTCTTTGACTTCCTCCATTAGAACACTTGCAATGAATTAAAGTACTGAATACTAGAGCCTTTCTAGGATATTTTTTTAAAAAAAGTAGATATTTTTACCATGCCAGCCTCAGTAGACATAAAAGGAAATAATCACATTAAATTGAACCTCATCCGTAACAACTAAATATAGAATGTATTTAGTGTATCTTTTAGGAAGTCCAAACATTTGTGGAAACATTGGTTACCTTTCAAAAGAAGGGAGAAGGAGGTAGCTGTAGGCTTCCAAATAAATGGGAACTAAAGTGGTACTTCTGTGAATAACATGCCAACATTGGAAATACTGACCGGCTGGTGATATAACCTTCATGGAGCAGCTTACTGAAGCTGCACATCACAGCCATCTCAGCATCTCAATGGGGATTTGGAACCAGGAGTGGTTCTTACAGTACATTAGTGTCAGACCTTTAAGTGTGATTTTGTACTGCCTTTGTTTACAAGAACATTTCCACTTCCTGAAAACATATGTAGCACAGAACAGTTTTGTTTATTGAATCAGACAATCAGTAACACTTTACATTAGTGAATCATGTATAAATACTTTAATAATAATTTATAAAGGATGAATCAGAATTGTTTTGTTATTAACAAATTGACATAAGAATTGTTGATATCTTGTAGAGATGTAAAATATTTACAATTACCTCATAAATTATATTGGAACAAACCACTACAAAGTTCTTCTAAATTAATATGTAATATTAAACCTGTAGATTTGACTGTTTATTAACACCATAGTACTTTAAATGGTTCAGCAATTACAACTACAACCAAATTACTCTCTGTTTTGTGGTAATATGGGGAGGAAAAATTAGTTCAACTGAAGGCTAACATTAACAAAATGAGCACTACTGAGATGAACAGCTAAATCTAGTTGATGCTAATCCATATTTATCAGTTGCCTTGTTTACATTCTCTAGTTAGAAACAAAAGGATTCAGAACCACTTACTGATTTATTCTTGTTTAACTGGCAGGTGCTATCTGTGGTAGGTTGCTGCTGTGTTATGTACAGTCTCATGAGCATGAACATATTATTTACCAATTATAGTCGTTTTTTACTAGGCTTGTGGTTAATAAACATACCTTTTTAAAATGCTCTTTCAGAGCTCACTTCTGACCTTTGTGTGAAAAGGTGTATAACTTTGAAAGTAAAATCAGTATTTCTGTGCTCTACAGTCATCAGTATTTATAATCTACACTAATTATTTTAGTGTGTGTACTTGGCTGTGGACAGTTTCATTTGCTGTGCTTTTAACAAATGCAGTCAGTACTTACTCCATACCTACGATCATATGCAGAGCCTTATTTATACATATTTGCATTTGCCATATGTCTCATTCTGGCTTTCCAATCCAGAACAGGTTTCCCCATCATTTCTGTAGCAGACATAACATAGATCAGAACAGCAACTGTGCTCACCACTATGAGTAATAAAAATCTTTAATTGGAAATGCAGATTAGATGCCAATTCCCACTGATTTTCAATGGGAGCAGAGTATCCAATCCCTTAGGTACTTTTGAAAATCCCACTTTATATCTAAGGCCATGATAGACACAGATGGACATAATGATTTGACTAGTGTGTATGTAAGCCACTTCTTTCTAGTGGATAGAATACAAATGTTTATGGCCCTAATTCTGCAAAGACTTACTCATGTGCTTGACCTCATAAGAGTACAATTAAGCACGTGCATTATCTTTGCAGAATCTGGGCTCAGGTGTGTATGATGCATCTTGCAAATGTTCTCTTTATGTTAAGTGATAAGGGACTTTGATTTTGTTTGTCTAATTCAGTGGTGGGTAGCCTGCGGGCTGCATGTGACCCATCAGGGTAATCTGATTGCAGGCCGCGAGACATTCTGCGGACGTTGACCGTCCACAGGCACAGCCCCGCGCAGTTCCCAGTAGCCACAGTTCGCTGTTCCCCTGCCAATGGGAGCTGTGGGAAGTGGTGGCCAGCACGTCCCTGTGGCCTGCCGCTTCCCGCAGCTCCCATTGGCCAGGATCTGCGAACTGCGGCCACTGGGAGCTGCGGGGGGGGCTGTGCCTGTGGACGGTCAATGTCAGCAAAATGTCTCGTGGCCTGAAATCAGGTTACCCTGATGGGCCGCATACGGTCCTCAGGCCACAGGTTGCCCACCACTGGTCGAATTGCATCTCTTTAGGTTGTCATTCTGTGCCAAATATTGTAGTATCTGAGCACCTTTGGCACTAGAAGATAAGAGTTCTGTCACCACTGCCTCAATGAAGTTCTGAGTGGCCAGGATATGAACAATATTGTCAACTCTGTAGTCCTAGCTAGCCATGGCTTTGTTTACCTGTAATGCTTGCCTACCCAGGTCATTCCTCATATCCTATTTCTGAATGTTACAAGCAAAAATAGATATAAATCAGTTTTATATAGAGAGGAATAGTAAGAGACTGGAGACAAATTTAAATAATAATTTCTTTGTAAATGGCAGCACATAAGTAGTTGAGCTAGAGATCTCTAAGGTTTACAGAACTGTGCAGACGGTTGTTTGCAACCAAAGTTTCAGCAAGCATATTAAGTTACAAACAATACTTTATGAAGACAAACTTTCATTGGCTGATGAACAGGTAGTCTAACCTGGGATTTTTTGTTAAAAAAAAAAAAAAAGTATCAACTTTTAAAAATAAGTGAAAAATGAAATTTCAAGGTTTTATTATGAAAAAAAATCCCTTAATTCACAGTTTCTTGTTTTGCCTCTTTTGTGGAAAAGCTAATGTTCCTATGTTAATTTTTAAGAAAGAGTTGCTAATTTCTCCAGGGATATGTTCCATGTTGTTACTATATTCAGGATCTATTCTAAGAATCAGATTTTCATAAAATAGCTTGGCACTCACTTAGGTACTAAAATAAGTGTCCAGACTTTCAAAGAGCTCAGCATTAAATGTGGTAAACTCTTTAGAAAATCTTGCAACAAAAAAAAAACAGTGTTACGTGGGAATCTGTTAGATGTTGGGCTGTTTTGAAAATATGGCCTCAAATGTGAGTGCTGAGCACTGAAAACTCTGGTGATGATAAGTTTTAAAAAATATTTACCTGAAACACATTCAGGGGTCAGTCCTGGGACCTGTGCTAGTTAATATTTTCATTAATGACTTGGATAACGGAGTGAATAGTATGATTATAAAATCTGGGGATGACACCAATCTGCACTTTGCAAGCCCTTTGGAGGACAAGATTAGAATTCAAAACAACCTTAACAAATTGGAGAATTGGTCTGAAATGAACAAGATGAAATTCAAAATGGATAAATGAAATTGCTTCCCTTAGGAAAGAAAAATTCAAATGCAGAACTAAAAAATGGAGAACTACTGGGTAGGTGATAATACTGCTGAAAAGGATCTGGGGGTTATAGTGGCTCATAAATTGAATGGGTCAAAAATGTGATATAGTTGTAAAAAAGCCTCTCATAATTCTAGGGCATATTAACAGCAGTGCCCTATGTGAGACATGGGAGGTTAACTGTCCTGCTCTACTCGACACTGGTGAGGTCTCAGCTAGAGTACTGTGCCCAATTCTGGGTGCCACACTCTAGGAAAGAAGTGGACAATCTGGAGACCGAATCCAGAGGACAGCAGCAAAAATTATGTCAGGTTTAGAAAACCTGTCCTATAAGGAAAGGTTAAATAAAGAAAAGTGCAATGAGGACAAATGCAAAGTACTCCACTTAAGAAGGAACAATAGGTTGTACACAAACGAAATGGAAAATGGCTGCCTAGGAAGGAGTACTGTGGTAAGTGATCTGGGGGTCATAGTGGCTCACAAGCTAAATATGAGTGAACAGTGTAACAGTTTTGCAAAAAAAGCAAACATCATTCTGGGATGTATTAGCAGGAGTATTGTAAGCAAGACACGAGAAGTAATTCTTCCTCTCTACTCTGCGCTGTTTAGGCCTCAGCTGGAATATTGTGTCCAGTTCTGGGTGCCACATTTCAGGAAAGATGTGGACAAATTGGAGAAAGTCCAGAGAAGAGCAACAAAAATGATTAAAGGTCTAGAAAACATGACCTATGAGTGAAGATTGAAACATGACCTATGAGTGTTTCTTTAGTTTGGAGAAGACTGAGGGGAGACATGATAACAGTTTTCAAGTACATAAAAGGTTGTTACAAGGAGAAGGTGTAAAAAATTTTCTCTTTAACCTCTAAGGATAGGACAAGAGGCAATTAGCTTAAATTGCAGCAAGGGCAGTTTAGGTTGGATATTAGGAAAAACTTCCTCACTGTCAGGATGGCTGAGCACTGAAATAAATTGCCTAGGTAGGTTTTGGAATCTCTGTCATTAGAGGTTTTTAAGAGGAGATTAGACAAACACCTGTCAGGGATGATCTAGATCAGTGGTTCTCAACCAGAGGTCCGGGGCCCACGGGGGGCCATGAGCAGGTTACAGGGTGTCCACCAAAATAAGCCAGAGAGCAGGGCCAGTGTTAGACACACTGGGGCCTGGTCTAAATAATACTTAGTTCTTCCTTGAGTGCAGGAGCCTGGAGTAGAAGACCTCTTGAGGTCCCTTCCAGTCCTACGATTCTATGAAACTGGGCATAGTTAGTCTTGAAAAAAGAAGACTGGGGGAGAACATGAAAACAGTCTTCAACTATTTTAGGACTATTATAAAGAAGACTAGTATCAAAGAGGTAGCCGTGTTAGTCTGGATCTGTAAAAGCAGCAAGGAGTCCTGTGGCGCCTTATAGGCTAACAGACGTATAGGAGCATGAGCTTTCGTGGGTGAATACCCACTTCTTCGGATGCATAAAGAGGACTGTGACCTATTGTTCTTCATGTCCACTGAAGGTAGGACAAGAAGTAATGTATTTAATCTGTAGCAGCAAAGGAGATTTAGGTTAGATACCAGGAATAGAGTAGTTAAGCTCTGGAATTTGCTTCCAGGGGAGGCTGTAGAATCCCCATCATTGAAAGTTTTAAGGAACAGGTTAGACAGACACCTGTCTGGGATGGTCTAGCTTTACTTGGTCCTGCATAAATGCAGGGGGCTAAACTTGATGACTTGTCAAGGTCCCTTTCAGCTCTGTTTCTATGTTTCTATATGGGAAGAGGGTTCCAGCAATGCCAGAACATCCCCTGAACTTGTTTGTTGGCGTGATGGTGGCAATTGATAATGAATGAGAGCTGAAAGTCTTTTATTTGAGAGCTCTTTGGTGGATAACACTGAGAAACTGAGCCACTGCTCTACATATTAGCCAGCAAAGTGATAGGTACTCTAACAGAGCAATTTCCTGCAATAATCTTGAAAAACCTTACTGAATTAAGTTTAAATATTTTTTGGATTCCATTTTACTAAAAGGAAAAGTTATGTATTATTGTGGATCTGGATGATCAACAGACTATTTCGAACAATGTGGCAGACAAGAAAGGTCTTTTGGGACAATATGTGTAAAGTGGATTTCCTAGGAAATACCTAGGGATTTCCTAGGAAATATTGGTCCCCCCTGCCCTAGTTATGCAAAAACCCAGTCTTTTGAAGAAGAGAAGTCGGCCTTTATCTTCTAATTACGATGTCGACCTGTTATGAGACCAAGATCAAAGGCCTAACCCATATAAAGGAGGTTCTGTTCTGAAGGTGAGACAGTTATGAACTTGTAATTACAGAAAAATTCCTTGTGGAGTTTGAAGGAGTGACTCCTTACCAGAGCCTTGTTGGAGTTGTGTGGTAATCTCTGGTAAGATTGTGTAGGTTTTTATTGTTTTTACTATGTTTTCTCTGTAATGCTTTCACCTTAAGAATAAATGTGCTTGCTTAGAAAGTATGGTAACTTAAGAATGGTAACTTAAAACTGCTGGCAATTACAGCTGTTCATTGTCTGAACAGAAAGAAAGGCACAAACGCTGGTCTGTGTAGGCAGTCTGGCTTGCTGGGAATATCACAGTATAGGCAGGGAACTATGCAGCCTGGAAAAACCCTACTCAAGATGGAGAGAGAGATGGGTCTCTACCCAAGAGAAGTGAGAGCTAAAGAGCCAGAAGCAAAGAGTGGGTGTCCTTGAGGGACCATGGAGGGGAAATACAGCTGTAGTTGCTCTAAACTGTGACAGGTACCTTTTTAAATACAACAAATAGGTTGACATTGATGTAAAATTAAAAGCAAACAGCCAAGGTATATGGAAGTCAGCAATAAGGGGGTATTAAAAAAGTCAGAGTTTGCGGCAGTTATGCTGATCAATGATTCTCTGGGCCAGACACCGTGGCTTAGTGGTTTTCACAATACCCAGTGTACTTGTACAAGACTCAGTTTACCTATAGTGTAATATATCGGCTGTGTGTACATTGTATAATGTTTCTCCCTAGTGGCTGGGCCAAAGAGAAGTTAAAGTGTGTAGATCAATAAACATATAGTGGAGGCTACTATTTATGGAGCTGTAAAACCAGAGTTGTACAAGTGAGTGTGAGAGAGGGAGGGTGGGAATTAATTGTAGTGGATGCATTAAACTGCAGCCCAACTGTTAGATTTGAAAGTTTAACTGATGTGAGCCTTTGATGTATCAGATGAGCTTTATCCAACTGTGGGTCAAATATATAATGTAGTATGTTCTTAACATTGACCTTTTGTGGCTGCTCCATAGGTACATACCTTACTATTGCCAACTATGGGCTCAATACAACTCCCATTAAAGTCAATTAAAATTCAACTGCAGTGGGAGCTGGAGGAGATCCTAAGGGAGGTCATCATTAGCTTAAGAGAAAGGCCTGTGCTTTTGGAGCTGAAGGAACAGGTTTCTAGTCTCAACTTTTGAAAAGTGCATATATGTGAGAGACTATGTGGTTTGTCTATATCATGTGGATGTGTTAGAAAAGGCTATGTTCAATAACTTGCTGTGCAGCTTCCACCTGCTTGTAATTCCAAACTATTTGTCTAGCATAGTTCCAATATCGCAATTGGAAAACAAGCCTTTTGAACCTTCTGCAAATTTAGGCTATTTTTCACCTGGTTTTTGGCTAAGGTCATAGTAACTATATCTTTCAGCTAATATACCTTTTTTGGTTAATAAAAAAATAACACCATAATGAAAATGTTACAATCAGTTTCACCTTCCTTTCTCAGTGCCAGTGTGACCTTTTTTGCTTCGCTACAAAAATAGACTTTTTTTGTTACTGAGCATTAGCTGCTTCCAAAAAAAACCTTTTAGTTCCTCTTCATAGATACTAAACCTCTCAAAGCACCCCCCAAACTCTTTGCTGGAACACGCCATCTCACCACCTCCCTTATTTTTCTTTCTTCTCCCTTCTTTCCTATTCAATCAGTCCCATGTGTCACTGCATTCTTGTGTTTGGAAGAAGAATAAAGAATCTGGGTGTGAATTAGCCCTGATCTACACTAGAAACTTATGTCGTTATAACTACCAGACCCCTGAGTGCTGTGTACCGCCCTAACCACCGGTGTAGACAGCTCTATGTGGATGGGAGGGCTTCTCCCATTGACATAGCTCCCACCTCTTGGAGAGGTGGCTTACCAATGCTGAGGGGAGAAGCTCTCTCATCAGCAAAGGCAGTATCTTCACTAAGCACTGTGGCCACGCAGCTGCAGCTCTGGAAGTATAGGCAAACCCTCTGAAAGATTATAGAGTTTAATTCAAAGAGAGAGAGCTGGAGAGTTCTCTAAGCTTCAGAGACAAATTCAAAGCAGTTTTCACCCAAGTCCACCTACCAAAGCACTAACAGGAATATTATGTTGCAGGCTTAAATAATCAGAACAAATTCTCTAGTGTTTTCAAATACCTTCAGTCACACCAAGCCAAGGAGTAAAATTCCTATAGAAGCAGAAACAGGCAATTTCTTTTCTTATACAGGTGATTTTTTTTCTTGTCACAAACAAGACAACTTTAGAAGATGAAATGTGATTAGCATAAATTTTCTCTTAGACTTACAGAACATGAAAATGTAAGTATTTTTGTTGTGTCACCATTTTCTTTTAATTCTAACACAGACTGATTCAGTAGTGTGAGCTGACAGAAACATATGAACAACCTCAACCAGTTTGGTCAAATCTAATTGCTGCCTATTGTTAATTCAACTGGCCCCATGCACAGTTGATTTTTAATACTGCCAACTTCAATCATGAAATAAATGAATACATCTAAGATCCAGAAACAGCAAGATAGTCTAAAAGCAGGAAACCATCTCAGCTATTTCACTTATTAATGTCCTCTGCATAATAGGCTTTCTGAAGTAGCTATTACAATGATATCCCTGCTTTTCAGGCTGACCTGTTTAAGAAACTTTAAAGTTTGTGAAATATAAAAACAGTCAACTGTGAAGTGTGGAATTGTGAAAAATATTATAATTTCGGTTGTGGGAAGAAACTACAATTAAAAATATTGCTGTTTCCAATAAGAATTAGCATCAAGCAAACATCCTCCAGTTTCCAGGAGTCAAGCATTTGTCTGGCAAGCTAATCATCATGGGCCAGAGTGTGAGATCTTATTCCCCCGTCACAGGCTCCACCTGCCCTATTAGAAGGAGATCACAGGTCAGAGGTCTCATTTACTTACCTAGAAAAACTGCTCAGTCTCAGTAATCAGTGTCTCTACACTTCCCTTCTGACAAAAGGGGCAGGGGAAGGAAAGTTCATCATCATTCATTCTCCCTAGGCCGCTGATGCAGAGGGGAGAGAGAATCCCTACCTTTTTATGTTCCCTTCAAGGAGAAGAGTATTTTAATGCCTGTCCTTTCCTAGTGTTACAGGGAGTAGAGAGGAACCCTTGGGCCCTTCACAGAAACCAGGATAACAATTTGCCAGAGCCTCAAGGTACCAGAAAGAAGAATTTTGCCAGTGAACCTCATTCTGAGAAGCCATCCCCAACACACATTCTATTAGGGAGGATGAGAGATAGTGGAGGACAGACAGATGGTGAATGGTGGGAGACAGTCTTCAAATAGGCACGTGGGAAAATTAGATTGTGAAAGGTTGTGTATTGTGGTGGAAAGAAAGTGGATTTGGGGGCTAAATGGCTGTGTAGGGAAAAGACAATGGACTTTTCTTTACAGCAGTATCATCAATATTCAAGGAAGGTGAACAGGAGCTCAGAGCAGTGTATCATGCTAAAGACTGGATTTCAAGCATTAGGTGGTCTACTTAGAACAGGTATGATATATTAACTGGCAGAGTGAGAATAAAAAATATTAATTAGGCTTATTAATGGAGATATTTGATAGTTTCCTTATAAGGGCCTAGTGTCTCTGTAGAACACCCCATGCACTCACTCAGTTTCTCCCTATCTGGTCCGGGCAGTTAGCATCACCACTCAAAAGATGGAAATTCAGCCTTCTGTCTGAGATCCTGTGGCGTTTACACCTTGCAGGATTCCAAGGAAATAAAGAAAGTAGAAGACAAAAAAGGAACAACCAGTCCCAAACAAGCCACCAGCCACTCTTCCTTGAAGGCGCCTTGGACAAGCTGCAGTCCAGCTCAGTATCCTCCAGTCTATCAGCAAAATGTGTCCTGAGGTCACTGCTTATGTTCCAGCTATCCTGCCTTTCTCTGTGTGTTCAGACAGTCTATCACATGAGAGCAGGCTCTGTCCCCCATTAGGCCTCTCCGCAGGAGCTGAAGGATCTAGAGGTCTGGCTTCCTTCCAGAGCTGCCTCTTACTAAACTTGGCTTCTCCTCTTTGGAATTCTTCCTCCAATCCCGGCATGCCTTGCAGGTGTGGCTGGGCAGAGCTACTTGAACTGAGAGCAACTCCTTATCTTCTTCCTGTCTAGTGCAAGGTTTGTATATCAGATCACATTGCCCCACAACCGTTAGGAGTTTTTACTGAGCCATCTAAAACTGAACATGTTTCTAAAAATAAATCCAATTCAAGCCATTAAATTGTACGAAAAGCGTAGAATAATTATATTTCTCCAAAATCAGATGATCTTGTTGGTGAATTTAATTATAGATATAAATTATCAAATTACAAATGAAGGACAGTGTGTGCTTTGTCATATCTATATACATACGATGTATGGAGAAACGGCACAAATCCAGCAGTAAAATTTAATTCTATTGGAAGGAAATGTGGGTTTTTTTTTATTTTTAATTTTTTTAGTAGGTTGAGCCTACCTGCCCCATACTGGAATACATGTCAGGGACTTCACAATCCTATCCAGTCAGATTTTTACTCTTCACTTCATCATGGAGAAAATCCTCCTTTCCCTTGTCTTATCTGACATTTACTAATTACTACCTAAGCTTGATTACTACCTAAGCTTCCTCCCACTCTCCTAGCCATCTATAGTTCTTTTTTATGCAAAGGTGTATCATTAGTGGATGCACAGGTCCTATCCCTGGCCTATTTCATACCTTGTTCTGCAGCTAAGTGCAAGGATCTCCATCATGCACAAAAAATATGGATTGAGTTAGGTCAACTGTCCTTGTGCTCCAGAATCTGAGCAATGGCAGATCATTTGTTTAAAATATAA
Organism: Terrapene triunguis; assembly: GCF_002925995.2. NCBI lineage: Eukaryota > Metazoa > Chordata > Testudines > Emydidae > Terrapene > Terrapene triunguis. The sequence goes on along the minus strand of NW_020664417.1, from coordinate 11,377,801 downwards.
AACAACTAACACCCAACATATTAGCTATTATGGCTTTGAAGAAACCCTTAAAAATATGAGAAGAATGTAAATGAATATAGTACTGTCTGCCTGACTCTGCAGACTGCTTGAAACAACAGCTTTAAGGGATATGGAATGTTCTCATTCATCTTAATTGGCTATAACTCTGATGCCTAATAATGCTAATGCAAGCGTCAATTTTGCTAACTATTTTTCTATTAATCAAAGCATGCTAAGAGGAGATGGGAATTGCATTATATATAGTATCATCGTAATACACTTTGTGTGACATCTCATTTGGTGTCACGAGTGGGCAGTGCTCCTAGTCCTCCCCCCCTCTCTGCACCCCAGTTTGATCCCTCTAAGGGACCCACACAAAATCTCTTTAAATCCCACCCCTACTGGGCTGCAGAATCACACATTCCCACTGCAGCCAAGCCATTTTGTGGATGTGTAGGAGATGGCAGAATTTGCCCTGAAGGGCTAACTATTTTCCCATGTGTTGACCAGTTCTTTTCCCCACTACCCAGAATGCACAGATTCACAGACCAGACAGACTCTTGAACTGAAGAAGTATGTTATTTATTCACTGCTTCAGTGAGTGATCAGTCCACTGAAACAGGGCACGGGCTATGGTTAAATGCAAGCACACACCCGCATTCAGGTGCTTGCCTTAAGTACATTGTTACAAAGTTATTCATTATACAATGTATAAATACTTTTTTGGCCGAGCACTAAGATTAGTTTGCTAACTCAGTTGTTTACCTGATTGGATTGCTGGCTCAGCTTTTTACCTAGCTGTTCTGTTTCTTTGCCAGACAAGTAGGCATCTTTTCAAATGTCCCAACACGTAAAATATACATTCTAAATATTATATCCTACACCATGAAAAGCCTTTCTTATCTGTGTACATGTTATGGTTATATCATCCAGCGATTAAGTGTTACAACAGACCTGGCAATGACCTATGAGAATGTAATGCAAACTCTAAAGGTCTTGATTCGGAAATGCACTTATACTGGTACTTAATGTTAAGTATAATCTTAAAACTAAGTATGTGCTTAACTACTTTGTCAGATCAGGGCTTAAATCAATTGACTAGAAGGTGATCTTTCAACAAGTGTGTGATGACAGTGTATGCCAGTAGTGAAAACTTTAGTTAAGGTTATGTTCAGAACTCCATTCTGATCACTAATAATAATAAATATATATCGGAGAATGAAAGGGAAGAAGTTAGAGAAAAATTCACTTATCTTTTGTTTCTCATGTAAGGTTTACCAATTATATATTTTCTGCAGTAAGAAGGAATTAAGACTACTTTTGTGCATAGTTCAAAAATCATTGCACTTATTAAATTGAAAATTTCCAGTGGTTGGTCCTCAATAAATATTAATCTTCAGGTTAATTTGAAAGTCCCTAAAATGATAAGCAACAGAATTATTTTTCTTCATGCACAATACATTGCCACTAAATTTACAGTTATAGTTTTTATTGAGATAATGGAAAGAAAAAATATGTAGGATTAGATCCTCTTTACCTTACTTGTGTGAGTAGTCTCAATAAAGTCAGTGAGACTATCATATTTTGAAAGTAAATCCATGAGCATACTCAAAGACACAAGGTTAAGGGATATAATTATAAACCCTGATCATGTAAGCAAAGAGAACAAGATCTGATCCAGTGTTTTGTTTTGCTATTCATCTGTGTAATTTCACATATACTATTCAAATTGGAAGTACACAATAAAATTAGTAGGGATCAGCATTTTTTTTTCCTTTTAAGAAACAGGGATATTAACTTCAAAATCAGGAAATTCAAAATTAAGGAGCTCAATTCTGTTTTACTGGAGCCACTCCAAATTTACACCCATGTAACCAAGAAAGGAATTTTGACTCATGGGTTTATTCTTATATGGAAAATGTCCACTTTCTGATTTTTTTTAATCTCCACAGTCTCTCTCTGCCCTCATTCTGCTACATTTTCATCTCATGTTTCCACTACATTTTTCTCTTTTCCCTCACTCTGATTTTCTTTTAAGTCTCTTTCTCTGGAGTGGAATATGGAAATATGTTTATGTATATGTAAATAGTTCAGTCTGAGTTGAACTTTCAACTGATGAGGACCAGCTTTAAAATTAGGGAAAATAAATCCACCAAACCTAGCAGTTATACTTCATATTTCTATAGTACTTTTCATTAAAAACATTGCGAAGCTTTACAGAAAAAAGTAATTAATTATGCTTGAAAACACTCTTGAGAGGTAAGTAAGGATATATAAGGATAATTTCAACCATCACTGAAATGCAGCCACTTCTCAGATTGACCACAGTATTTAATAGTAAGTGGTTTAGGTTAAAAGGTATAAAAAATTACTAGGCCCATTTGAAATAAGAACCATTTAGCTTAACATGACCACGTTGTTACTTGGATAAACAAAATGCATGCATAAAAGTCAATTGTACTTATCAATTGGAACTGGCATGAAGGTGGGCTTTCCAGCTCAACTTCGCAGTTGCAATGACTGTTTTTTCAAGATAGGCAGGACGTTCATTCAGGTAATTCACTTAAGGTGTTATGACAGTTGTACTCATATTCTTTTTCTGGACTTTGCAGTGGTCTCCCTAGAAAGGATTTCAAACAAACAAAGTTAATAGGATGCTTGTCAATGATAAACTTTAGTTGTTTCAAAATGGAGGGGCATTCTCAGTGGCCAGAGGATTGCTCACATTTGCTCTTGTCCAGATGTTTCAACATCAGGATCAATGTGTTGAACAAACATGAAGCTTTATATGTTTTCTACTGGGTGGTGGGGCCTGATTCTGTCACTTGGCAAGGCTGATATGGGCCAATCAGAAAATGACCCGTGCTACTAACAAAGATTTGAAACCTCCAACTAGAGGATGAGCTGTGTCCCTTCTCATCATCCAGTGAGAATTCCAGATGTCTCCTTTATGGCTTCTCACAACATTGTCCCTGGAAATTTATAATATATTTGTGAAAAACTTCTTGTGCCATATCAGTTTGTTTAAGCCCTGTTAGGCCATATCACTTTGTATTCTGGGACATACATTGCACATCTGCTGGCTTAGTTCTGGTCAACAACCAACTTCTGCAAGTTACTTTCTGTGGGCCCCCCTGTGATGTGGCTCTTTGGCAAATTTAGCATGGGTTCGTGCTTGTCTGATCAGCTTTTTTAACTGTCTGTAGGTTACATTTATGTAATGCCTCATCACAGTTCTTGATGGTTCTTTCCATGTTCATCATGCAATCATATAAAGTCATTTGATTCATTTCCTTGGTCCATCACCAATAGGCTATAGTCACTACTGAAACAATACAAAACAGCTGTATGTACCTAGTACTAGTACTTGATTATTCCCTACTCTTCATTAACAAAGTTAGTAGGATCAAATATGTTAAACTCTATGTGTACAACTGCCAACTGTAGCCGGATGCACACCTCCCCCCTCTCCCCCCTTTCATTTGCTCTTTTGAGTTCAGTCTGCACAGTTTCCTGTTATGCCATTACCAAGCCACAAGCCGTGGAAAGTTTCCAATGATGTTAGATGCTTGCTTGCTTGCTTGCTTAAAGCTGCATTGCTCTATATAGTCAATTGTATTCATGCTTATGAATATGTAATCAATTAATATAAGGAATGGCAAAACAAAGAGGCAAGTATCACCTTTTATGGAACCATGGTATTATCTTGGTGAAAGTATAAATCTCAAGACAGGTGGCCAGGTCAGGGGTACCAACAAGGAAATGTAACAACACACTAAACTGGAGACCAGACCAGAAGCAGTAGAGCCCTCCCACGGATCCAAAGGGACTCTCGCTTGGGGCCAATCTCCAGGCAGCTGTCGCCTGGCCAGCCTCAGCCACGTGCAAAATCTAAATCAATCTACTCCCGCACCTGCAGCTGGCCAGCATGAATCTGATGTGTGTGTGAGTATAGCGGTATTAGACAAGCTCAACTCACACCAATAAACAAACCTCAGTGCTGCTCAAGTTCACCTTTGTCTGGGCTCATTCCTTGGCTAGTTCCAAGGACAGGTAACACCAACCACACAGTTAATAATTCCTTACAGTCACTTAGGCCTTATAACATTTTGGTCAGGCTCACCTTAAAGATTTTTACTTCACATTAACTTCTTAACATACTATTTGAATGCATCAGCATCTATAATATAAAACAAATACCCTGTAATAATTTTGTTAAAAGTTTGTTACATATATTTCTTATTGATCACTTTATTCAAAATAGATAGCATGAACTAAACTATTTGCAATACTCTTTTGGTTTCATTCACTACTTTCTGAAATTTAACAGATCTCTTGCAGAATGTTTTAGATAGCTTTCTTTTCAATATAGTTTCTTAAATCTTAATTAACATCTTTTAGATTTATTTTATCTAGTAATAATCTTATACTGTAGCAAATATTATAGCTTGATCTAATGTATCTCTGCTAGGGCCATATAGGCATAAAGCGTATAAAATAAAATAAAAAGGAAAATGAGTTATTTTACTCTTAGGAAGTGTTTGTGGTTAAGCCTAGCCTAACCTGCATCTTGTCTGTATGAAACACAGAAACACCAGCTGTTTGATTTATTTTAGAGGCTTAAATTAAGCAAAGGATTACGGCCTATGTGTGCATGTTTATAACATTACTATTTTTAATACAGTCCACATTTTCCTGTCCATCACGAGACAAAGAAAGCCACATGATAAAGAACCGCCATCATTTCCTGTACTACCTAAATGCACTCTCTGGAGATCTTCCATGCAAGTATTGAACTAGCACACCCTTTCTTTACCCATCAGACCTTCCATGATCATGGCATAAAGAGATACAATCTGCAATTGTATCTCAAGATAGTTTCAGACATGAGCCTTTTATGTAGCAGCATAAAGCACTAGTTCTTCCATAAATTAAGTAAAAAGAACAGGAGTACTTGTGGCACCTTAGAGACTAACAAATTTATTTGTGTATAAGCTTTCGTGGGCTACAGCCTACTTCATTGGATGCATGTAGTGGAAAATACAGTAGGAAGATATCTATATATCTATATATACATATACATATATATAGATATATATACACAAACAGTTCTTTTTCTCTCCTGCTGATAAAAGCTCACCTTAACTGATCACTCTCCTTATAGTGAGTATAGTAACACCCATTGTTTCATGTTCTGTGTGTGTGTGTGTGTGTGTGTGTGTGTGTGTGTGTATATATATATATACAGTAGGAAGATATATATATCCTACTGTATTTTCCACTACATGCATCTGATGAAGTAGGCTGTAGCCCACGAAAGCTTATGCTCAAATAAATTTGTTAGTCTCTAAGGTGCCACAAGTACTCCTGTTCTTTTTGCAGATAAGACTAACACGTCTGCTACTCTGAAACCATAAATTAAGTGTTATCAGTGACAGATATAAAGGTCTTCCTTCTGCTTAACCCTTACATGTATATAACATGAGAAGTGATTGCAGCATTTCATAGTATGTTTTTCAGTGACTCAGAAGGCATATCTCATTCTAATTTTTAGTCTGCATCATGTGACTGAAATTATAGTATATCGCAAATATCACTTCACTGAGAAATAGTCCATGTATGACAAGATGGTGCAATCCATAATGGAAAATACTGTAATACATATTAGTATACTTTTGGGTATACTGTTTGGCTGACATATATTATTTAATATTAACATTGCTGTGGTGACGGGGGCCCCAGTCAATATGGGGTCGATTGTGCCAGGTGCTGTGCAACCATGTGCAAAGACACAGTGCTAGTCTTGACAACCTTACAATCTAAGAAGACAAAGAGTGAAGGAATAAGTGTATAATCAAATATAGACATTTAAATTTTCATGATTTAACCATCAAGAATATATAAGGACTTAGAGCACATCAATATACTATAAACTGTTTGGAATTTGACATTTTAGCCAAATGTTGTTTAATTCCTCAGTTATATAATGTTAGTCCACTACTATTCTGTTCTACATGTGGTCTGATAGAGATGAATAAGAAGTTTTGGTTTACAAAAGTATTTTTTTTAATTGGTCACTGTGATTGGATCTATTGTAGAGACTGCAAAGAAACCCTGAGACTGGGCACAACAAGAGATGATTCTGACACAAGGAAGGAGGAAACTGTGTAAGAAGGGAGAAGAGTGGTGAATAACTGACACAGAACTGTCAGTGGAACAGGTTGTTTTGGTGAACATTTCTTGGATTCTAGAAGCCCTGCACCAAATTCCAATACCGTTTTCACATTAGAAATACCTCTATCCTCAAGAATTACCATTGACATCTATGGACTATTTCAGGACTAAGGTACTTCTAACATAAGGAAAGGTATCAAAATCTGCTTTCACCTTCCCCCACTGCCCTGCTTCTATTTAAAAACTGTAGCTTTGGTCCAAGTTGCAGTTAGTAGAGGACCCAGTGGGGGAGGACAAACAGGTAGATGTATGCCACCTGTGTACTCCACAATCTCCTTGGCTGCTGGGAGCCATTCTGCACCTCTGGCACAAATTCAAGTGGCTTCAGTAGTGCGCATGAATTTAAAGCAATCCCATGTAGGTCTAGACACCTAAACACAACACCTTTTCTACTTGTGAATTAAACTAATAATAAACAAAGGTGCACTGACAAAACTGAAGCCAGTCTAGATTTATTGACTAAGTTCAATTAAATGTGAAACAGTAAACGAACAGTATGATTGGTGGGGAAAAAAAGATGTAATACATGTAAAGATTATTTCACTTTTAAATATCAGAGATTATAATAGTAGCATGGATAAGGTGGGAGGGGTGGTTAATGGGACTTTTTATTCAGAGTGTGTTTCTTAAACTACTTTTATGTAAATATTTTAACATGGGGGTGGGGGGAGAATATGAGTTAAAATTTACCGAGTCAGCAGTTTGTTAGAGTAATTCACAACTGAGAACATATATAATGTACATAGAAAATTGCAGCATTCTGTACTGCTCTTTATATGATATTTGAGTTGTGTGTTTCAAAGTTAGCATAAGTACATAAGAAAGGGAAGCTGCTTAAGTCTCCATTTTTGCGTTCCTCAGATAAAGGTATGTTTTATTTGGTTTCCTTTTTCATGACTAGGTAATAATTAATTATTTTGGGGCACAGCATTTTTTCTAGGTGGCTTCCATCCATACACACGCTTTGAGTTATCCAGTCCAAAAGAGTATATTCTCCCATGATTATATCAAAAAGGGAAAATCAAAATACTACAAAGTACCGGTAAATTCTTTATTGCAGTCAAAGAATAGCAGAGATGGTGTATTAAAAGTTACATACTTTTCTTTAATACAACTAGGCAGAACAAAAGAAAACTGATGTATTACACTGCATATGTTTGTTCAGTTGTTACATCATGATGGTATTTTCTTTGATTCTGCTTTTTGCTTTTGAAGTATTGCCTTAACATTTAGTTTGCAAACTAATGTGTACATTTGCATAAATCTGTGCTTAACATTTATTCTATAGGCCTCTAGACAAAAGTCTGAGTTAGCTTATAAGGTCAGAAAAAATAGGCTTTGTAAATGTTACAACAGTAAACCAGAGGTTCAAAAGAATATTACATAATTGTGTAGAATTTTTTTAATTTGTTTGAACCAATGAATGACTACATAAACAGAAACATCCAATCAAATATGATTTAGACCTCAGACACCAAATTTTGGGAGGGACCAATGTACAAAAGCAACAAAATGGCTAAATTTACAACAGTTATGTCAATGAGCATGTAAATGGCTCAAGGACAATTTTTATTTTCAATTAATTCCAGATAATTTCACTGCTGTGACTCCAGATTTATATTGGTTAATCCGAGAGCAGAATTTGACCCTAAGAAACTAACAACATATGCCTTGCCAAACATGGTGGTTATGTTGGGATCTGCTGCTTCCAGTCAATTCAAAGCAATTCCCCACTCCAATTACGCAGTCAGCTGATCAATTCATGACATGGCTACAGATGTTGAGGAACAGCTGTCTGAAAGACTTCAGGAGAGCCTTTGCTTCTAAATACAACTGGATGTGTCTCCTATAGATGTATCTTCTGCTCAACTTTTAACATGTTTAGCATGAGTGGAAAGGACCCAATACATCAGGATTTCCTGTTTTGCTGTCCACTGACAAAAGTCTTTTAAATTTTCCAGAGTATCAATTTTACTTGCTCTCTGGATTTTAGCATGAGTCTCATGATCTTTGGTGCTCTTCATAATATCCCAGTTTCTGGAGTCAGGAAATCGTGACATTCTTAGCTTTCAAATGAAATAATTAAAAAAATTAAGTTCTAGCCCTTAGGGGTGCTGAAAAAAGCTTGAAAACATGAACCCTAATAACTCAAAAACCAGACAGCAAATAAAAAGAACCCCAAATTTACTATTTTAAAATCTCATGACTTTTAAAATAATCTCATAATTTTTAGGGGCTGGACTCATGGTTTTTAATGATTGAGATTGGCAGTGCTGTAGTTTATTTCATCTGGATTGCATGGGATCATGCTGTGTGTATTGAAACTGATGGTGCCTCCACTGTGCTAGGAGATAAAAGAGACTCAGAGACTAGCATTTAGTCTATGGTATCCCAAGCCATTGTTTAATTCACTGGGAAGCTTTGGTGGTGAAGAGTATCCCGTGAAACTGAGAAGAGTAATTGACAAGTTGTGAACATTATTAAAGGTAAGCCTGCATTAGCTACCATAGAAAGAATACTGTATTGCTGTAGAGTAACTATATGAATTTGAAGAAAGTTGGACCACATTTCTAGATACCATTTCGATAAAAATATTGACATGGCTCAAAGAATGCCAGACCTCCATTTCACCTAAACCCTATGCTTTTTCCCTCCTGGTCGCCTCACCCCTGGTCCTATCCTTCCCTCTTCCCTTTTTTTTATTCATGTCTTCTCCTATTTTATTACTCTTAACCCCACTCTAACATGTTTTATCTATGTAATATTTTATTGTCTGATCTTGCAAATTTGACAAACTGTAGAATTGCATAATTCCATACTTCTATTAGAGAGCCCATGAAGTGTGCAGTAGTTGGAAACATATACAAGCTATAAATCATTTACCTTTTTGTACTTTTCATTGTCTGTTTCTTTATGAAAATCAATACAAAATAAAAAGCACGCCTCTCAGTGCCTGTCTTCACTATATTATATAAAGAAATGGGCACTCAACATCTGCAACTCCTTTTCCACACTGAAGTTCTTTGACTGTCACATGTCAACATTTTGAATTGCTTGTCTGTGCTCAGGGAAGGATTTTCCTTGCTAAATGTAGCTTTGCCATTGATGAGTATTTGACTGATGGATATTGGATTGAAGTGAATGCTTCTCTTTAGGGGCAGAGTATGAGATATGCTCTCCACTTGAGGACCAAAAACAAGTGTCATGAAATCACAACCACCCTATTCTCTCTCTTTTGCTTACTGGGGTGGGAGAGGCGCGGAGAGGTCCCAGCGTGGCACTGGTGGAAAATGTTGAAAATGGCTGTTCTAATACATTAGTATCATTTCAATAAAATGGTTTTCTTGTCTTGTCTTGTCATTAAAGAAACAGTTCAGCACTATTTTCTAATTCTGCTCCACAAGTCTGGAAATGGAAAGGCATGGGTTTGGAAATATATCAACTAGGGCTAAGGAAATGACATTGCAATGATTCTGGACTCATTTGTGGAGAATTTGGTCCATGGTATGACAAGGTAGACTGTGGCTCCAGTGTCTTCATTGGCTAAGAGGCTGAAAAACCTTGGTACAAGGCTATTGAGTGTGGAAGAAAAAGGCAAACATGCAGCCTGCCTCCACATTCTTGCAAGGACCAAGACAACAGACATAACAACAGATGTACCTAGCATCCTTCTAAATGAAAATGGAATGTGAAATTTGAGAAATGACATTGATTTCCATTAAAAATGTTGAGAGATTCCTAAGAATATGGAAAGAGGAAATAAGGCAGTGAGAGTTTTATCCCTCTTTGAGACTGGTTTAAGTGTAGAGAGCAGGGAGAGAATTTCAAAAACTGAACTCGAACTGGAGATTAGTTGAAGACAGGTGTCCATTGTGACTTTGAAAATCTCCCCCTAGATAAATTCCAATCCACTCTACCATATCTTGTGACCAGGAACAAAGCTAAAAAAATCATGTACAGTTGTTTTGGCATGAAAAGGCAGTGGAACCAGGGAGGGGGTGTGTATGTGTGTGTGTGGAAGGGTGATGTATATTTATGCCCCTCAATGTTTTCTGCCCTCTCTCCCTCCCCCCGTCCCCTCCCCCCACAAATATCTTGGAGGCAAGAGTGCAGAACCCAGAGGAGGGGCTGGAGTGGCTGTCAGGATGCATGAGATCAGGCTGGCTGCCAGGGACCAGATAGGAATAGCTCTCCTTTCCACACCTTCCAGCCATTTTTGGTCCCAGTGGAGACACCTGGCCCAGAAAGGGGTTGGAGCATGTGCACCAGCCGCCAGGGCACTGTCATCTGGCCAGAGGGTATCCATGCACAGGGAACCAGATGCTGAGGAACTGCCACAGGAACAGCAGTAGGAACTGATGGGATGCCCCTTGCTAGCCTGGAGCTATCCCTCTACACCACTACCCTTCTCATTCACAGGGAGCTTCTGCCTATTCCTCCCCACTATGGAATGAGAAGGTATTTTATGACTTCCATGGAAATGTGAGTCATGCTGTCAGGATTGTAGAGTTTCACATTATTTGAATAGATCCTTCAGACATCAGACTGCTGTTTCAAGTGGCTTCTGAAAGCAAACTGAAGTCATGTTCACCTATAAAAAAATCCTAACTTCACTCTTCTGTGCATCTCTTGCAATAGTAGATAACATCAATAAAACCTAAAAAGACAGCAGGGAGCAAAGGAAGAACTTCTGAGGAGCTGTTTATTTAATGCCTATTTACTGTGTCACAAAAGAGACTGACCACATATTTGTGTTAAATTATTTTCACGCTCCCAGCCGACTGCTGCCGGGAAGGTTTGCTGTTTGCCTATTACAGAAATCATTTCTTTAAATTAATTCCTGTTTTTTCAAATCAGTGAATATGGTGAAAATTAATTTACAGTGAATATTTCTAGTTCTATGGTATTGTAAATTTTATGTATATGTTATTAACTCTACATACATATACGCTAATTATATTAAATCAGTTTAGTTGAAGGTGAAAGTGTTTTCCATTCACCTTCAAAGTGGGGTTACAAATATGGACCTAGACTGTGCCTTATCTTCCACATGAAAGATTTGCAGTGGAGTCCAGATACATCAGCTTTTTTTCCCTAACAATGCTACAGAATTTGGATGCACAGGAGGAGATTCGGCTACAGTGGACTTCAGCTGGTCACCTGCATGGGTCAGAAATGATTATCCCTCCTCCCCCATTATATTCTGGTTTTGGTTTGGTTTGGTTTGGTTTTTTTGGGGGGGGGGTCTCCTTCCTCTGAAGTATTCGATATGGAGATGAGACATGGGACCAGTGCTCTGAGGTGACATCAAGTATTGTCTCCCTCAGGTGCTTGGCTGGCTGCTTATTGCTCCCATGCTCAGGATCTCACTGATCACCATATGTGGGGTTGGGGAGGATTTTTCCTCCAGATCAGATTGGCAGTGACCTTGGCTGGGGTTTGCCTTCCTCTGCAGCATGGCCACCTGCTGGGATTATCTGGGTATATCTAATTTAATCAATTTCCTGTCAGTGCAGGGGCATCAGGCATTGGTGCATCTTGGTCCCTCCTATTCTCTGTCTTTGGCACATAATAATTTAGTCTTCTGAGGGCTATAATAGTTTGGTCTAATTTTGGTTGTTGGGATTAGTGTGCAGATGCTGGGTTGTGTTACTGAACTGTGATGAGATCAGATGATCTGGTAGTCCCTTCTGGCCTTAAATTCTATGATTGATCCTTCCTTCAACTGAACTCAAGGGCAAAATTCTTATTGTGCGGGATCCTCTAATTGTGTAAATCATTGTAGCTCAGTTGACTGTAATTGAGTTATAACACACTACACCATCTGAAGATCTTGCCTATTGTCTTCAGGGACGCACTACTCAATGTAAGGGTCAAGCCCATGCTTATTTTGATCTATTCTGTTCACCCTGGAAAGTATTGTAAGATCTTATTCATGGGGTAAAAGTTTCTAGTTTCAGATTTTTACATGAATAATGCAACATGACAAGACCTATATTTGAGAAAAAAGAAAATACGTAGCTGGTATTATTTTATTTTTCCTCTGATGGAGAATAGATCAAATACATTTTTGATGAAGGCTGAGGTTCATTCTAACTGCTCTATGGGTCAGTTTCAATGAAGGTAAGTGAAAAGGGGGAAAACTAAGATTTAGAGGTTAGATGTTCTCAGGCTTTTCCGTTAACTAGTATATCTAATCATTGAAATAGATTTTAAAGTTCTTATGGCAAGAACGATTTCCTCTGTATTCACAAAGTATCAGGCTGTGAATTTGTACAGTAAAGAGCTAGTCAGTGATTGTGATGCTGATATTGTCACTGACTAGCTCTTTACTGTACAAATTCACAGCCTGATACTTTGTGAATACAGAGGAAATCGTTCTTGCCATAAAAAGTGCTTTGGAAGGATGGAGTTAAATTTGCTGCAGCATAACATTACCTTCAGGTCTGCTACTGTTGATGAAGAATGTACTTTAAAAATTTTATTTTTAGCAGAATGGAGGGGAAGATTGTTATATAACTAAGTGAAAAAATCCTATATGTTTATCTTACATGGCTCACAAGGGCATCTGTTCTACAGTAGCAATATGATTAATTATTGCTTCCATCCCCACCTTGCAACTTCTGATCCTATTTGAGAATTACTTCATACACCATGCCTACATTGGAATTGTATTAGTATCTAGAGAAAAGTTGGCTATGTGCTTCTTCTTTCTAACTGGATAATATTCACCCTAAAATGGACGTCCCACGGTGCACAAAGAAATATTCATTTGACGCACCAATATTTTACATTTCTCTATAGCTATAGTGTACACTATATTTACACTATTTACACTAAAAATGCACTAAGCATATAAGCAATAATGAAAAAGCTGATGGTAATCATACAAATATTAGCAGGGAATGAACAACATAGCTAGGGCCAAATCTTCAGCTGCTGCAAATCATTACAGGGCTATTGATCTCAGTGGAGTTACTTCAGTTTATATCATCTGAGGCTCTGCCCCATAATGTCATAAAATGTCTAATGCTCATATAAATGGATCGGTCCTCACTTCCACTGATCAAACTTCTGAAGACTTTACCAGCACAAAAGTAGTATGATTTGTTTTCCTTCCCTATTTTCTTCTCTAGAAAACATTAGAATACAATACATCAGTTTATCTGAATAAATGCAAAGGATTAAAAAGAAATAGGCTGTTCATCAGTGCAAGACAGATATATCTGAGTGTTGTCATTTATTCTTCTAATACTCCTCCCAATAACCATATTCCTAAGTTTAGTGTAACTAGCTTCACCCACTGTCTCCCCCTAGCGTTCACCTGAACAGAGATGAAGTGGAGGACCTTTGGCAGGTATTCTTCTGCTTTTGTGTTTATCATCTTTTCCAGACCCAAAGGGAGTTGATTGAGACAGATGCTCTGCCCCTTGATGTTCAGCTATTCAGGGCCCCAAAATGTAGAAAGGTATAAATTATATAAGGAATATATTCAGTTTTTCTCTATCTGTTCAATACCCCTTCACTCTTAATAATGGTCTGGTATTGTTATATTACTGCTGTTAAATGTATAGCTATAGTTACATATTTTACATTTAATTTTAACTTGCATTTACTTCTCTTCTCTTCTCAAAAGGCTCATCCGGGCCCTTATCTAGTGTTAGCAACAATGGCAAAAATAATTCATTTCAGCATTCTTATTGATAATGAAATTTCTGAATTGCCTGCCACTACTAATGATAGAAGAAGATGGTCTCGGAAATGGCATCTATATCTAGTATCTCAGAAGTGTAAAAGAGCATGTGTTTTATTGTTTCCTTCAGTTTTTAGGCACATTTACACTTGTACCAAGAATCATTCTAATATAACCATTTAACTGATATTTATCAAAACATAATTACAACACCCTGGATTTTATTAAGATAGAAATTCTGTATTCTTTTGGAGAGCTTTCTTTAAGCAGAAAACACAATTTCAGGGTTCTTTTTCCCTTTAAGTAAAAGGATGGGGAGACAATGAAATTTAAAAAGAAGTGGAGAAAAAGCACTAATAGTTAATTGATAATACTAGAGCTCCTGCTTCAGTAATATAGCATACAAATTAATTAAATTCACAAGAGCGTAAAAAGACCCACAGATGTATTACCATAAGTGATGCACAGGATCCAAGATTATCAACTCTCATTATTTTCTCATTTTTCTTTGTTATGCACAATCAACAGTGCTTTTCCTGTTACTTCATTTTTTTAATTTTTTTAACTGTGAATTATTTTTAACCTGTATTTTGTGATCATTGACCTTGCCTCATACTAGGGTCTCCAATTTGGTCTTATAAACCTTCACTACCAGGCAATCATGAAGCTACCCATCGCAACCTGCTTCTGAAAAATCAAGAAAAAAGGTTTTCTGAATATTTCTACTTAACATTCATATGTCTCTCCTCCTCATCCTTTCTGGCTGATGTATGGATATAATTAGATGTTAAACTTAGGTGGAATTCTGTCAGTACAATAATGGGTGCTGAGCTTTGCAATGTGGAGATGAAGGAATTAGAAATAAATGCAGATCCACATAAACTGAAAATAGTATTGTTCTCGCAACACAAAAGCTCCTTTACATGATTGACTGAAAACATATATTTTAGCTGCCTCGCATTAACTATAATTTTTCAGTCCTTTCATTTCTTGTTGTCTTAATACATTCAATGGGGCTTTAAAATAAACAAAAGTCACACTTGCCCTTTCTGGGGGGGAGGGTAAACTGACACATGACTTAAACATACACCACCACTAACTTGCATTACCTGGCTCTGATGCTTGATACTACCAGCCCTTTACTGGATGTCATGAATTTATTTATGATCTTCTGACACTATTAAAGAGAGGATAATATACTGTAGTTCATTAAACTGTAGGCTAAAGATAAGGATATAGAGTAAGATACTTTCCCACACAAGAGCTTAACCCTTTTGCTGAATTTTCAACTATGAACAGTAATTTCCTTTTGCATCAAACTGCCAAAGCATTTTCATCAAGTAGTCACTAAGCAAAAAGTATATGAATTTCAATACATCACAAAGGCTTTGTCCAAACTGGAGGTATTTTTGTGATTTAGAATGCTTAAAATATGTTCAGTTTTATTATTTGAATCTTGAACCACTATTTAATAAAAAATGAAACATTTATATCATCTAAGGTTCTAATTAAAATGTTTTCCTGAAATTACCTTGCTTGGTTTAGGCATTTCTAAGAATCCCAGAGTGTGGAGCTACTAGAGAAGGAAGATTGGGGGCTCCAATTACTATATAAATTGTTTTCTTTCCTCTCCTAAGAGCTGGGGATATGGGATTACAGCTCCTGATTTACAGTATTGTGGGTTAGGCCTTGTCTACAAATAAAAGTTGTACTGCTTTAAATATACAAGTATAGTTACAACGATACAAACCTGCCCACGAATGTGGATGCAGTTAGACCAGTCTATAAATGTGTTATGCTGGTATAGTTTATTCCTCTACAGGAATGGGAATAAATTATACTGGTATAAGGCAACTTTATACCAGTATAGCTGTATTCACACTATAGATTGTACTGGTATAACTATATTGGTAAAAGTCACCCCCACCCCTAACTGACAATGCCATGGTTTACCAACAATTTTTACTTATACTGGTATAAATCTTAATGGATTTTCCTCTGGAAAGGCACAGTTGGGAGTCTTGGTGAAATACTTCATGTTTAGGATGACTGAATGCCAGCAAAAGTGTTCTGTCCATTTGTTTAGACTGTGCGTACTCTGCCAATATCCTTTCCATCACTATTTTAGTAATCCTGATAATCAAGAAATAAAAGTAAAGAGGCACACAAAAGATAGTGTGGGGGTAGGCTGGGTGGGAAGCTTACTAAATACAAAGAAAAAGCTCAGTCTTGGCCATCACTTGCATTATTTCATTTTTTACACTAGTGTATTTCTACTGACTTCAATTCAGTCACTCCAGTTTTACACCAGAACTATTGGTATAAAACTGGAGTAACTGGTGAATCAGGCTGTTTAGTTCAGTTCCTCTGTAACCTGGATGCACTTCCCTAACACTTCTCATATCCCCTTCAAATCCTTCTTGCTGCAGAACACCTGGAGAAAATCTGCAATGCTTTCTTGACTAGAATATTCAATACTGTGGATTTTTTTTAACTGAATACAGACATAAAACTGAAATATACAACACTGAAAGGCAAGTGCTGCAACGAAAGTACTGACTGTTTAGCTGTTGTGCTTAAAATGTTATTTCTCCTGCTACAATGACAGAAAATATCTCTCAAATATCAGGGAATTAGTCAACAATGTATTTTAAGCTTTGGAATCTCACACTGAAGATATAAGTGATTACTACTCAATATTTTCAGATCAAGAGAATATAAGCTGAATATCTTTAGAAATGCAGAAGGCAAGAAGCTTCAAGTAAAGCTCCTAAGTCACTTGTTCATAAATTATGAGTCACATGAGCTAAATAGCAATGAGGGTCATATTTCTTCAATATAAAACCACAAAAGTAAGGACATTTTGAGTTTGATATGCTCTGAAAAATGACTATGTATAATTGGTTCCTTTGTAATGAATTTCTCTGTTTTGGGGGTGAAATCCTAGCCCCATGAACTCAATAGGAATTTTGCCATGGCTTTAAATGGAGCCAGGATTTCACTCCAGAATTCTTAGTGACTAAAGTACACTTTTATTTCTTTTCCCTCCTGTCAGCCTTGCAAAAGCATTTCAGCTAAGACAGCATGAGCTGGATTCTATTCCTTTTTGTGAAGCATCAACAGAATTGTTTACTAAATTCCAAATCAGTGACACCTATGCAAAAGCATTAAAGGCAATAAAACAGCTCAGGTGCTATAGAACCTTTACTAATGGTGATAATTTGCAAGATGCAAAGGACCTAGCTTGACTTTGAGAATCCAGGCTGAGTTTGCATAACTTTAAATTGGGGGGGGGAGGGAAATAACAATACCACTTTTTGTTTACTTGTAAACTGAACAGATTAGGTCTGGAATCACTAAGACACAACAAGGTTAGAATTCCACAATACCATATTTACAAAGTCACCTTTTAGAGTAGAACTGCTGTTTAAGGCTACCACAGTATCCTTTAATTAATCTTGTTATGTCTATAGGTATTGTAGTGACTTGTAGCAGTTATGTGCTACTATACTCTGTTGACATGATATATGTGTATTACCACCTCAGTTACTTCATCTGAATTATTAAAAAGAAAAGGTCAAGTTCATAGATTAAAACATATCCTTACTTCCTCTGGTTAGCTGGTTTTGTGAATGCTATAGTATTTACTCTGAAAACGCACTTCAGCAACAAGCAGCTGGCTACTCTCTGTTAAAGAAAGAGGCATCATTCATCATTTGAGGAGGGGCAGGAGTCAGAAGATCTCCAAATAAATCCTAAATGGCAGTCAATTAGTCGTTACTTTTGCCACTTGTCTGCACACCTGCTAAGTGAATGTTTTTGCACTCACCCTCAAGGCCCAGTGGAACTTTATGAAATACAGGGAAACAGAACTATGACACAGCCCTTGTTACAAAATATGTCTTTGATGGCAGTTAATCAAAGGATGCCATGAGCTCAACAAAACCTGCAATAAATACAACAGTGCTGAACATCTACAGCTATTGTTTCAGCTATAAATCTTGTGAATGTTTTTTAACTTCAGCAACAAAACTGCTAATAAATTCAACTTGCTTTCCCAGAAACATACAAAAGAAAGGATACAGTTCATGATGTCTTTTCAGTGTTCTTTCCAAACCCACACACTCAGGTACATTGTTTCTAGAAATATTTTACAGTTGGAGGTGATATATTTTTTTCTATAATTGATGAGAGATGGCATTAAGTGAATGTCATTGTCGTGTACTATGGGGGAACAATTTCCTATCCAGGCATTGTTAGGGGGAGGGGAAGGATTATGCACATAACTTCCATTAGTTTTAGTAGCAATTATCCTAAATTCCACATCCATCAACATGCAAATAGGCCCTTACATACCGAAATACACAGTGCAGGCTATCTACTACCATGTTTATAATGTGCAAAATTGTTAGGTGTAGAGTTTTCTAACATCCATATATTTTACTAAATAAGAATGATCTGTGTTTTCTGAAGGCTATCGCTGAAGTTACCTACTAAGCCTGACAAAGAAAAAAGTTTCAGATGGAATTTATATTTGAAATGCTACCCGGATAGAGCTAAGCAAAACATGGGATTTCTGTCCTGCCCCAGAGCATTCCATCTTGCGGGTGACACCCCACTAGTATTTATTGAGTGGCTCACACCTCTCAGAGCTAGTGGTTCAAGCTCTCTGCAAACTCAGGCAAAGGTCATAGCTTCAGTTACAGTCAGTTCATGTTTTCCAGCTATTTGCAAACATGGGGACTAGAAACATTTTAAAATAAATGAAAGTTGAGAGTCTGACAATCCCATGATCCAAAAGATGGACCCCTAAACATGGGACTGGAGTCTCTGCATCTTAATCCAGCCCTACCTGTCCCTGGCTTAAGATAGGAGAAACTGGTGCAAAACCGTCTAATATACACATCTCACTATTGAAATGCACTCTTGAAATGTAGGACCATTAGCAATCCGTGATAAGCACACTGCATAGCAGTTAGGGAAACAAAGCCAATTGGATGAAGACGTCAGGAGAAATCCCTATTCTTGAAAAAGTGTCACATTTATCTTTAATGTCCTCAGGGAGGTTTTTTTAGGTCAGAGAATTCTTTTTTTTTTTTTTTTTGAGAAATTTCAGACAGAGAGGGCCAGAAAGCGCTGAGAGTGGAAGGAGTCCTCAGTCCCATCCCATCACACAATCAGCAGCCAGATTAGTTGTGTGGGCAAATAGGAGGACTAAAATGCTTCCTAAAACAGTATGAAGTAAGTTAACACCAGATTTTTAAAGGTATTTAGACATTGCTCTGCTCAGTGCTGCAGCACCTAACTGATTTAGGAGTTTAAATCTCATTTTTTCAAAAGGGATTCATTCATTTAGGAGCCAAAATCCACTGGACAGTTGATGGGAGTGTACAAGTGCAAGAGAATGTGGATGTAACCACACTCTTGGTCACTACATTGATTGCATCAGGAAAAAAAATTGACTGTGAAATCCTTAACAAACATGACATCCACTGCTCAGTGGACAGTGGTACAGTCCCTGAACACAAACAGTAGATAGTGGGCAAACCAGCAGACAAAGGGGTGCTACTGTAACATGATGACCATGTTAATTATGGCTACTGACAACTTTCCTTAAAAGATATTACCTCACCCGCCTTGTCTCTCTAATATCATGGGACCAACATGGCTACAATACTGCTGCATATAAAAAAGTTCTGGAAACTTCACTTTTTAGAGGTGCTTTTTATTGTGGAGAAACCCTCCATTTCAAAAGCTGTATTGCTTTATGTGAATGTATGTCAATAAGGTATTATTTAATAGCCAGCATCTATATGTGTAGGCAGGTGAGTTGCAGCTTCAGAAAAAAACTTCCCATAGCCAGACCAAACTACCTTCCCCAATAAACACTGTGTACAGCTCATCAGAAAACATTTCATTAGGAAATGCAGTCTTTGAGATGTTTCCCAATAGACATTGTCAAGCTGTCCCAAGAGCATGAGTACCAACTTCAGGGTAGACTGTTAAGAAGTAGGGGACAAAACCCAAACTGGTTCTGAATTCTATACTTACGATTTCACCAACCAAGTATCTAGTGTAAACTCCTCAGGTACTATAAGAGCCTAACCATGGAGTCACAGATGGTCCTCTTTGGTACTCCCATCTACCTTGCCATCTAGACAAGCTTGCCTTTTGTGATAGATGGTCCCTTACACCCAAAATCACAACGATATACAAGTTACTCCCAGCCCCAAAAGGACCAGTCACTTACTTCATGTCAATTGCACTTTAGATTTTATTTACAAGGTTAAAGCAGGTAAACATGCACACAAATGAGGTTCAGTCTAAGGTTCCAAAAGGTAATAGAGGCTTCTATCATAAGCAAGCTCTATGTGTCCTTTTGGTATAACCCAGGCCAAGCACTAGGTATCTTTTGATTATGTCTAGTAATCCTTGACGCTCAGAATCCAAGCAGTATAAAGATACAGTTTCTTCTTGTCAGGAATTTTTATTCCCTTCCCAAGAGTTCAAGCTGATGGGATGAGTCCTCTTCATGGGTGTGTGTGTGTGTGGGGAAGCAATCAACAAAGTATTTTGTCCTCTGATGTTCCACAGTGGTTTGTTTTGTGTCTATAGGCCTTCTTTTGTTGGGCAGGTGCTAACACCTCGTGTGGTTTCATGCTTTCTCCTGACTGTTGGTTTACAATTTCAGAGTAAACACTTAAACGTTACCTTATAACATGGGATACAGATATCAGAAGTAAGATTAATGCATTTACAAGCATTCTGTAAAATCTAAACACATTTTTATAAATCTAATACCTATTTTAACAATCCTAACACACCGGTGAGCTAGACTGGTTTCCAGCTATGTATTGGTCAAGTGAGGCTTAGGGGCTTTGGTATGAGCTGCCTTCTGGTCTGCCAGCATCACAGACATTTGTTCCATTAAACTTTTACAGAACAACAGACATCTCACGTCTATATTTGGACAATCGTCAGAACAGGCATATAAAATGGACTCTGTGTTGCTGGCCAGGTGTTTAATTTTAGTAGCTCTTAATCTGGTTAAATACAAATAAATGAATGTTTCTGATGCTCAAACCATTTATTTGATATCAATTTACACCACCCAGCAAGCACCATTTAATTGCCCTCCTCCTAGAGTGCACAAAATTCTGAAGAGGCCTTCCAAGTACATACTTAACTTAGTTTTTGTGGGATGCTGCCACAATCCCAGTCGACTGGTGTTTTTGATTTAGTTGACATTTACTAAGTGAGAGTGACTATCAGGTTAACAGGTAGATAGGCTTGGCTCAGGGCAGTTTAAGGAAAAGCTGCTTATTCTTTCACAAACTAATCCCTCTTCCCTTGTGTTTAGTTGTATAATAGTCTGCAGTTCACAAGTACAAAATACTAGCTAGCATTGTAAAGATGGGATCAATAATATAATCCTATTAAATTCTGCAAAGCAGGCTACTTTTCAAATATCCAGTAGAATCCTCTTAAATTGATTTTTTTTTTAAGTAAAAGGTAGGTCTATATGAGACTAGCTAGAAAACATAGAAGAAATACCTACTTAATGCTTCTGTGCAGCAGGTCCATCTGTCTTGTTCTGCACAACTACTGCCATGGAGCTGTGATATTTTACCAGATGAGACTTCAAAAACAACGCCAAAATATTCCTTAATTTCTAGAAGAAAAGAACATAAAACTTAACAATGTAATACCTGGCAATATAATGCCTTTCTTCAGTAGAAACAGTTCAATGAGAAATACATATATTACATGATGCATTGATGGATATGACAGAAATAATTTCATATTAGTATGTTTCAAGGTCCATATCTTCAGGGGCAGAAAACCAAATTATTCACATTAAAGAACTGGATTGCTCTTATTTTTGATACAAAGCAAATGTCAGCCCATTGGTTTGGATGTCTCGCTCAAATAGTCATTCTGTATAAAATTTATTCCGTTCTCATTTTTGCTTTAATCTGACAGGGGCAAAGTTTATATACAAGTAGCTGTCATTGAAGTCAGTAGGAGCTCTAAACCTAGAGGCACAATTTTGATCTTGGTTTGGGCTATATTGTGACTTGGGCTACATGCCAACACAGACCAGATAAGTGGGATAAGAATTTCCCTTGCACTGACTACCTGGATCTTGTGTCTGGGTGTGCAGGTGTACGTGAGAGAGAAAAGGAAGTGCCTTCCACTCAACACACTGGCCACTGAAGCTGATCCTGCCTGGGGCATATTATAATTGGCTGCTGGTAGAATAGCAGAGATTCTCTTGGGGAGAATAAGTAGGAAGCAGCAAGAGAACTGTAAATGAGAGGGGCGTCTCCAAGGCACAATGTCTCCAGGGCTACTCCTGGCATGCTGCTGCCACCCCATACTTAGGACTAAAGGCACATTGCAGCCCTTCAGAAATAAATTATACAATGAGTTATTTAAAAGACTCCAGAGATGTCTTCTATGTTTATGGAAGTCATGAAGCGAAACAATTTCTACATTGTAGTTGACTTTGTCAAGCTGCTTTCCTAAGAAATTCATCCTTCAGTGTGTTTCTGTCTACTTTTGTCTTTCTGTGCTACAAGTGCCTCCCCAATGTACAGCCATTATAGACTCTTGCTATTTTAGCATACATCAGAAAATTGATTCAGACCTTTCCTGTGGTTCCGATGCATCAAGATGCATTCAGAAGTCTATATCAACAATTTACAGCACAGTAACTAAAATTAGTGATTCTACTGCCTCCAAACCATAAACCAATGATGCTTCAACATGGCAGAAAATGTGGCTTTTCTAACTCTCTGCTGCATAAATAGGCAGATTTGGCACCTTTTCTGTAGATGAGTTGTTTTCAGGTCTTATTATTTGTGTCATGGTGATGGTGGGACCTTTTATTTGTATTAGTATTACAGTAGTACCTAGAAGCCCCAACCAAGATCAGCACCCCATTTTGCTAGGCATTGCAGACACATAGTGATCGACTGTCCCTGTCCCGCAATGCTTACCGTCTAAAAAGACAAGAAGAACAGGAGTACTTGTGGCACCTTAGAGACTAACAAATTTATTAGAGCATAAGCTTTCATGGGCTACAACAAGTGGGTTGTAGCCCATGAAAGCTTATGCTCTAATAAATATGTTAGTCTCTTAGGTGCCACAAGTACTCCTGTCCTTTTTGCGGATACAGACTAACACGGCTGCTACTCTGAAACCTAAAAAGACAAGGTAAACAAAGGGTGGGAAGGGGAACAGAGGTACAGAGAGGTCAACTGACCCCAAGTCACACAACAGGTCAGTGGTAAAGCCAGGAATAGACTGTAGGACTCCTGAGTCCCAGTCCAGTGATCTTTCCAGTACATCACACCACCTCTCAGTATTAATTTCATAATTTTATTTTATTTTGTCTTCTTGTCAGACAACACTACTACTTCTCTTTGTAGATTTGGAATGGCAAGCCAGAAAATTCACTAATCGGCAATTTGGCTATAACACTGGGATTTTTACAATCAAAGTCCCCAGACATCTTTGCCTTTCCAAGAATAAAAAGCGGCATAACAAATCAGTTACAGATACAGATACATTTGGAGTCTTCAGTTTACAAACACATTTCATAAGCTGCTTTCACAAGTATCTATCAGTACATGTATTTAAATCTACAGGATATCTTTAGGATACTTATGAAGATACCTTCCTATTTCCATGTTTTAGCATTTTGTGTATGTGGAGACGCCCCATGCCTGGCTCACTATTCATTTGCTTTTATTACAGCATTAAAGGCATTGACTATGAAGAAGGCCTTTGAAATCAGGACTTGTGCAAATAGCCCTATTTGACGAAAAGGGTCATTGTCACCAGGCCATAATTAATATATTTCTGATATACCTGAGGGAAACTTCACCTCACCATCTGACGGGGAGACAACTTAAGCTTGTGCATATTATTAAGCAGCTGAGTAGTCCCATGAAAGCCAATGATGCTACTCATATTTTTAAAGTTATGCACATGCTTAATTATGTTGCTGAATCAGTGCAATATATGCAAACTCCACCCATGGTTATGCATATAGGGAACCGATTGAAATCACCCATAGCTTCCTGCATGAATATGGTGTTTTAGATAGTCATGCTTAACATCCAAGGATCTCAAGTTAATTTACAATTATTATGAATACAGTGTGGTACATAGGTAGATATTTCCATTTGATAGGAACTGAGGACTATCAGCTTTAAGTGACTTGCAAAAGGTCACTCAGGAAGTCTGAGTCTGTGCTGGAGGTTGCCCGATTCCTACTTTTCCTACAACAAGATGGTCCTTCCTCCTCTTTATCCATCTGGACATATTCAAGGTTTCTCTCTTCAGAAAGAAGATTATAGAAACATAGTACAAATAGGTCTGAATACTTCTGGTAGATATAGACTGTGTATGAGCAGTTTATAGATAAGAGAGCAGATGAAGTCAATGGAACACCACCACTGCTTAAGGCACAGATATATGGTGATTTCAAGTGTAGCTATTAGGTTCAATGAATACTGACCCCAGGTGATTTGACCTTTGTCAATAACCTTTGTTCTACGTCAGGTAATTGGGACCCATAAATAAGTAGATTATCAACAATTTTAGATTTGTCAACATTTTTAACGTGGCATGCATTTTTAATGTAAATTTACACATTTGAAATAGTGACAAAAAGTATGGTCAAAACATTGTGAAATATTTTGGCAAAAAGGAAATTCACCATTTTTACTAGCTCTAAGAATAAAGCTGAGGTATTTTTTTACCAGCACTCCTGTGCGTTACATACACAGTGCGTTATATATGTGCTACAGCTATCAGCTCATCTAAGGTAATTAATCACGAATTCTACTTGGTCAGTGGCTGTTTTTTCAGACCCCTTTTAAGGTCTTATATGGGCCAGAGGGTGGCTGGCCAGTGGTACCACCTCCTCCCTTGTCCCATACAACTCTTTTGGGGATGGCTTGAATCCAGGGGTTGAAATGAAAGGGAGAAAATGTGCGGAGATTGCTGCTTCCATTCCTCTGCTAAAATGAGAGAAGAGCTTCCTGTTCTTTTCCTGACTCAGGTAAGCAGCACTGCCTCCTCTACTTCTTGGCTGCTGCAGTGAAATTTACCACTCCTGTTTCCTGTCTTTGCAAGGAGAGTGTGCAAAAAGCTCAGGAGCATGCAACAGTTGAAGATCCCATATGCTTTTTGTGCCCAGGCCTGCTCTCTCAATCAACAATTAACGTTGATTGAACCAGGAAGATAGGTTTTACCACCGCAATCAGTGAGGGGGAGGAGTACTGCTTAACTAAGCCAGGAAAAGGAAGGGGCACACCCCTCTCCTTTTAGTGGAGGAGTGGGAACAGCACTCCCCTCCAATTTGCTGTCTCTTACTCCAACCCCAAGAAAAGGCAGAGAGAAGGCAGCACCATCATCTCTTCCTCAGCCAGCAGAGATCACTATCTGTGTCAGGGAACGCTCACAGGCTTCATCCTCCTAAAGGGTGGTGAGTGGGTATGCTGGGGCAGGATGGCTCCATGCTACCTTCAGTGCAGTGCAGTAAGTAAGTGACTTAACTGCCACACTCTGGATACATATAATACCATAAAAACATAATGGGCCATCATTCTTTCATACTGAACAAAGACTGAGCAAGACAAGTTTTGCTTTGGTATGTTCCAAGTAAGCTGGGGCCATGCGATCCTCCCTCTCGTACCATGGAACAGCACACAGCAGCTACGTGAGTGCAAATGCAGCTCAATAAGTTATAGAAACATCTGTGGCTACTTGGCCACCTCTGTGCAAGTGATTTTGGTCCTTGGGTTTCAGGGCTGTGAAGAAACTCATGTATTTTAAACATTACTATCACACTGCACCATTCTGAATTCTTCATATCTCATTCACACGGGAAAGAGACAAGGAAACTCGCATTCACCAAAAAATTATGTAATAAGCAAATATTCTTGTGATTACTGCCAATATAAAAATGTATTGACCAAAGTATAAATTAATTGAATGAGACAAAGCATACATTAATATTTAATATGTGGTATCCACCAATAATTACTTTCATTTCATATTTATTGCATTACAAAATAAATGGCCTTCATCCTTAGGTCACAGCCGGGCTGTGGACAGGGCAGAACCAGAGGTGGAAGGCAAAAGAGGATGTATATGAACTTTACACCTGGCAGCCAGTGACCAGAACAAAGGCAGAGCAGCCTCAGGGCTTCTCTAAATTGTGCCAGCGGGTTACAGTCCTCAAAGGCCCATTAAGCCAGCTGTGGATCACCAGGGCATAATAACCAGAAACACTCTAGCCATGCACCTCTCCCACAGGCACATCACCAGCATGCTGCCTACACTAGAAGGGGTTGATTGTGACACTTCCTGGGGATACCCAGGTTTGTGAGGCACCTTGCTATCACCCTCCCTTAGCATGGAAGCCTTATCTGTGCCTGCCATGGGTCAGCTCCCCAACATCATCGGCCACAAGCAATACAAGCACTCCCCTCCAGGCCTCGCAGCCCCCGCAGTCATTCTATAGGTTAGCGATTGGCACACTCCAACCTTTGAGCCCTCTGAGCACCTCCCTGGAGTGTCCTGAACCTGTCCATTGGACACTCTCGGGATTCACAGATTTGCTGTTTCCAAAGAAACATGCACCGCAGCTTCCCAGTTTCACCTCAGATCATGGCTCTGCTTAACACACAGCACTTAAACTTGATTTCTCTACAAACATATCTAAGTTTATTTAACAAAACCCAGATATTCAAGCAGTAGCAAGTAGAAGTACTGGAAACAAATGGCTACGTATAAAATAATACCATAACATGCATTCTAGAGCCTAGACTTAATTAATAAGATCCTTTCATGTCTTGTGGAGTATTGCTCACACCAAATCCTTGCAGCGCTTTACAGTCAAGCATAGCTGAGACCCTCCGTTCATGAGACAAGCTTGCTTCCTAGGTGAAGGACTCAGGCTATGTCTACACTAGAGACCTTACAGCTGCACAGCAGTACCGATGCAGCTGTGCTGCTGTAAGGCCTCCCATGTAGACGCTCTATGCCAATGGAAGAGAGCGCTCCCACCAGCATAATTAAGCCACCCACGACGAGTGACGGTAGCTATGTCGGCAGGAGAGCGTCTCCTGCCAACATAGAGCTGTCGACAAGGGTGCGTCTCTCGATGTAACTTATGTTGGTCAGGGATGTGTTTTTTCACACCACTTAGCAACATAAAATTTACCGACAAAATTGCTAGTGTTTTCCTTTGCACTCCAAGATATATCAGAACAATCCTTTCGTCTTTATTTTTAAACAGGGCACCTCCTTGCTGTTTTTTTTTCCATTTCATCCTGTAGATTTCCTCTCTTGTAGATTTCACAATCTATTATTTAGCCCTTTGCTAAGTATGCAAATAGGCATACATTGTGAGGCATACAAAACACAAATGGCCAGACAGGGAGATAAGCATCTGTTATCTGCTGCCTAAAAGGAACATTTCTGAGATATGTCACCTCCTGGTGATCTGCCTTAAAAACCTTAAAAACATACTTTTTAGTATAGATAAATAACTTCTTAAATATTATCTGTACATACATTTTGCAGTGATTATGGTGACTAGTGGGTTTCTGGCTCTCAGTAGAGATATTGGTTCACTGAAGGGTGGTATGTATTGCATATGTCTGACCCAGGGGATTGCTGTAAAACCATATGCATCCCCTGCAACCCTCTGCCAGGGTTGTAGGGTGGGGAGAGCTAGGGAATGGGGGAAGCCTGGGCTCCACCTCCCCACTCACTGACCAGCATAATTGTGCCAGTCTGAAGGTTGTTGTGATGCATTGATGGTGTAGGTAGTAGCAAAAAGAGGAGGATTTTTGATTCAGAGTTTTGTCCAAGTCACAATGTCCCCAGGAATTATTTCTGTGGTGGTGTAGCTTATACATCACCCCTTTCTCAGGGCTGTGCCTAAAGTTGCAATCTAACCCTTAAGAGCAAGCTTTCTAAATTTGTCACCTTTGCCTTATTCTCAGAATTAGGGGTTGCCTCTGGTGAGTGCACAAAACATGGATTTAATGTGAAAAAAATGGGTAACTGCATGAACTAAGTGTAGCTAATGAATGTGTGTCATTCTGCAAGACAAATGTGTATTGTTGGTTTGTGGAAACATGCACTTGGAGCCAGATTCTGATACCCTCACAAGTAATACAGTACTCCTGGTGCAATACCACTCACTTCAATTAGACTATTTATGTAATAGGGTGCCATGCAGCATTAGCAAGGGTATCAAAATCTAGTCTTTAGTGAGAAAAGCTAGTGCACAACTACATTTGTGAATATACTCAGGTGCCACCACCAACCTTTCAAAGCTTTCATAGAAAGTATATATTCATATATAGCAGTGATTCTCAAACTTTTGTACTGGTGACCCCTTTCACATAGCAAGCCTCTGAGTGTAACCCCCCTTATAAATTAAAAATGCTTTTTTATATATTTAACACCATTATAAATGCTGGAGGCAAAGCTTGGTTTGGGGTGGAGGCTGACAGCTCACGACCCCCCCACATAATAACCTCATGACCTTCTGAGCGGTCCCAACCCCCAGTTTGAGAACCCCTGATATATAGTATGTGCACCCCATTCTATATATTTTTCTGACTAGATGATTGATTAAAATGGTTCCAACTGTAGGCATATTTTGTTCTCATTTATATCTACTGCTCTACAGTTCTATATATTTAAGATGAATTATTAGGAGATAGTTATAGGAACAAGCACAATTTTTCCTCTGACTCATGTGGCAGAAAAATGTTCATATCATCCACAAATGATATGCTTTTTGTCATCAGAACATTTGCAGTTTGCTGCATATGAGCCAAATCTTGAAGCTTTTATTCATATCTTACTAAATGTAGGTCCTTACTCAGGCAAAACGCCCAAGAATATCAGTGGGCGTGCAGCCTGAGTAAGACCTGAATAAAGACTTCAAGGTAAAGCCAATATGAGTAACTAATGCAATTAAATTCTTAAGGGATGAGTTTATATATTTAAGTAGTTATACTTTTTGCTGCCACATTTGGAATAATCAAACACAAAAAGATTTTGCTAATTGCCACTTGTAACTTCTGGACTTCTGACATTCCTAAAAACTGTGTACTCCTACATTACAAATGTCTTACTGAAACATCCCTAACAGATTTCATGCTTCCTTCCTATCTGCCTTGCTAATGTTAAAAAAAAAAAAAAAAGTCTTAGGAAATCTCCTGGTATAAATTGGCATTCCTTTATTTCATATTTGTTATGTAATGAACTGAAGATGACTTACACTATAGTCGAGATAATTCTTAAATATAGTTCTGTATTTTGTGGATTTTTAATTTTCTTCATTGATTAAAAAGTACTTTTAATATCATTATAATATAATAATTAATTTGTAGCAATATTGCAATAGCATCTAGAAGCCCAAAGCATGGATTAGGCACTCTACAAAGACAGAATAAAAAAATAGTCCCTGCCCCAAAGAGCTTACAATCTAAGTATAAGAGAGACAACTGCTGGGTACAGACAGGCAGATGGAGGAATACAAGGAAACAATGAGATAATATTGATCAGCATGAAAGGCAGTGGTCTCAGCACACCAGCAGCCTAACTGTTGCTGAGTTTTTTGTAAGCAAAGCGTCATAGGAAAAGAGTTTAAGGGAGGATTTGAAGGAGGAGAATGAGGCAGCTTTGTGGATGTTTATGAGTAGTTCCTTCCAAGCACGAGGGGCAGCATGAGCGAAAGGTGTTTGGTTGTAATTGTAACAGGTCAGTAATGGAGACTGGCATCAGAGGTAGATCTGAAGCGGGAATTGACATTTTGATAGCGAATGAGAGATGATAGGTAAGGCTAAGATTTTGTCATGGATATTTTTAGTAAAAGTCATGGACAGGTCACGGGCAATAAAGAAAAATTCACGGAAGCCCATGACCTGTCCCTGACTTTTACTAAAAATATCTATGATAAAATGGGAAGGGGCTGGGAGCTCCGGGGCCCCACCACCTGTGAGGGCTCAGAGCTGCAGGATCCCTTTGCCCCCACTCCAGTGGCAGGGAGCTGCAGGGATCCCCCTGTTGCTGTGGCAGACTGAGAGCTGTGCGGGTCCCCCTGTCACCCGCAGTGGCCGGGAGCTGCTGAGTACCCTCTGCCCATGGAGGTTCAGAGCAAGGGGGCCCGCTGCCTCAGATGGTGGGGGTACCTCACAGCTCCCTGCTGCTGTGGGAGGTGGTGGGACCCTGCAGCTCCCAGCCACCGGTGGTAAAATCACGGAGGTCTTTGGAAGTCACGGATTCCGTGACTTCCGCAACCTCAGTGATGAAATCATAGCCTTAATGATGGGTCTCGTGGGGATAGGACATAAAGGCCTGGTCCACATTAACCCCCCACTTCGGACTAAGGTACGCAAATTCAGCTACGTTAATAACGTAGCTGAATTCGAAGTACATTAGTCCGAACTTGCCGCGGGTCCAGACGCGGCAGGCAGGCTCCCCCGTCGATGCCGCGTACTCCTCTCGCCGAGCTGGAGTACCAGCGTCGACGGCGAGCACTTCCGAGATCGATCCGGGATCGATTTACCGCGTCTAGACAAGACGCGATAAATCGATCCCAGAAGATCGATTGCCTGCCGCCGAACCAGGAAGTAAGTGTAGACGTACCCAAAGGTCCTTGAAACTGAAAACAAGCAGCTTAATAGTTGCAATAGAAAAGGGGAAGCCAGCAGAGGGATTCAAAGAGAGAGGAGTCATGATTAAAGTGATGGGATAGTAAAATGTTCTTTGTGGTAATATTCTAAAAGGATGTGTGTGGGTGAAGACTGCATATGTCAAGGCTGGAAAGAAGGATGTTTCAGTAATTGAGATGCAAGGTAAGAGCCTGCACAAGAGTTATAGATGTGTGGATGGCTAGGAAAGGCCATATCCTAGAGATATTATGTAGAAGGAATTGGAAAGATTTAGATGTACCCTGGATGTGAGGACCTATATAAAGGTATGAGTCAAAGATGATGTCCAGGTTCCAAACCTGAATGACAAACAGGATGGTGGTGGGGTCCACAGTGATCAAGAAAAGACGTAGTAGGGAGGGCTTAAGAGAAGATTTAGAGCTCCATTCTAACCATTTTTATCTTGAGCTGGCAGTCTAACATACACAAAGAGAGGTCAGAGAGACAGGCCAACATTTTAATTTGGACCAAAGGAGACAGGTCTGGAATAGAGAAGTAGATCAGCATTGAGATGGTGGGTGAATTTGTGTTTGCCAGTGAGACTACCAGGAGATAAGGTGTGAAAGGAATACAAAAAGGACAGAATATTGTGTTACCCCACATGAAGCTGGAGGTGGGATAAGGAGGATACTCCAAAAGACCTGTTTCAGTGGAGTGGAAGGGCAGAAGATGGATAATTCCCTTCCCCAAAAGTATATTGACTGAAATGTGTTCTATAGCACTTCAAGTCCCATTTCTCCACCAAGATCAGCCCAAAGTTATGAATTATCCATTAATCAGGAGGTCAGAATGCCACAGCAGTGAAACTGGAGTTATACAGACCCAGGTTATAGAAAACTGGCTAAGCTAAAGCAAAACATGCATTTTCTCTCTTTTCCTTTATGCCTCTCTATATTCATTCTTCAAATTGCATCTAGTTTTAATGCTATTTTTTCCTTATTTCAGCCACTCTCCTTTATAAAATATTATAACCCAGGAAGAATGTTAAAATACTTATAAGAACTTGACTTGCATGAAAATATGGAAATTCTGAAATAATGAGGAAACTTAGCTGACATTTTTCATAATGCACTTGTCCTTATGACTTACCAGCACAAGGTGGGAATGACTTACTCCTTTTCATGAATATAACCCTTATTTTCTAATGTACTGAACATCTCTAGTTCTTATTGATTCTTCACACCCCAAGAATATGTGGTCAAATATCTTCTACGTTTCTTAAACATATGAAGAGCAATTTCTAGTCAGTGTCTTTTTAATTTTAAATGCTTTTAACTAAATTATTGATGTCAGATCTTCAGTGTAAATTTGTGATAGGTGAACTCTGAAGCTTTGTAATCAGTATGGATAAGAATATATATGGTTGCTTATCCAAGAGTTTACAGAAATGAATCACCACCATGCCTGATTTCATTCCTCTCAGCTATAACAACAGTTTCCAAAAAGTAGAGTCAGAGGTTCCTTTGTGTAAAAGAAGGATGGAGACAGCAGCTATGAGAGATGTTAGGAGTGAGTGAATGGGTAGGAATGGGTCTCTTTCCTGAAGCTTACTAATTATTTGGATTCAGTCTGGAGGATGAGCAAAGCTTTGTGATGAGTTGTATTTAATCTGCATCACTGTGTCAATACTCCTTGAAAAGCTCAATTTTATCTGAAGTAATTGTTTGCCATGCTGCTTCGCATTGTTTTAGCTTATTTTTTGTAATTTTTAATCTTCTTATTTTATTAGGCTCCCATTGTCCTGTCTGAGACTTGTGTTTATAATTACCAAATCCTAGAATTGTACAAGGAGTGCCTGAAACCCTCAGCTGATTACAAGCGGCTTCCATGGAATTAATGGATTAGATGTATTCATATAGTCCATCACCTATTATTGTTATTTATAACTTGCATTCCAGTAGTACTCGCAGTGTGTTAGGCATTGGCTACATAGTCAGGAAGACACAGATTTTGGCTGGAAGGCAAAAGAGTGGGTTAAAAGAAGCTGCTCTTGTCACATTTCTCTGTTCAGTTGGGAATCCCATTGTTAATTGGCTTATTTCTGATGGGAGGAGTATCATGGCAGGGGTATCTTGAAGAAAGCTTTAAGGAGAAAAGTGTAGTCACCTTATATTTGTGTTTGGGGAATGTATTTCATGCAACCTATGGAAGCTATAGGTTAAAATATTCAAAAGTGTGCAAGTGACTTAGCAGCCTGCTTTCACTGACTTTCAATGAGATTTAGGTTCTTAACTCATAGCTGAAAATAGGACTGAAGACATTTTGAAAATGTTACCCATAGACATTTGTTTGTGAAGCTTACAAATGTGTGCAGATAATCCTGACATAATTCATGGAATGGAGGAGCAACAAGTAGGCAAGTGGAGGAGAGGACAAATAGGAAACTTGATGAGATGGATTATGAAGATAAAGTGGATGAACTTAAGAGGGAGGTCTAGGGGATGAATTGATTGGCATTGAATGCCTCAAAACTTCATGTGGAGTAATGGGTGTTGGTTAGGATTTTGAGTGGGTTAAAACTGGAGGAAACCAGTCCTCAGCAAACCTCTCTGATCTACAGGATAGTATCTGTACAGAAGAGCTTGTTCAGAGAATTGGTACATTTATACTTGGAGAATTTTGTATCTTCAAGGAAATCCATAGTCTAATGTTTAATGTGTAGGATTTTAGAAGTGAGGAAGGGGGAGAAAGAATAGTGACATGGGCATCTGTGCTCAAAACTAAAAGATGACATTTTGTATGGATGGACTCACTCATTTCTGAACCTAAAACATCTAGAAGAGAAATTCAGTGTGACCAATTGGGAAAACCTTATTAATCCTGTCTGAAAAGAAAACGTGGCCAAGTCAATATCAGTAAAAAGACAGAAACCCTTTGTTGTTTACTTTCACGGCATGCAGGCAACGAAAAAATACTTATTAAATTAATAGTATTAACAATATTAATATTCCTTGAATATCAGTGAATGAAAAAATAGGCACAAATAAGGATGTTTCTGACATCATAACCTTTACATGAACTGTTCACATGTACATCCCATTGTTTACACCTACATTTACATATAATATTTTGGATAAATAATTAATTCTGTATATCTTTCTATAATTGAAGTGCCGTTCCTGAAACCATACTTATAAAAGGTCAAGTATAGTGTTTCTGAGCATTTCAGTATTTTTTGAGACAAACTAAGATGAAATTAAAATGTAGTGAATGAGCAGAATTGTATGATCATCTTTTGAACTCAGTCATGTGCAAATCACAGTGATTAGAAGTGAATTAATACACTGAAACATAAATTAAGCTCTCATCTTTATTATGGAAAAAGTTCATGCCTTGTGAATTTTAATCATATCAACCTTTTAAAGAACAATTTACACAATTATAAACATCTTTACATTAAAAAATCAAATATGCAGTAATAAAAGGATGCTAAATATGAGAGCAAAGTTCCTTTTAGATAATCCTCTACTAGGTCCCACACTACACCTAAATTGATCAACTGCCTCATTGTTCCCCAAATTTCCTTCTCACTCCCGTTTCCTTTTCCCACATACATTTTCCACTGCTTGAACTGGAAAAGTATAATGCCCAGTGGCCTTTATCTTTCAAACCCTTAGTCACCCGGGGAGTGCCAGTGACTTCACTAGGAGTAATCACAGGAGAAAAGGCTACTGTGATGCTGTATGATAGAAGCATGACCATGTATACCATTGATATTGCCGCTATAGACAATTGCAACAAATCTTGTACAAAGTATGCCTTGTAAGGTGTCACTGGAAAAGTTATGATGATTATCCTGTTTAAATCCATGAATCATCACTATATCTGAAGTTATGAATATTGGCTATGTAGCTTTATCTCAAATGTGTTGTTCCTGGGGTAACAACCACAAAGTATATTACATCCAGTCTGGCCAGCACATTGTGAATGGACTATTCAAGTTTAATGGACCATTAAAGGACACTTACTCTAACAATGGGCCATAGAAGAAGCTCC
Organism: Terrapene triunguis; assembly: GCF_002925995.2. Classification (NCBI taxonomy): domain Eukaryota; kingdom Metazoa; phylum Chordata; order Testudines; family Emydidae; genus Terrapene; species Terrapene triunguis. The sequence continues at coordinate 11,343,121 of NW_020664417.1, read as the reverse complement.
TCTCACCCGCCCAGTGAGCATTCCTGTGGACACCCCAGACAGAATATGGGTAATGATTGTCCCTGTGAGTCAGCAAGCCATATAAAGGCACATGACTTGCTCTTGTGACCCTGGACTCTATCTTGTGCCATAATTTTCCACAAACTGTGCTGTGAGCTTTGTTTTGGGACAGTAAAATTCCAAGCACATGGAAGAGGGTATAAAAGACCCTTGAAACATCTCCATGTTGCCTCTTTCCTGCTTTGATTCTCTGGATTGTGGACATACAACTAAAAGGAGCATATTTGAACTATGGACTGAGGCAGGGCCAGCTCCAGGCACCAGGCACCCAAGCACGTGCTTGGGGCGGCACCTGGTAAGGGGTGGCGGGAGGAGCGCGGCGCGGCATTCCGCGGGGGGCGCTCCGGCGGC
>NW_020664417.1:11242890-11337710 GCF_002925995.2 Terrapene triunguis | reverse complement strand
GGGGCGGCGCTTTTTTTTCTGCTTGGGGCAGCAAAAAAGCTAGAGCTGGCCCTGGACTGAGGACCTTCCAATCTTTTGGAAGTTAACAGAGACTTTACAAGCATACAGTCTATAAGATCACTGCTGCAAACCTGATATAATAACATTGAATTATTGTATGCATATGATCTATTGATCATTTTAACTCTCTTCTTCTGTTCTCATTTAAATAAACCTTTCAATTTTAGTTACTAAAGGGATTGGCAACAGCACGATTATTGGGTAAGAGCTAAGTTATATACTGACTTGGCTATCTGGCTGATCTCTTGAGATCAGAAGAACCCTTTGTTTGATTAAAGTGGGTTTCAATAACCACTCATCATAAAGTCTAGTATCTGGGTGGAGAAATAAGGGATGGGATGTCTAAAGAGACTGCATATTTGACTTCTTAACCAGTGTGGTGAGACAGAAGTTTACTTTTGTTACTGGCATGGTATAATCTAATGAAAGAATAACCACCAATCTGGGGTGAGTCTGCCCTATTTCTCAACACTTTTTTCCTGAATCCGGCATCCTCGCTGTGACCCACTGAGGAATGGTGACAACTACTCATACAAGTTTTCGCAGCATCAGACCTGTATTCTGAAGATGCATTGTTTACATTAGATGAAAATTGCCTTTTCATTTCATGTCCTTACCAAGCAGTAGTAAAAATAAAGTAGTAATATATTTTTAACAGACAGTAAAGAAGAAAAGACAGACAACAATTGTTTTGCTGATATTTGCAAGTTTTATCTGTCTAGGCATACTGAGAACCAATTTCAATCCATTATACAATCCCTCACAGAGTCGTATTACATTACAAAGAAAAGCAGAAATATACATTTTGGGCTATGGCTTTTAGTGCAGCTTTGAAAAAATATACATATTTCTCAATGTAAGCGAATTTGGAACAATAAAATCAAGTTTTGGCCAGTTTCACAAAAAGTACAAACATGGTTTGGGGGCAAGCTGCTAGCCAAAGAAAAAATGGTCACATTATTAAATCATGGGGGTAGCTCAGCAAACATATGAAGACTTGAGGAACTTCAATTTGGAGATATTAATAATTACAAAATCTAATTCCACCCACAAATATCTTTTGCCTTGTAATGTCTAAGATATATGATGCCCAGGACTCTGCTTCCACATACAAATTGGTCTTGAGAAAACTGACCAACATAAAGCTGATCTACACCACAGTCTGCTATTGCCTATGAATTTTTATTCATCAAGTGATAACCAGGAACTTTCCTAATTCCACCCATGTAAAACAGTAAATCAGGCCACTGCAATTCCATTGATTTTTTTCCCCTTAAAAACAAACCTTTCCCTCTAAGCCTCAGGGAACCACTCAAATCAATGTACAACAACTGAGGAATACTCCCGTATACCAAAGTAAATAGATAAAATCTGTCTTAAACAAAGCCTTCCCTTTAAAATGAGTTTTGATTTGATCTAGCCATGAATATTGCCACTATCTATTGAGTCTAAATAACTTTAAAAAGTACAGAAAATTCCACATGGGGGTGTTGAAAAGTTCAATAATAGTATGGGGGTTTTGCTATCCAACCCCTTAAATTTCAAAGAGTAATGGGCACTGCTGTGGCCTCTTCCCTGAATTAGCATCCTTAAAAGTGATACAACTTGAAAATAGTAGGTTCATTTGAAATTCTGATGGGTTATTATTGTCATGAAAATAATTACATCATAGTGAATATAACAATGAGCAATGGCTGAAAGTTAGAGACAGAAAAATTAAAATCAGAAATAAGGCACTTTTTAAAAAAAAAATCTATGCAGGTGATTAATCATTTGAATTAACTGCTAAGAGACGTGATCGATTCTTCATTTCTTGACATCTTCACATCAAGACTGGTTGCCTCTCTGGAAGGCAGAGAGAGAAAGTGAGTGAGAGAGGCAAGATTCTGAGCTTACACAGAGCTCTTCTTTAGGTCGGGGAAACATACTCAGAGTGTCCCAGCTAAGTACAAGGTCAAACAGATTGTTTACCCTAAGTAATTAACACACATTTTAAGGGGCCATTCAGGATGAAGTGGCCTGTTAACACCCCTCCAGTCATAAGGGGGAAAGAAAGAGAGGGAGGGGAAAGGCAGCTGAGGGAGGGTGTGTGTGTGTGTGTGGAGGAGGGGGCAGTATCAGTGGGTTATAGATTGTTGTAATAAGCCATAAATTCAATGTCTCTGTTCAGACCATGATTTTTAGTGACTAGAAAAGCTATGAATTTAAGCTCTGCAGCTCATCTTTTGAAGTGTTGTATAGGTTTTCTTTGAGGACTGATAGGCCAGATGTAGAGTGATCGCTCTGGAAAGTAGTTACACCAAGTTATTGGGCTGAATGTAGGGGTAACTGGGTGAAATTCTATTACCTGAGTTATACAGGTCAGAATAGATGATCTAATGATCCCATCAGGCCATAACATCCATGAATAGTATGTGAACATGTACATATGCAGCAAAATGTAGAGTAAGTGTTGCCTCCTTGGAGGCATTACAATTCTGGTCTCACTCTTAAAAGGACTGTTAAGTTTAAAAATTTACCCATTACCATAGTTTAACAAAAACAAACCAACCACTAACACTACTTGAATTGTACAGTTAACTAAACTATTGTTAAAAAGTATTTTATCTATACTTGTTATACTCAACTCTCATGGTCTGGGATATTCCTAGAATCAAAAACAACAATAAAATGCACTTAGATCAATGGTCCCCAGACTGTGGCCATGGAGGAATGTTCCATCATTTCTGGATTTATCCACTGTATAACTTTCTCATAGGTAAGTTCTCTTTCCAGCTGTTCCAGGCAAGTGGAATTATCTTGGATTTCATCAGGGGGTATTCAGTGGGGCCTGGGCCAGCGCCCAAATGGGGTGGGGAGGGAGCACCACCCAGCCCCACTCCAGCCAAAGCCACAGCTCTGCTCCACCCCCTGCTCTGCCCCCAACCCAGCTCCAGTCAAAGCTGCAGCTCTGCTCCGCCCCCAAACCATCTCTGCCTCTAGCCCCAGATCCTCCGCCATCCCCAGCTCTGCACCCAGCTCTGCCTTCAGCCCAAGCTTCTCTGTTGAACCAACTGTGCAGTAATGGGGGGGACAGGGGCACGACAGATTCCATTACTGGGGACGAGGGGGCAACATGAAAAGTTTGGTCACCACTGCCTTAGATCCATTCAGAAAAGATACTGGGACAATAGTTGTTAGGTTTGCCCTTGTAAAAGGAATACTTTCTTCTTCCATCAGTTAAAGGGAGTTTGCCAGGGCACATGACTATGCCTGTGAAGTCCCAAAATACTTCTGTGTCATAAAACCAGGTAGTCTATGGGGTCAACTATGTTTATTCTCTTTCCTCACTTACTTCCTTACGCTACCATCCTTGGAATGAATTTGAACAAAGTATCACAAACTTTACTGATTTTAAGGGTCTGACAATTGTTCAGGGAACTGTTGAAGAACAAAAAAATCTTTCTGCTTCTTTTCCTTATGTAGCAGAATTTTCACTACCACTAGTAACAGTTTCCCTTGTGACAGCAGGAGAAATTCCTTTATGGGTCACATGTTTATTCCATATAGGACATTTTACATGAAAGAACTTTTTGTTCCATTATTAGACATCACATGCCTTTAATACTTTTTTTTTTTTAAGTGGGGATCAAATAACAACCAGGATTTACGCTTCTGCTTTAAAAGATGATTTATTTATGATCTTTTTAGAAACATATAATCTGCCAGAACATCAGCAGCACTATTAGGTTTTTGTTCAAAATCCTTTTTTAAAATCTTCTGATAAAGCGTAACTTCTAAAGATACTTTATCTGTGGATGGACTCAACTGAGGCAAGCAGTGTTTGCAGTGGCTGTCATGAGTTGCTGCTTTAAATAGCTCTAGACAACTAGGGCATTTTGTATGAGCCTGCAAAGATCTGCAGATGTGTATGATGACCTGTCGTTCATCAATATTTTTCTCTGCTCTTGCTTGGAAAAAACCTGACTGGGTGGCAAAGGCATCTTAACCTTCCAAATGTGAACCTCCAGGAACAATTGCAAAATCATTTAGACATTTGAAGAGATGGCCACGTATTCTCCTTAGCGGCCTGAACATAATTGCACACTTAATTACAGATACAAAGATTTAAGTACGAAGCATGAGTTATATTTTATCTTTTGTTCTTACCACATGACCAACCATATTAGAACTATGATGAACCCTTGGTAAAGTTGATAGGCAATGAGGTACTACTGGAATGAATTGATAGTACCTGCAAGAATTGGTTGTGATATGGTCTTGTTCAACTCAGGGAACTATTCACTGAAGGGGAAAAGGAAAACAAAGACAGAACATGACATCACAGTTGTGTTCTCACCTGTCCCCTCCCCCCATCCCAAACCCCTATTCACAAAATCCTGGATAGAAATGTAGTAGGATAGTAAGCAACTGGAAATTATGTAATCCCCACATTGCTGAGGTGACATTGCAGATGACTTTTGTTTCCCTGCCACAAATTGTTGCATTGGTTGGTGTTCTACAAATCACTCTTCCACATATTTGACACGAAGGGACTGAGAATGAGTGACAAGTACCACATGGTTAAATGTTTGCTTACAAAAGCCAGTTCATGAGGATCATCTTTTCCTTTCCTAAGCCCTTGTGTGGATGATGCAATTTAATACTATAAATGAAAAAGGCAAATGAAATGGTATAATTGATCTGTTCCTGAGCCAGAAGTCAGAGTTAACAGAAAGGCCTAACTATGCCACCCTTAGTCCTGAATATGAAGCATTCAGATTCTTCAGTCATGGGTTCCATCAAAATGCCTATACAGATAGAGATGAATGACATACATTACAGAGTCATATGACTTTCTTTAACATCCCACTCTCCATGACATGTGAAAAGTTGTTTCAAAATGTAGAAGAAACAAAGAGCAATAGATTCCATGGAGAAATTATTTTAAAATATTTTCCACAATGATTTTTCTAACAATAAATGCAGAAAAAATGTATGATTTAAGCTGAGGTGACCCTTTAAAAAGACTAATAAAGGACTGGTATGTTGTACTTTCTTCTTTAATACTCTAGAGATAAAAATACAGCAGCTCCTTGCACATTGTTGTCATCCTCTAAGTGATTATTTTAGCCTCTGCCAAAACAGACTCAGTTTGACTAGTAACAAGGCCCTTCATTTCCATTTGTGTGGATTTTTACCAAAACATTGCCAAGTTTTACAAAAGCTATTTGGTTTTTACTGATTTTCACTCAAATTTTGGACCAATCAAGTACATATAATTACTGATTATGTAAAGAAAGTTCAACACACTACATTTGGCAGATATGTTTATGTTAATAAATTAGTCTAAGTGTAACTGCGAGCCTGTCTGTTAAAGTAAGGCAATGTAGTAGAGGATGCATATGCGTATATGTATGTCAGTGCTTGAATCCTTAAAAATGGAAGTGCTGAAACTACCCAGACCCAGTTCCAGAAGGAAAGATGATAGCTCAGTACCCTGGTCACCCCCGGTTACCGAGCCATCATCTCTCCTTCCAGAGTGAGAAGCTGGTGCAGAAGGAGAGAAAGTGGCTAGGCTAGCTGGGCCACCCAGGTTACTAAGCAGCCATTTCTCCTTCTGCAGCGGAGAACTAGGTTAGAAGTATTCTTACTTGTCTAGTTTTTGCTTTTTTTCTGTTCTTCATCCCCCAATATTTACCCCAAAACAGCAAAGTTGATTATTTACACCAATTTTCCCCCTTCTTTATTTGTATAATAAATACCAATCAATTCCTTGGAAATTTTAAACAAAAGAAGAACTGAAAATGAAGGAATCTTTGCTACTAAGAATTACAATATAAGTTGGGGAGGGGGGGGATCTAGCCCAAAGTAAATGAAACAATAACTTTGTGGTTACAATCTTCTCCAACTTTTGCTTCAGGGGGATGATTGAATGAGGGTAGGGCTTGTAAGAGTATAATGGCCAAAAGATATAGCTCAATAGGATTATCTACATTAATCAAAGTCATAATTAAATTGCTTGCATGCTTAAGTGTTTATTGGTTTGGACCTTTTGTTGGTGTAATGCATGGTAAGAAAACAAAATATGAACAGTCCTCTACTGAAGATTGTGTCTTTTCCAAACATATACTGATGTAGACTTAATAATACAAGTGATAAATTGTGCCCTGTCCAGATGCAAGACATTAATTATAATAAATAGTAAGTATGCAGGAGGAAAATGTCTTATAATGGATCATTAAATTAGACTCAACATTGATTTCATTGTTGTTTAAGGTCCATAATATTTTGGATTGAATTATGTGTAAACTGGGGAAATCTTACATTAGATGTTACAAAATGCAGTTTTATTATTTGTCTGGTACATAGCACTAATGGTTATTTCCTTTTATTATTATGATAGTTATATATAATTTGGAAAATAAATTCCACCTCAATAAGTATAAGCTTGTGGAACATCCACCAAGGATCTAGAGATGCTGTGAATCATTCACTTAGCAGATATCTGTAGTCCCCTATACAATTAATATGATCACTAAAAAGTTAACTAGGCATACTGCTGATTTTAATATTACTAAAAGTTTGTTTCCAAGGTGCATAGACAGAAATTTAAAAATATGAGTATTTTTTTGCTTTATTACAAGTAAAACATTTTCTACATAGTATAAATTAAGAGTAATCAGTCTGCAAACTTATACCTGATTTTCCTTGTATGTGCATACGTGTATATGAATTGCAGTGAATGTGTATTTGTATTTTATTCATGAACAAGTGTTAGCTGCTTGAGTTGTGCTAAAATCATCCCAGACACATGGAAGAACAGTCAGTAAATAAACACAGCTATTTCAATAGTACTCTTCATCCCAAAATGTTCTGCACATTGCACACGCACACCCATCATGGAAAGGCAGCCACCTTTGGTGTAGGATATGGCAGGCATTCTGGATCAGCAACAACACTGCACAACAGATTGTAGTTAAACAGTCATAAATACCAAGTTCATGTTGAATTGCAGTGGTAGTTAGGTGGCTTTCTATGACTACTGGTTAGAATTAGAATAGGATATCAGTGTAAACACCCAACTTTTCACGAAAGTGCTATGAGATTTTAAAGAAAAAAAGTGGTCATCTTATCTTTAAAATGGAATCTCTAACAGCATGATTGATTCAGTGCTCAGGGGCTGGTGCAGTTATGGCTCAGTGGTGACAAAGCCACTTTTGAATCACCAACTTTTTTTGGGTGGGGTGGGGAGAGGTGAGCAGGGAACAGAATGTTGGTGCCCTGTCCTTGCTGAGTGAGGAGGTATCTAAGATAAATGTTTGGTTTGTTAAAATTTTAATTGGAGCTGAATTTTTTATATCTGATGGTATGAAGTCACCTGTTGTCTCTTCATCCTCAGAAAGTCGGTGCCTCATTGTCTCCACTGCAGATGTGAAAATACTGACTCTGGAGTTGTAAGTAATCTTCATCTCTACCGGATATTAATATGCTAACACAGAACACTCCTTCCTACAGACAGCCCTTATAAGTTTAAGCATTATTAGTGCTGCTGCATTTCATATGGAACATCCAGAAGGATCATGAGAGTATGGTTATATATATTTTTTTAAATGAGCTTTACAAAGTTTCTTATTTATTCTGAAAGCAAATGGGCTTGTGAATGACAGGATGAGGTCTTTGCCGGGGAGCTGGTTTTGATGGTAGAGAACAAAGGGCCCTCTTTGTATTTTGTTCCACACTCATTAGCACTGTCAGAAATTGTTGTATGTGAGAAATCATATTATTCTGCTCCTCGTCCTTTGGGATGCCAGTGATTCCTAAGTTGGACTGACATGATCTGCCTTCCAAATCTATTAAATTTGCTACTGCTTTTAAAATGCTTTTTTGCAGCTCTCTCACCTCTACAACACTCTAACCTTCATTATTACACCTCTACAACTCAGCACTGGATAGCTGATTTCATTCATAGATGAAAAGGATTTTAATGTATTGTATCTATCCCACATTCGTTTCATTATAGTAATTTTATAGATTCCCTTTTCCCTAATCTTCAAACACCAGCTTCTCCTCCTGTCTATGGATTCCTGAGCAGGGGATGTGATGTTACTTTTAATTAAAACAAATGTTCCTTTTTCAATTAACATCATCCTTGCTGGACCCTGTTGTATGGGATCAGAGAGGAGGTGACAGGATGTTGGTAATTAGCAGAATCTAGCTGATTTTAGTACATTTTAAATCTAAAATTGATTAGGTAAAAGTAGAGCTGGGCAAAAGGAAAAATAATTTTGAAAATAGTTGAAGTGATTAGTTTTTGTTATTACAGCACTAACCAGGACATTATTTAAAATATATGTATCTAATAAAAACACACCCCAAAATGAAACAAAACAAAAAAAAAAACAATTTTGGTGAAAAAAGAGATTTGTTTCTGTTCAAACCAAACTGAAGTTTTTTGTTTAGTTTTTGTTTTCCAATTTTTTGTTTATTACTCACTCAGCTCTCTGTGAAAGGTTTTAAAAAAAATTAATATGAGCTGGAAATATATGATTGTGAAAACATTGGTAAAAGCAAGGACAACGTTAAGTGTTAGAACCATCTTTACCAGGCATGATGGAAATTAAAAGTACTATAGTAAGACCAGTAAATAAGGCCTTTTGATGAAGTTGTAAATCACCATGGAAATGAAACAAAAGGTCTGGAAAATTGGAGCACATCTATATTTAGAGTTACAGAAAGCCAATCCGGACATCCTGTAAAGGAACTACTAGAGAATCTTCTCCTTTTGGTGTCTTTCACTGTCCTGGATTTTGGACTATACCATTATAAGGTCAGACCACACAAACCAAGAGCAGATATTGACCACGCCTATTCAGGTAAAATTCCTGCTCAAATCACCAACCAACTTATTTCCCAACTTGTTCCTCCATTCTCTGTCATCCTCAACTCTTCTGTCTCTGATTCTGGAACTTCAAATCCTTGCTCCTGAGACCAATGACAGCAGGCTGAAGCTATAACCAGGCTTACACCAGGCAAGAAAGAGCCACTGGAAAGGAGATGGAGTGAAAAGACCAAACCTTCCACATTCCTTTGACTAGACACACAGGTCTAACAGTTTACCTGGAAATGTAGGTAACTTGCTGAGCTGTAATGCTCCAACACTTCTAACATGAATGAGTAAAGACGGTCCTTTCCCATCTCCATTTTGTGTATATTTTTGAAATATTAGTCTGAGACAATAACTGGGTCCTTAATCCCAAAAGGAGGCTACTTGTTAAGAAGAGTCTTGCTTCTAAAAAGGTGGGGCAACTTGGTAGACCACTCATCTGCTTATCTGTTGGCAGAATCCTCTATTTTATATATTTTCTACACCCTTTCCATTATTGTCTTATGTACCTCAGTTTGGCATAGGTTAACATTTAGGGAATATACAAATTTGCTTTTGGCAGACTTGTGCCTACAACAAGTTTTGGAGATGAATTCAAGAAGATTCACTATTACACAAAGGGCCTGAACCAATTGTCTAGGTCAAGAAGGGATTTTCCTCCTGTATTATATTGGATGTGTGATTTGGTTTTCCCCCCCCAGTCTCCCATCTAGTGAATTCTACAGATATCAGTATTTTTTTCAGGAAGGCTGGCTAATGGGGCCCTATTTGTGGCAGGAGTATGATTTGCATAGTGTAAGGTGGGAAATTGTCCCAATCCAACCAATTTAGGGTTAATCAATTTTCACCTTTATTTATACATTTTCAGATAGCATATTAGTGCTTTTTAATGTGTCAACATATGTTTGTGCCAGACAATAAACAGAAAAGAGGGAAATGGTAGGGGGCCCAAGTCACTGCATTCAGGGGCACCAGGAAGTTCTCCTGTTCTTCATGATGGTCATTGCCCCTTCTGATCTCTGGTGTGGTCCTTCAGTCCTATTCTTTCAGGGTCTGGTCCGGTGTTTTTCCAGTTTGGGGCTTGCTTGTTCACTTGGGTCTTTTTATACATTTCCGCATTACATATGTTTTAATATTTCTCCAATCAGCATTAAGCATATTAAGCATTTGTTGTATTTAACCCATACAGTGCACATGCACAAGCTTCAATTTTAACATCTTTTCTGTTTGTCATTCTGTTTGTGTCACCCTGCATCTAGGTTTTCCTAGTAAAGGGAGTTTCTTGTCATTATCTGTTTGTGTACTTTTCTACATAAAATCATTCACTACAACATGTTACCTTTGCCCTGTCAGAAACAGCAAATTTAAGCAAATGTATACAGTATTAGAAAAACTGGCAAAACCACCCTCATGACCATAAGGCCTTGGCCTAAGTGTTATCTGTTCTAAACTCATTCACTAGCCATAATTTGTAAATTATCAAAGTATAACTAACAAAACGTTAAATCTTACCATTTAGCAATGCTTCCTTTTTATATTTCAATATCATAATTCAGTGTGTTTATATTATCTCACATACAGTGGGGGGGGAGGGGAGAAGGAGGAATAAAGAGCACCATGATCTCAAAATATCAATATTTTCTTTATAATCTTTAAACATGAATTTTCAGAGATTTTTAACTTATGTTTGCAAATCAAAAACAAAGAAAAAAAAACGTTAGCAAATTTTCTCAGTGTTGCATTTTGAGTGCCTTAATAATGATCATTCCCCAACAAAGGTATGGCGGCAGTGGGTTTGTTTTGTTTTATTAGTGTTATAAGAAGCACACGGGATTTTTATAGGGGAGAAGGCAGCCTGCTGCATTTATTGAGAATACAACAGTTAGCACAGGGATCGGCAACGTTTGGCACGCGGCTCGCCAGGGTAAGCATCCTGGCGGGCCGGGCCAGTTTATTTACCTGCTGACGCGGCAGGTTCGGCCGATCGCGGCCCCCACCGGCCGCGGTTCGCCGTCCCGGGCCAATGGGGGCGGCGGGAAGCGGCGCGGGCGAGGGATGTGTAATTACACATGCACACAATTTTGCCAGTTGATGTTTATAAAAAGAACAGGAGTACTTGTGGCTTAGAGACTAACAAATTTATTAGAGCATAAGCTTTCGTGGGCTACAATCCACTTCTTCGGATGCATATAGAGTGAAACATATATTGAGGAGATATATATACACACATACAGAGAGCATGAACAGGTGGGAGTTGTCTTACCAACTCTGAGAGGCCAATTAAGTAAGAGAAAAAAAACTTTTGAAGTGATAATCAAGATAGCTCAGTACAGACAGTTTAATAAGAAGCAAGTGTGAAAATACTTACAAGGGGAGATAGATTCAATGTTTGTAATGGCTTAGCCATTCCCAATCTTTATTTAATCCTGAGTTGATTGTGTCTAGTTTGCATATCAATTCAAGCTCAGCAGTTTCTCGTTGAAGTCTGTTTTTGAAGTTTTTCTGTTTTAAGATAGCCACCCGCAGGTCTGTCATAGAATGGCCAGACAGGTTAAAGTGTTCTCCCACTGGTTTTTGAGTATTATGATTCCTGATGCCAGATTTGTGTCCATTAATTCTTTTGCTTAGAGACTGTCCGGTTTGGCCAATGTACATGGCAGAGGGGCATTGCTGGCACATGATGGCATATATCACATTGGTAGATGTGCAGGTGAAATAGCCCCTGAAGGTATGGCTGATGTGATTAGGCCCTATGATGATGTCACTTGAATAGATATGTGGACAGAGTTGGCATCGGGCTTTGTTACAAGGATAGGTTCCTGGGTCAGTGTTTTTGTTCAGTGATGTGTGGTTGCTGGTGAGTATTTGCTTTAGGTTGGGGGGTTGTCTGTAAGCGAGGACAGGTCTGTCTCCCAAGATCTGTGAGAGTAAAGGATCATCTTTCAGGATAGGTTGTAGATCTCTGATGATGCGCTGGAGAGGTTTTAGTTGGGGGCTGAAGGTGACAGCTAGTGGTGTTCTGTTATTTTCTTTGTTGGGCCTGTCTTGTAGGAGGTGACTTCTGGGTACTCGTCTGGCTCTGTCAATCTGTTTTTTCACTTCAGCAGGTGGGTATTGTAGTTGTAAGAATGCTTGATAGAGATCTTGTAGATGCTTGTCTCTATCTGAGGGATTGGAGCAAATGCAGTTATATCTTAGAGCTTGGCTGTAGACAATGGATCGTGTGGTGTGTCCTGGATGGAAGCTGGAGGCATGTAGGTAAGTGTAGCGGTCAGTAGGTTTCCGGTATAGGGTGGTATTTATGTGACCATCGCTTATTAGCACAGTAGTGTCCAGGAAATGGACCGCTTGTGTGGATTGATCTAGGCTGAGGTTGATGGTGGGATGGAAATTATTGAAATCATGGTGGAATTCCTCAAGGGCTTCTTTTCCATGGATCCAGATGATGAAGATGTCATCAATGTAGCGCAAGTAGAGTAGGGACGTTAGGGGATGAGAGCTAAGGAAGCGTTGTTCTAAGTCAGCCATAAAAATGTTGGCATACTGTGGGGTTATGCGGGTACCCATAGCAGTGCCGCTGACTTGAAGGTATATATTGTCCCCAAATGTGAAATAGTTGTGGGTGAGGACAAAGTCCTCTTGCTTCTTATCAAAGTGTCTGTACTGAGCTATCTTGATTATCACTTCAAAAGTTTTTTTTCTCTTACTTAATTGGCCTCTCAGAGTTGGTAAGACAACTCCCACCTGTTCATGCTCTCTGTATGTGTGTGTATATATATCTCCTCAATATACGTTTCACTCTATATGCATCCGAAGAAGTGGGTTGTAGCCCACGAAAGCTTATGCTCTAATAAATTTGTTAGTCTCTAAGGTGCCACAAGTACTCCTGTTCTTTTTGCGGATACAGACTAACACGGCTGCTACTCTGAAACTTGATGTTTATAGTTACCAGTTCAGAGTTTGGATTAATTTAGTGGCCAGCCAGATTGGTTGCAGAGGGGAGCAAGGCTCTGTCGGTCGCAATTTGATGCTCTTGGAGTGTGGCAAGACGAACCCAAAGTCCCATGGCAAAGCACCCTGTTTTTATAGTCTTTTGTTGTTGTTGTTGTTGTTGAACTCTATGGATTTTGCTGTGTCAGTTTATGACCGGTTACTTCTTAATTGGTGTTATTTTTTTATGTTAACATTTAAAACACCTCTGAGAGGGTCATTTTGTTCTGGATTTGATTTAATTAATTGTCTTTAGGGGTGCCAGCCTTCACCTCAAGGTCATCAATCTGCCCTTTCTGAATTATGGATGCACGTTGATAGTTTTCTGGCATCAGTAAGTTTTCATAAGTGTTTTTGCTTCTTCTTTCTTGACCATCTGGTGAACAATGGCCTTTACACCTTATTTTTTTCTGATGCATGCATCCTTATTTACACAAACAGTCTTTCACAGAGACCTTTAAAATACAAACAGCAGTATTTTATATCAAGGGAAAAGACATTGTAAATTAATGCTTGCTAAGTTTTATAACCAAAACAATTTACATTGAGGCCCAGGCCTTCAACGTTCCTCTAATTTACTTAACATAGACACAATACTGGATTCTGTCTCTTACTAACTAAACCTTAAAACAAAGAACTAAAAAGGGCCCAATTTGTAATGCTTATGGGAAACAGGATCCCATAGTTCCAGAGGGTCATTCCTTTCTGCTATTCAAAAAGGGTGGCTAGCAGAATGAAATCAAAACATACATTAATTCTTATAGTACAGTTATAAAATCCTGTTCCTACATATCCCCATTTTGACCCTTTAAGAACAATTTTTGAGTGGGTTATATTTTATATAATTGTTTTATAGCTACATATTGAGAGGCAATTTGAGTTTGCGGTTGCAATTTAACAAACATTTTTTTTTATTTAGCAACACATACATAACATTTTAATTAGGCAAGTGCAGGATAATACCAATACAATTAGCAATGGATGAAGCATAATTGACAGTATGCCTTTAGAGGTGGGAGACCAGCCTGTGAAAACATTATACCAGTGATATGCAGTGAGGTTTTTTTAGAGTTAGGAATTTTAATTATATTTTTATTTGTATGTGTTATTTGGAGAACTTGCTTTTTTATATTTTTTTTTTTAATTTTTTTGTAAAAACTGTGTTACTTTGGCTTTTAAAAGCAGATGATTAGCTAACATTTGCTAATTTAGACCGAGAGATATGGAGAAATTTACTAAGGGGACAATTATAATTTTTTTTGGGAGGGGTAGCTTAGGAAGGTAATAAGTGTGATTATTAGTGTATAAAATTATTGCATTGCATTTCCACTTATTTACTGGTGGGTGGCTAACTCTGTTATTTTTTTTAATATTGTTTCTTTGGATACAATACATACACATGTTTATTATATACGACACAGGTTATATTTTATGTGCTTAGTGATGTGTTTTTACTGCATGCTTTTGTGGTAGCAGGCAGGGAGAGGCATACCCATTTGTGAGGGTTCCACTTTGTACACTGTTGTGTGTTTAATAGTTTATTTATTTTTTGGCCCACTGCCCCATCATGCGAGGTAACCAGAAAGATTTTATGACCAATTTTGGTAGTGGACTGATTTTTTTTATAGCTTTGCCTTTACAGATTGTTGATGGACAATGTTGACAATAATTTTTTTTAGTAACAATTTAGGCTTAACTCTGCTGGAGACATATTGTATTTATTTATGCTTATAAGTATTACAGAGTGATTTTTTTTTTTTTTTTTTTGTTTTACAAATTTTTTTAAGCCTTTTTTTTTTTTTATATTACCCAAAACCTTATGTGTTTTAAGGTGGACAAAGCAAGTATTTTTATTTTAGTCCATTTTATAGCTATAGCAGTATGTTTTTTTATTTTTATTTGTTTTTGTATTAGGCTGTTCTGTAGCTGGGACAGAAAGCTTAATTTATTTTTAATTATTTTTAGGTTTATATTATTTATAATTTTTGCTTTAAAACCATTTTTTTAATATGATGTTTGCTACCTGAGGATGTTTTTTTGCAGTATTTAATACACAACAGTGCTAGCAACAAGACAAACATAGAACACAAAACACAATTTTTAATGTGACAGTAGATTTATGGTATTTTAGGTTGCTTTTTAGCTGGTATTAGCTTGTTTTGATTTTTTGAAAGACAAAAATAACAATTCTTTACCCCTTTTTGGGGTGGTTTTTTTTTTTTTTTTTTTTTTTTTTTTTTTTTTTTAACAAATACCCTTACTGATTGCAGGCAAACCAGAGGAATTACCCGCATACTTTTTTGTGTTTTTGTTTTATAGGTAGCCCAGGTTTTAATGGCTTTTACCTTTTAAGGGTTTAGGGGAAATTATTCCACTGTTTAGTTTGCTATTTATGGGCAGGGTTTTTTATTTTATTTAATTTATTTATTTATTGTTATTAGTTAAGTAATTTGCATTAACACAGACACTTTTTGGCTTGCTTTTGGATTTAAAGCCATTAGCAGAGATCAGAGACTCTGTTTTAAAAGGGACACAATTAACTTTTACTAGAGTTTTGATTACTTTTTATTTTTAACTTTTGCTTTCAAAACACACAGTGATTTGAAAAAGAAAACACAACCTATTGTGGCTCCTTTGGAGCCTTAATAGGATTTTAATTAAGTAGCCTGTTTTGTTTGCATTTTTTTTTACATTTTTTACAATATACCCTGATTACACAGAGCCACCTTAAGGCTCAGTATGGGCACTTTTTATTTTTTATTTTGTTACTACAATTTTTATATATTTTGTTGTGTCAGTTTATAACCAGTTACTTATTAATTGGTGTTATTTTTTAATGTTGACATTTTAAAACACCTCCAAAAGGATCATTCTGTTCCAAATTTAATGTAATTAATTGTCGTTAGGGGTGCCAGCTTTCGCCTCAAAGTCGTCAATCTGCCCTTTCTTAATTATAAATGTGCGTTAATAGTTTTCTGGCGTCAATAAATTTTAATAAGTGTTTTTGCTGCTTCTTTCTTAGCCATCTGGTTAACAATGGCCTTTACACCTTATTTTTTTCTAATGCATACATTCCTTATTTACACAAACAGTCTTTCACAAAAACCTTTAAAAATGCAAACAGCAGTATTTTATATATATAAAAAACATTGTAAATTAAAACTTGCTAAGTTTTATAACCAAAGCAATTTACATTAAGGCCCAGGCCTTCAACGTTCCTCTAATTTACTTAACATAAACACAATACATAAGTCTGTCTCTTACTAACTAAATCTTAAAACAAAAAAACTAAAAAGGGCCCAATTTATAATGCATATAAAATACAAAATCCCATAGTCACAAAAAGTCATTCCTTTCTGCTATTCAAAAACAAATGGCTAGCAAAATAAAATCAAAACATACATTAATTCTTATAGTGCATTATAAAATCCTGCTCCTACATTAGGACTAATGTTGTAGAACTGTGAGACCTTTAGGTGGGAATCTGTAGTGGTTAGGGTTGTGCTGTCCATTCTTTTTTTCCCCAGGAATGGGGTGCATGTTAATGATTAGTGGTGGACTAAAGGACACACAGGAGTAAGTCAGGTGTGAGGATGGGTCTCAAGATAGGGCACAATTATAAGGGAACTTGGATGAATCTGACCCCTTTAATGGCTGTGGCTACAAAGGGGTCACAGCCTAACTGGTTGCACACAGGCTTTGTGCCCATGCAGCTTTCAAGGCCTTTAGTGATGTTTCAGACGGCAGGGACTAAGAGGTGCTGAGTAACTATGATCCATATTAAAATCAATAAAGTTGTGGCCACAGGCCTTTAAAATCCATAGTACTTGTCTGTGTGCTTATTTGATGCCATCACAAATGGCACCAGCAAAATCCATTATTGTTTGTGTCAAGCATTTAGAAACAGATGTAAGGCTCTCCCAAGGGAACACAATTATTTACAGACTTTTGTTGTTTCCAGTTGAGAATAAGTCTGGAGAGAGTGGACAACTAAGCTGTATGATTTTGCACCAATCTCCATTGGTGATCACATAATTACCCTTCATTTTTAAGTCACTGCTTATTGTGGTCCCATTGCAACAAACAAGCAAGACCCCAATGCACAAAAGAGTACTCCTTTAAAACACAAAAATGATTTCTACCAGCTAGAAAACCATACATACAAATGAACAATTGTATTCATGTTTGTACCATTCTTAATACAATTGGGCTCTTGGACACTAACACAGTACAAATAAATAATAAAATGTGCAATATCCAGAAATCACATTCACAGCAGCAGATTTATATTCCAACAGCAACAGCTTTATGGCAAGCTGGAACAGGGTACTGGGCTATATAGGGGTATAGGGATTGCCAGAGTTCACCAAAAGAATGTCACGTTAGGTCTCTAACGAAAGCCTCTATCAGGTTGGTCATCATAACCATTGTGAAATGTATATACATGGAAAAATGTGAGGAGTTATGTATATATACTAAAAATATGTTCTCTATGCCTAATTAATAATAGGTCACTCAAAGAGAGTGTGTCTTCCAGACAGGGGGTGAGAGACAATTATCTCCAGGGAAGTCTTACCGGTATATTGTATGTCATATAATAGGAGTTTATTAACATTCTAAGTCAAATGCTAAAGATGAACTGTCAGAAACTTCAGAAGGAAACTAACACGCAGAGGTAAACAGCAGTGGAAACCCTATCTTGAGGTGAACATCAAAGGCCTATTCTGGTGTATTTAGGGGCACAAAGAGACACCCTGGCATCCTTCATGTAGAAGGAAACAGAGAACAAGTCTGCTTAATAAGAAAGGGATCTCAAAAATTCTTGGTTGAAAACACTGGCGAGAACTTTGGATGAGGTAAGCTTCTTTTGACAGGAAGATAACTTGTTAAGTTTAGTCTCTAGAAAACATGTTATGTTTTTGTTTTACATATAACCATTTGTTCCCCTCTCTCACCAGTTTCTATTTGAATTTCTATTCTTTCTTGAATTCAATTATAAGAGCAAAGGAAATGTATTTAAGTGCTGTGTGTGTAATACAAGAGCAGGAGTCTATGGTAAAACTGATAACTGGGGTACTATGCTCCTTTGGGAACAGAGAATCTGGGATATCATTGGGGGTGGGGAAAGGTAGGGGGGTATTTTGAAGGGACTTGGAGGCTGAGGTGCATCTGTTGTCAACCTGCAAGGCAAAGACAGGATTGTGTGGCTGACAGGCTGGTAGGTTCTGACCCTGGGAGAAAATATTAACATTGTTCTAGCTTCCAAGAGGCCAAGGGGTTATTGAAAGAGCTGGTTGAAGAAACAGTGCACTTTAAAAAAAATGTTGTTGTTTTTTTAAACTTTGAAGAGTGTCAACATTTCATCAACATTTTAAAATGGTAACAAAATCTGAAAAATCTAAAAAAAATCTGGGTTATTTTTATTCTTTAACAACTGGAGCTGAATGAAATTTGAGTTTTCAATTAAACTTTTCATCAAAGAGCTTTGGATTTCTGAAGTGGGTTACTTCCTAGCTGGGAAGGAAGTGGTCATAGACCTATGGGCCTTTCCTACTCTAGTTTATTCACAGTATGCATATAGCGTCAAATCTATCCTTAAGGTAACTCCATTGACTTCAGTGGAATATTAGCCCAGGGATGAATTTGGTTCATCATTCCTATTATTGCCTTAAACCAGGGTAGATTAAAGCAGCAAAAGCAGTAGTGAAGTTTAAACACCACTTTCAGGGCTCCAGCAAAGAAGCTTTATGTTCACCCTTTCAGCCCGCCAGGGTGAGTCTAATATAAACTGTCCTAAGATATTACTCTATCTCTTACTTTCAATCTCTCCCAATACATAAAAACCCTTTGGTAAGGGCACATGTCTGAGCTATCACGTAAAGACATTAACCTCACCAATTAGTAAGGTGTCAATCAAATCACTGTCTCCCACATGCCAACACATCAAGCTGGTGACTGCCCATCAATATGGAGTTTCCTGGCCTGGGAAAAGGGAGCTATTTGCAAATTCTGCCTCTGGAACTAGAGTAGGTGCAGTAACAATCTCATAAGATGTTAACAATTGTTTAAATTCATCATTTAAATTACCCAGAATTTGATCATGTTATCGCAGCCCATTGGTGGCCTAGAAGGCCACACTTTCCATGCTGAGATGAGAACATCTTAAATGTGATTTTGAGGGGCAAGGACGATCCTTTTGTTGTATTGTGCTTAGCACAATGAGGACCTGGTCCAAGACTAGGGCTCCTAAATGATAGGGTAATATATTATTATTATTTTTGTATTGATTCCCTGCTCCTGATTCACCACTATGTTGCTCCAGATTTTATGCCAGAGAAACTCCATTAGCCTAGTATAGATAGTCAGCAAAGCAGAGGTCAGGTATTTGAAATTAGTACTAAAATATCCCAAACATTTAAATAAGGCTACAGTTCACTAAGGCTTTACTAAATCCATTTTAAAACACTGGGGTCAGCTGCCATCAACAGTGCTGCGTAGGGACCTATCATCGGTGAGTGCACCATTGGACTAGTAAATTCAAATTGTTGAAGAACACAGCAAGCATAAGATTAGGATACAAAATAAATAGGTCTTTAGAGAAACTGTACTTAATATTTTTTTCTAAATCTGGCTTGAAAAGAAAATTATGTAAAATTCCTCTATTTTTAATAGAAAATTATAACCTTTTACAGTATTTTTTCATAACTGTCTTATAGAATTTGATTGAGATTTATATGCTATATGGAATGATATACATTGGCTCAAGAAATCAACAGAAAAGATTTCATGTTATAAAATTCTGTAAGTTTTTAGAATCATTTCTACAGAAAATCATGCTGTTCTATAGCAACTTGTTGATTTCATCCCTTTTCAATTTTTAGGATTTTTCCATAATGGGAGGCATCCTGAGTATGGGATAGTAAGTTGGAAGGACACAGAAGAAAACTTGTATTTTACTGGCAAAAGTGTTGAGATTTGGAAATAAGGTTAAGGTGAAGAGTCACATTAAGTGGAGACTGTGAATGGCTGAGGCATTTCCATTCCAGTTTAGGATGCAGCTATACAGCTGTCAGACAAACTGATGAACTGATTGGTGGCTAATGGACTTCATCCAAAAAGAGTGCAGGGTTTTCATACTTCATGATTAAGAAATATTTTAATAAATCAGTCAGAGCACAGGGATTGGTGTAACAGCTGTACAGTAGTGAGGACAGGTTTCAGAGTGGTAGCCGTGTTAGTCTGTATCAGCAAAAACAACGAGGAGTCCTTGTGGCACCTTAGAGACTAACTAATGTATTTCGGCATAAGCTTCTTTTTTTTTTTTAGTAGTGAGGACAGTGACTCAACAGCATCTCTGTCCTCTTACTGGCTAAAACAATTCCTTTTCTTTGAAAAGAATTATCTGATACTATTTCTTTGGTTTTACTGGTCTAAAGCCTCCACTTGTATTCTAATTAAGATTAATGTGTTAGTGAAAACTTGTTGACATTGTAAAAGTTAATAACCCAAGGCAAGTCTGTATAAAATGCTCTTGAAGTTAACTTAATTGAAGTAATTGTAATACTGCTAAAACTGAACAACATGGAGCACATTGACAAAGGCCAAAACAGCTTGGGGCTACTGCTGGAATTGTATTAGCCTACCGAGTAATGATGCGGTATGGCATCACCATAAAGAGCACTACATCTTATTCCATTCCACCTGGAGATAATATAATGCTTGCTGCTAGTTCCAACCAAGAAGTTGAGGTGGGCTATTGAGTTAGAGTAGACTATGATTGGAGGCAAGTTTCTTTTAGCGCTGCTTGTTGTTACAACTAAAATTCATCATTGTTTAATTATAAGCCATTGTTACATTATCACCATGCTATTTTCTTTTATCCTGAATATCTAGATAGCACTCTTGTTGTTCCCCCGCTATCCCTCCCTATTCCCCCTGGCCATAGGATCTCCATGTGGCAGTTTGCAAAATGTACAGATTCTGTGTTGGATGCCACAATCAATCATACTTCAAATCAATGATTCCATAGTTTCCCCGATCCAGCACTTGCTTCCTGTAAAAGCTGCAAGATGTTTTCCATCTGCTTCTTTGCTGCTGTGTCTGATGAAACTTTTCCCAAGCATGCTAGCAATGAAGGTTTGAATTACTCCTACCAGACTGCAGTAATGTGCATCCATTTGCATGGTTAATTGTAACAGAATCAATTGAAGTTTTTGTCCTCCCATGACACTCCTTTAAAGTTTTGTCCAATTAAAAGAAAAAAGATTGCAACAGTAAGAAAATATAGGGTCTTTGACGCAAGCAGGATTTATATCTGTGTGCATGGATAGTTACTAGACTAGCATTTTGTGGTGCTATGATAATACAAATAATAAATAAAATTGAAAGATTCTAGAAAGATTTAGTAAATTTTAGCAGCTGATACTACGTCATACATTCTGCTTCAGCACTTATTACTCTAGTTCTAGTTGCTTGATTCCTGGGGGGAAGAAGTAATGTAGGATAGTAATACTATATTATGGTAATAACATTGTGCATTGTAAAGGTGATCAGATTATCTGCATGTTAATACATCAATGAATATAATGAAAGGTGCTGATGTCAGGCTGCATGGGAGTGAAGCACCCTACAGTGCAAATGGCCTGGATAGATACATCCCATTTGCTTCATTGAACAAAAAATATTCCAATCGAGTAGACAGAAGGCAAAATTCACCACTGAGGCATTTGTAAAAGGGCTTGGTCAGAGAGAGAAAGCATGAAATGAATTTATGACAAAGAAATCTGTATATTGCAGGAATCTGTATATTGCAGGCAGATTTCCGGGCCCTCTTTCACAAGCAGAAGCAATGAAAAGGTGACGAGGAAGAGTGAGAAAAGGAAAAGGGTAAGTATATTTCTATATATGATGGCCCTGCCCTGCAAACTGGTAGCTCCCTTAACTGCCATTATCTTCTGTTGGAACTCTCAATATGTGGGTTCTACACCTCACAGGAACAGCCCTTCATGACCATGGGGAAAAGACCGCCAGAAGAAAAAATAAGCCATTCTAAATCTCCTCTTTCCCAAAAGCTGGTAATACTATGGGTGGTACTGCTCTGATTAAAGTGAAATGAAACACTTATATTATTCAATGAAGAGTGGTGAGCTGGCAGCCTTCCTGTCCTGAAATGCAGGTTGATAGCGTTTTGGAGATCACTAAGTAGAATATATGAGTATTCCATGTTCTGTAAACATTGGAGCATCAATCCACTAAGCTTCAAACCAAATTCTATTTCAGACATGGCTCATTTCTATAACTTGGTAATTTACACTAGTGCTATCATATAGTGCAGTACTTTTTTGCTTTTTCAATAATATTTTTTCAGAAGTTATTTGCTCAGTTCAACTTTTTGGTTGATAATTTATCTCTTTTCCTTACCCTCTCCCCTCCCTACCAAAAAATCTGGCCTCCTTATATTTAGCTGTCTGATTGCTGCCAGATGTTCCAGGTACATCCCTACAGAACAAGCCATCTGCACTGCTGAATGTCCCAAGTATATCCTAACAGGCAGTTGGCTTCCACTGAATGTTAATGACTGATGGCAGCACAACAGGTGCAGTGGAGGTCCAGCAGGAAAAGTTTTATGGAATTCAGATATGGGCACCCTAGCTATGTGTTGGTTTGAGATTTGGTGAATAAAAAAAAAAAAACATACAAAATCTAGGTTTTAAGTAAATTTAATCATGTTTAAATCATGCCTTTTATGCTTGAATAAATGTATCATGAGAAGAGCCTGAAGGGCACCTCTTTATGATGTGATTCTTTATTTTAAACAAAGATTTAACCTATTGCACAGCAAGGAAGTATGCAGTTATGGAGATTATAAATATTTTAAAGTTATATATTTAGTAAACAGAATTATATTTTAGCTTTGTTGTTATACTCTAGAAAGACTAACTTATATACATTTCAACTGTAATGTTACATTTGTCCATGAAAATACAAAAAAAGGCTGTATTTTTTTTTAAGATTTCTGATCTACAGCTTTGTAATTTAAAACCAGCTGTAAAATACAGATGGCATTAATGATATTCCTCTTGCTACATCAGGGCATCAAATAAATTATTTGTTTGTATTTATGTGTGCCTTTTCCAAAGACTATAAAACTCTGCCATTTAAGAGAAAGTTTGGCTGTTTAATCCTATATGCTGTGTACCAGATCCCTTTTCTCTAGGAGATTTTGTTGTAGTCGCAGTTGCAGCAGAAGTAACTGCTTTATTACAGATACTATGATGCACTTAAGTTAATTTTTGCTATGCTCGTCCTTCAACATCTCTCTAGCAATCACCATTGACTAGCTATTTTTAGCCATTTGCACAAAACTGTTTCACTTAAGAAAATATTAAAGAAGCAGCTAGAACAATTATTATTTTAGTTACTCTCTACAAATATCAACCAAATATAGTGCTTGAGAAGAGTGCTAGACTGAGAGGCCTTTACTTCCTAAGGCTATTTCTCTATGAAACAAGACTAGTAGAGGCAACACGTGGTATCTGAATTTCTCCATACCTCTACCCTGTCAATATACATTTTCTAGAGGGAACACCAGTAGGGGCAGGATGCTAATTCCACTTTTAAGACCAGGTTAGTTTATGATTTCTGTGCTGAGGCCACCTATAAGGATTCCAACTAGTAACAAATGGAGCAGTGACTATGCAATATGCACACTTCATAAGAACTGAACTAAGGCCCACACATTTCATATAGACTAAAAACAGACCTAATCTGGATTCGATCTGAATCAACTCTCTAGGGATCAAGGCTCACTATCATTCAGTCTCCTGATTTTTCCAGTCCTTCTGTTATAAGACAAGCAACACTGTAGCAGAGACATACCTTTTAGGTATCAATCCATTGAAGAGAATGAGAGATTTGGATGCCAAAGAACTGCAAGTTCAAGCTTATTCATAACACACAAAACCAAGTCCCTGACCGCTCTTTAAAGATTTCATAGTGCATGAGTGGGAAGTGTTTGTTAGTGCCCTATCCAAATTCTAATTGAGATTAGTACCGTAGTTTCTTCTGGTGCATTTAGCATCAAATGTCCTTTCTAAAAACTGCTGTGAAACATTACTGAAAAAGAATACCTGTCATAATCCACTTCCACTCCATGTGGCTATGGGTCAGAGGTTGGGAAGAGATTCCATTACTGTATATCCAGTCTATAAAGCATTTGGGGATCCTTCTGGAAGAATGGAAGTATAGACATGTAAACTGTCACCACTACCAATTTCAGACTAAACATTGAGATATTGCCATAGTTGTAATCCTAAAATTAAGTGCACTGGTTTCCTTTGGGCTTGCAGAAACACTCATGAATGTTGTGTTTTACTCTACTTGTATTCTCTGCCCTGCCTATTTTGTTATCGTGAGCAAGCAAGGTATTGAAGTGAACAAGGATCCTTTCAATCCTACAATCTCAAAAAAATACAGAAACTTTATTTTGTTCTCAGTTGCTCATACTGCAGAAAAACTGGGATTTTAGCATTACAGCTCTTATTTTTAAAGGATTTCTAAATTGTTTGCATGCTTTTTTTTAGCCATAATCTAAGGGGATTTCTTTAACATTAATAATTACTAAACAAATTTAAATTTGGAGTCTGTAAATTTTTATCTGTGGTTTTAATGGCACTTCTTAGCCCAGTGCAGCTACCCAATACAAGTAAGGTTTTCAATAAAATTAAAACTACTTAAACTGCCCCTTAGATTTCACAGATTGGCTGTGTATTAACTTGTGTTGTCTGCTACAAAGAGGAAAGTGGAATTCTAAAGAGCCTGAAGGAAACCACAAAACTGCCAAAACTACTTTAAAATATTTAATTTATTATTCCAAAGGTTTGAACATCTGTATGTCTCTCTCTTCCTTAATGTCTAATTAGATACCATGTAAATTGAAGACACAGTCTTTCAAACTCCTACTCAGACAATAACTTTATTCATACAGGTTCAATTCAATGGGATCTTTCATTTGAGTGAGGGTTTGCAAGATCAGGCCCTCATTTACTTTAATTTAAAACATTTACCTGCTTGCTTCTTTCTTAGGTGTGGATGGTGAAAACTTTAGAGGCACATTCATGTTTGGTGCAATTCCACAGACTTCAAGATAACTATTGATTTCAGTGGCGCTCCATACATGAATTGGTCCATTATTCCTTGACATTCCATTTTCTGCTGATTTATTTTGTTATTCTTTTAATAATTAAAATCTGTGTATGATTTCTTCATTAAGTAACCAGTGGAGATAATAGTTTATTATTTAAATAAATGAGAAAGCAGATATAATTTGAGCTACAGTTGATTTTGAAAACAGTTCATTTTTTTTTTAAGTGACAGCAACAATTTGTTAACATAGATCTTTCTTGTGCATTTAACGGAAATGGTAGCTTCTGTAAATGTGTAACTAGAGTTTGATAGAAACGGTATTGTACAACCTATCATAAATCTGATTTCAAGCGAAGAGCTAAAATTCCCCTAATAACTTCTTACAAGCTGTGGATTTGCAATGTTAAATGCCATTTACTATTTTCATATGTTCAAGCTATGTGATGTTAGTTCCAGCTTAGACAAGCCACATATGAGGTGACTGATAGCCAGATTTTTCTCTTATATCTTCATTCAGATAGGAGGACGGGCAGATGCAGGAATCTGTTCCACACCTAAGGGAAAGAAACTGGTGCAGTGCACTAGAAAAGTTACCCTTGTGAACCTGACTCAAATGAAGGGCACAGTGGGAATCACCTCCCACCAAAGAATGTCATAAAAGGGGTTGCACAGCAAGATGTCACAGCCTGACACAATTGGAGGCAGCAGAGAAGAGAGCTAAAAATATAGGAAAACAGAGTACCAAGACTGAGACAAACCAAAGTATGATGGTGCATCAGAAGGCTGCAAAAACTAAAATATCTCCAGAAACAAGCCACAGGTTGTCTCAGAGCTATTGTCCTCAATGGTAAAGTGTGGGGAAATTGTTAGGGTTTTGACAGAACTCCCCAGAAAGATATTTTCAAGGGCAAGGGGATATACAATCAATCCCTAAAACCATGAGTCAATAAAAGCAGAAAACAGAAAATTAATTATAGTAACCCCTACCCTGCAGATGGAGGGTCAGATAACAACCCAAATAACCAAAACCATAAAAGAAACCTATGCAAGACAGATTAGCTTGCTTTCATGTCCCTGTATGTGTAAAATGTGTAGTGTTAAACAAATACCCAATAGTTACAATTACAGAAAAGCAACCCCCTGTACTTGTACACAAATAACTTCACAGAGAAGATTTATGCAACAATTGTCCCCTGCCGCCCCCCATCCCTCATCCCCCCCCCCCAAGTTTTAATAAGAAGCTTATCATTGTTTCATAGTCAGGACTGAAAATAAGGACTAAAAGTAAGATATTCCAGTAATTTATTCTCGGGGATAAATTCATTTCCCTCAACATAACACTCAATAAAATGGGTTTTGTGCATGGAAAGCTTTATGTAGAGTGATGTTTGAGGAGTAGGAGAAAAGAGGTTGGGTGGAGATGGAATTTATGCAACTCTTCAGCTTTCAGACTGTATAAAGAATTTGGCTTTATCACTTGTATCAAAGGTAGAGAAGCTGGACCAGATTCTGACTTCACCTAAGCAGGGTAAATCCAGAGTATCTCCAAAGTCACGTAGTTCACTGGAGTTATTCCTACTTTATAGCTGTATACAGTACCTGACATCAGAATTGGGCCCACTACCTTAAGGGGGAGGGGAGGGGCTGAAAGAGTTTCTTTCTCTCTGGTCTGACCAAGAAAGGTAAATTTATGCGTGGTATAATTTCAGAGGCATTTGATTAGCCAAGGAAGAACTACAGGAGGAAAAGTCCAATTTACAATGAATATCCAGGGTGTTCTGGCATTCTTGTGAAAGCGAACATTAGAAGCTTGGTCATGACCACACACACATTATATATATTTACATGTGATATTAATGTTAAATATCCTGCCATTTAAGTTAGAATAAGCTAAAAGCTATGGAGTTTATAACTAGAATGTACCAATATTGAAAAGAAGTGGAGAACTTATAGTTACCAAAATTATATCCAACTTTACAAGTTCAAAAAGGTTCTCTAAATGGAGACCCACTTAAAAGATCGATGCTGGTCCCATTTATACTGATATTACACTGGTATAATTCCATTTACCTCAATGGAGTTATTCCTGATTTTCACCAGTGTGAAATCAGACCAATAGTGCCTATGAGGCACTACTTTATCTTTGCTGAGGGATAATCTTCTTATCTTCCTTTCTAAGATATTTATTTTAGGAATATTCTATTTATTTTAGGACATGATACAAGTGTCATGCATGGTCCCATTCATGTCTGCAATGGGCACACATTCATGTCATAAACCAAATAAATACACACAGTTAAACATTGGATTTGAAAGTCCACCTACATGGTAAAATATCATTAGACAGTGAATGCCACGGCCCAGTTATTCATGGACAAATTCAGTGCAGTTATCTGCATTATCAGCAGACTATAGTATATGCTAGGAAACAATAGTGAAGCAAATTGATGATATTCACAAATATTTTCATTGGACAAAACTTATGGCTCTGTTCTGGCTTTTTGACTAATGCATGCAATGCTATAAGCACAAAAGGTTGTGAGCTGATAAAACCCAGGGCCTCAAGGTATGTAGGTGGCTCACGCTGTGCTCAATTCAGTGAGTGCTAGCTACCTCTGTTAAGCAACCTGGTATAAAACAAACAGTCTCCTTCTATTTTATACTCTGTTTTTTTTTTTTTTCTGTTCCTAATGCTGTAGTAGCTGTGGTACCAGTCTTCTCCTCACACTAATGTACACCTTTCTGTACATCGTTGTAAATTTGTTGGTCTTACCACACAATCCAAATAGTATTATGGAATCATTCATCTAAGCATATTGGACTGATGGTTTATTTGAATACAGATTTAAACATGAGCAGGGGGACTCCATCCTACTGACTATAATTGAACAGTGGGCATTATAAACACAGACAATCCACACTTTTCATGCTAATATCCAATAAAGAGCTTCTTCCAACTCTGAGTAAGGCACAGGAACTGCACAGAGAGTGGAAGAGCTGCTCAGTACACTCTACTCTTGCTGGTATACCAATTATGCCAATTCTAAAGCTTAAAAAGTGGCTACCTTCTGTTGTTCCATAAGGATTCTCCAATCAGCTGAGTTTTAAAACATTTTACTATTAAGCTCCCTCAGAGTTGAGCCTGTCACAACAGCAACTACAGAATAAATAGAGCCTTAAAGGCAGTTTTCACCCAATACATGAGGTCCTTCATATCTTTTATTGTCCTTGCCAATGCACAATATGGAGATTTGCTACCTGAAACAGATTGCCCATTGAGCAACTGAACTCAAGAAAATAGAATTCCTTTGCGAAGGCACTAATATATATTTTCTGAAGAAAATAGGTGGTAGGAGGAGACAAAAATGCATGCTCAAGTTTCTAAGGAAAGCATGTTGATGCCTAATGCTTGGAGAAAAAAATAGTAAAAATGTATCCATTATAAAAATATGTTACTTAAGTGCTGTCAGGGGAACATCAGTGAGACCTATGATGATCTGCTGAGTAAATGCCGGTCATGCAAGTTAAAGTTGCCCGAGAGCAACTTTCAATGACACATCCAATTTCAGTATTTACAACGCATGAACTATTAAACCCTACCAATATGACTCTTTAAGGCAACCCTGTTCAGAGCTATATGCTGACTGACACTGCAATATAAAATAAAGAAATATTTCCTTGGTACTTCACAACACATTTCTAGAGAAAAGCACCAGTGGGTACTAGGGACTGGTTGTGATATTGATCAAGGAAAAAAATAACAGTATTTCTATTCAATGTCCCTCCATAGCCCAAAATGACCTCTCATTTAATGTGGTCTGTTCTTTGAAAAGCAATGATAACAGTGGGAAGAATTTAAAAATGGAACAAATGAGTTTTCTTTAGATCACAAGCCAGGCTTGTCTTACACAGATGAGTAGTTCCATTAATTTCTAAGGGACTAACAACATGATTAAGGGTTTGTTTACACAGAGACACTCAGGAAATTAACCTGAATTAATTTTTAAAGTGGATTAAATAAATTGTATTAAATCTCTGTGTGGACACACACATTCAGAAAATTAAGATAAACTGAATCAACGCCACTTTAATTCTCAATAACTAAAGGCTAGCCTACATATGAAAATTAATCCAGTGTAAAGTAGGATGTGAATTAAATGGGATTAACTATTCCTGATTAACTCCATGCATGGAAGCTGTTACTCTGGAATAAGAATGTCTTATTCTGGATAAAATGATTCATTTTTATTCCAGAATAAATAAATGGTGTAAATAAGAAATCACTATTCTGGAATAGTTCCCTGCATAGATAAATCATAAAGCAAGTAAGATATTATCCTATGCACATAAATCTTTATATTTACCTATAATTTGCTCATGTACCTGTATTATGTAATATCATCTCTAGTTGAATATATGACAGTGTAATTGTACTTTTTTTCTGGGAAAATGAATTACAAATTAATGTTTAGTAGGATTATTTAAGGAACAGAATTATAAATCTATTTTTCCTGAGAAATTTAGATTGTTTTACATGAGGAAAAACTTGTTCTTTTGGGTTAGTTTTTCAACCCTGCATATCATCTCATTCTACACTGCTGATGGATTTCCTGAATTGTACAAAAAACTGGGGGAAAATAAAACTACAAGATGGCATTTGAATTCAAATATACAGACTTTGTATACAAAATTACACATTGCATTTGCAAAAAGCAAAAGAAGGTTAACCCTTGAGACAGTCATCTGAATAGTTTATGGCTTGCATACTCTGGTACTCTAATGACAGTGTAACTGCATCTCTAGTGTGAAATCAGTGGCTTAAATCCCATAGATTTCAATGGGACCAGAATTTTACCCTTAGTGCAAGTGCACTATCTCAGTATGATCCAGGAATTGCATCAATGCTGTTAACAAGTGGGCAAGCAGCTCTGGAGCAAGTTGCAATTTAAACCAAGGTGTCTACACTAGGATCTAACAATTTTAGTTTAGGCAGGGCCTAAGGTTCAACAAGCTATAAAGGGATTCCCTAAGGATAGAATATCAGGGTTGGAAGGGACCTCAGAAGGTCATCTAGTTCAACCCCCTGTTCAAAGCAGGGCTAATCCCCAGACATATTTTTGCCCCCGATCCCTAAATGGCCCCCTCAAGGATTGAACTCACAACCCTGGGTTTAGCAGGCCAATGCTCAAACCAGTGAGCTATCCCTGCCCCACTGTCCCTAACCCTAGATATATTTTTCTATAATTTTATTTACACCAGGTATATCTTCTTGTCCATTAATAGATTTTGGTCACAATCATAGGAGGTTCTGAGTGTCATCTAAGCCCATTGAAGTCAGGGGAGTTGAAAACATTTAGCACCTCATTGGAGATATGCAGCACTTTAGCATTTTTTGGGATCTGGCCCTTTATCTGCAACATGTATAAACAAATGCTTAGCAAAACAGAAGTTCCTTAGGTTATGACTACACTGGCGCTTTACAGCGCTGCAACTTTCTCACTCAGGGTTGTAAAAAAACACCCCCCTGAGCGCAGCAAATTACAGCGCAGTAAAGCGCCAGTGTAAACAGTGCCCCAGCTCGGGGAGCCGTGCTCCCAGTGCTGTAAGCTAATCCCTTCATGGAGATGGAGTACGTGCAGCACTGGGAGAGCTCTCTCCCAGCACTGGCGCACGACCACACTTCAAAGCGCTCCCGCAGCAGCGCTTTGGAGTTTCAAGTGTAGCTATGGCCTTAATGGCTTATTCAATGAATCATGTAAAACTAAATTAGAGTTTAATTTTAAGAAAGGATGGAAATCAACTGTCATCAGACGAGGATCATAAACAAGCACCAGAACCAGCACTGCAAAAAGTCTCTCTCCCGAACACTGTCCTTTGGGCAGAAAACAGTGCAGTTCATCTCTTAATTAATTAATTAATTAATCTCCGCTTCAGGAAATTTAGTTATTCTTCTACAGAATTCTCTTATTGTGAATGAAGCCAGATACTGTTTTGCAGACTTCTTTTGCTGCATTTATGTATACTTGTCAATTCAGAGCGATATGGAACTCTGTTCACTTTATCTACTGACCTAAATCAAGCAATACTGAGTGAGAAATGCCCCAGGACTTTTCATGATAGAATTATTGGATTTTTTTGCCTTTCAATTGACGTTGGCAATTATTAGGATTACATTTAGTCTTATTTTATCAGAGTATTTAGAATCAATTGTGATGAAGTTATGTAATATTCTAAAAAAAAAATGTTTTCTGTGCGTGTGTTAAACAATTAGATACTAATCATTATAGAATAGACCAAAGTAAATTGTTTACCAAATTGATTTCTCTGTTCTGGCTTCCACTTTTCCTCCCCCACACAGCTATAGTAACCTTAAATTAATTTGGGTACTTTACAGCTAAAGTTTAAATTAACACATTTCAGTAAGTAAAGAAAAGCTAAAAATAAAGACTTGAAAACTGAATCTAATGACAATGAGGATAAATCAAGTGTATGCTCAAGTGAACTTCTATATTATTCAAAATGAGTAAATGATAATCACTGTTCAAAACTCATTTGGACAGATTCTGCTAAGTTAGACTGATGTAAGCTGGAACAAACTCCACTGTAGTCAATGGAGTTACAATAGTGTAAATCTGGAGTAACTGAGAGAAGAATCTGATCCAATGTATTTAGCTAACGGCTCACAGAAAGCAAACCAGCATCAAAACCAATATCTTTTATGAATATGGTGTGTGCATGTAAGAGATTCAGTCTGTCCAATAGGTTTCAGAGTAGCAGTCGTGTTAGTCTCTGCAAAAAGAACAGGAGTACTTGTGGCACCTTAGAGACTAACAAATTTATTTGAGTATAAGCTTTTGTGGGCTACAGCCCACTTCTTCAGATGCATAGAATGGAACATATAGTAAGGAGATATATATACACAGAACATAAAAAGGTGGAAGTAGCCATATCAACTCTAAGAGGCTAATTAATTAAGATGAGCTATTACCAGCAGGAGAAAAAAAACTTTTGTAGTGATCATTCAATCTGTGTAATGACTCAGCCATTGAATCTATTTCCCCATGTTAAGTATCCCCACACCTCTTGTCAACTGTCTGAAATGGGCCATCTGGATTATCACTACAAAAGTTTTTTTTCTCCTGCTGGTAATAGCTCATCTTAATTAATTAGCCTCTTAGAGTTGATATGGCTACTTCCACCTTTTCATGTTTTGTATGTATATATATCTCCTTACTATATGTTCCATTCTATGCATCTGAAGAAGTGGGCTGTAGCCCACAAAAGCTTATGCTCAAATAAATTTGTTAGTCTCTAAGGTGCCACAAGTCTATCCAATATTCACTTAGGCTCAAAACCTCAAGCCCAGTGCCTGACCTAATAACTGGGCTTGTGGGGGTCATGCCACCATCCAGCTCTCCTTCACTGGCATAATAAGAACCATACTAGCTGCAATGTAGAAGGGACCTCCAGAGACTCAGAGAAGAAGTCTAGATTTGGCCCTTAAGTAATAAAATACACCAGGGTGTGTCTCACACTCACACCTTGGACATATTGCTTATGGGTGAACGATGAGTACTGTAGGCATCAGGAGAGGAGCACACCTAGTGGGTTAGCAATATGATACCCCAGTACAACAGCTATTTTTAAAAACAATATTATTTATATAGGGCCATTTTAGAATCATAGTAAAAAACTGTGTAGTGTTTGTGTGTTGGGATATTAAGTTATCACTTCAGCAGTGATTATGGCTTTCAGTCCCTTGACCATAACCACCACACCAAACTGTAGTAAAATGGCAGTACAACACAAACACTGGGGCCTGTGTGATTGCTTAGACTACTAAAATAGCATTAAAAATACAATTGCCTGAATTATTTGTACAGTATTTAAAAGAATGTATTGTTGCACAGAAATGTAAGAATGCTATTAATATTAAACATTCAAAACAGACACAAATGATTTGTTAGTGTACTTTAGTCCTTATTTCCCCTCCCCCCTTGTTTTCAACAACATCATCTCTGTTGTGGGACTGTTCAGGCAAATCCAGGAACCCTGTGAAGCTATTTCTTTGAGGACCGCTACGTGCAAAGTCTCTGGTTTAATGTAGACTAAACACACACTAAGTCACATGCATTCACGTATTGAACACTCAGATATACGAAAGAAAATATAGTCCTAGACAGATGTAGGCAAAGCATTTAGGGAAGAAAATGACAAAAATACTACAAATATACAAAAAAAACCCCATAATAATAAAAAGTATGCATTGTGCCTGAAGACCTGCACAGAGAGAGGTGACAAAAGGATGCTGTTCACAGCTCAAACCTCTTGGTTTAGAATGAAAAATTAGAACAAAGCTTCTAAGGGGTTCAAAGTGCATCCAATTAAGAATAAAAGAAAAGATTTGTGCTCTTACTTCATATAATTACTCTGCAAAGAGTAGACATACAACCACGTTCAGAATCCCAAGATTTAGACAACTTAGGAGAAGAGATGCTAACATTTTGCAACATCCAGAATGGTGCTAGTCCAGTGAACTATATTTTCCCACCACTTGCTTTTTAGGCTTGCACCTGTGGTGGATATCATGAACCAACTTTTTTTTTATAATCACTTGGGCTCCCTAGCTCAGAATAATTGTTTTAAAGTAGGTCATGTAAAATTAAAAAGCAATTTTAGTAGTGGTCTCTTGCTATTGGGATTGAATGTTTCTAGAGAAACACTAATGTGCCTCCTATTATGCTACTGATGTCATGAACCTGCATGGCCTGAGGCCTCAAGTCCATAAAAACCTGGGGTCTGATTCTTATTTACTCTAAGGCTGCTTTGTACTGTGGTTAATTACATTTGCATTCACTTTTAGGACTCTTTACACTGCCAGAGTGATAAAAGGGGCCTTAGTGAAAGAGGAAATCAGGTCCTGTATATATATTACAACATATTGTGTACCCTTATGGTTGGGAAATTCTTTTATTGCACTAAGGCCTTGTCTACACAGCAGTTGTAGAGTTCTCCTAGTGTGGATATAGTTATATCAGCATAAAGGTGCTTTATGCTAGCATAGCTATTCCCATCTAGGAAGGTGAATAAGCTATGTAGGTTTTAGACACCTTTATATGAGCATTCTTCACCCAAACTAATGGCTGTGCTGATAACTTGTTTTAACTGAAATAATAACCCTAACTGAAATAGCTGTACCAGTACAAAAACTGTGTATAGATCAGTCCTAACCATTTGCCTTGTCAACCGGAACTCTGAAGTTGTAGGTATCTTCATTTTGTATCTGTCGTCCTCTTCCCACATAGAATTAGCAGTGTTGTGTATATGGAGGGAAGAAATAGGATTTCAGGTGAATATATTATTTCTCCTCTGCCCCAGAACCTCTAGCTAATGCCTTGATCTTCTCTTTCCTTTACTATGGAAACTTACCCTTTTCAGGACACTTTTCTTTTCCTCTCAATTTCCTCATCCAGAAAGCCACAGTTAAAAGTCACCTTATTCTCTCTCAATATCTCTGACCTGGCTCCATTACTTGTTCCACATGAAGTTCTAGATCTCATCCTCGTATTTAAGACTCTACACATCATATGAGATTTCAGTGTCGTGCAATTCAAATCCAAATCCTGTTTATGAGTCAGCATCAAACTCTAACCCTAGCATAAACCTAACAGTATTCGTATCCTAATCAGGTTTTATTTACTTCAAAGCTAAGTCATTATGAGGAATCTGGTCTCAAGAAAGGATGTGATATGTTGAGAGTGGTGAAAGGAAGATGATTTTACCTGTTATTTTGAAGAAGACTTACAGTAGTCAATGCAAGAGATGACGTAGTATATTCATATTGGCTTATTATACACACATGCAAGCTACATATTATATATAAGCTCATGCAATACTTAATATGACTTCAAACAATATCTCTAGTACTCTAATGCTTTTGTCAGTTTTGTTGCGCAGTGGGATGGCAAGATTCATGCAGATGGTTTTCACAAAAATAAATACATTGAAGCATCTCAGAGGTACTTAAGTACAGTCAATTTTACATGTTGCCTGATTAGTGTAGCTAGCAGATAGATGTTAAAATATTGCCATTTTCCCCCTCTCAGAGAGCAATACTCTAAGCTAATCACACAGATGGAGTTTCATATTATCATTGCTTTAAGTGGGTGTGCAGTCCCCCTAATGCAAGAATAAATCTTTCAGAACCTATAATGCTTCTCTAACTCAGCATTGGGTGACACCAGTCATTCCTTGTTTCCTTCAAAAGTATGTGCTAATCACATATCTTGTATGTAACTACTCAGTGTTGCTAATGAGGAAGATGCCTATATTTTATTATCATGTTCAAAACTATTATATTTATAGTAAAATATTAAAATTAGCACTCACTACTGACTCTAGTATGCATGCTCACCCCCAGATTCTCCAGTTACTATTGTTAAACAGCATTCATTTCCCCCCCTTTTTATTACCAAATCCATGCATACTAACAGCTGAATGCATTAAAACCTAAGTAGCCTGGAGCAGAATAATGTCTGCTTTTGTTCAAAAATACTTGACATCATAGAAGCTGTTGTCTAGTTACATTGACATTTTTTCTGTAATTTGATTGTGTGAACTTTAAAAATAAGGGTTTCACTTCTTACTGTGTTTCTCTTTACTCCCCAGCCAAACTCAAACTTCAGTAATGCTTTTCAAAAGTGGGTACTTCCCCACATGGACTGTATAATACTTCATTCTTTAAACAGAGGGATAGCATAATGGGACATCTGCACTGCCAAAGTGAGAAGTATTTTGTTCCTGAAACATATTACTTATGATCGTATTTCTCAAGAAAAGCAAATTCATAAAGTAAGTGAGAATGGTATGATTCAACTGCATTTCAAGAGCAAATCCACAGATGCTATAGTTGACAGTAATAGCAAGGTATTTCTTTTTATAGAAATAATGCATCTGGGCTTTAGGAATGCCATTCCCCATGAAGATAACTCTGGATCCTTAAATAACTTCAAATTCACATTGCAGAGTTTAGGATAGCCATGGGATATATGTACCAAATGAAAATATCCTTCTTACAGCATGTGAAAGGTGAAGTTTGGCATGAATAAAACGAAGTAAAAACCATCATGAGATTTTATTAAAAGCTTTGCCAAATCCACATCTGCTTGTTAGTTTGTGAGAGCCAGAACTAAAGATAAAGAAAAAGAATATTTTAGAAAGACTGAATGCCAACTACAAGTGTCTCAAGAAGAACTCTGTAGCCTACTGAAAATAAACAGCACTTTGACAATGCTACATTCAATTAAAAAAAACAACAACATAAAGTACAAACTTCCATCTCCTCTCCCTCACATAAATACACATTTTTCAGAATATTTTTAATAAATTTCTCTCTCTCTCGAAGTATTAGCCAGGTTCTTTATACATTACCAGGAGCTACTAAATTTTCCATTGTTTCCTTGGATTCCTGACCCTACTTTTAACATCTTGAATTAAAGTGCTTAATATATTTGGGTGAAAATTTTCTTTATATGTATCTAAATTAGTTTCTCCATGCACACACACAACTTCTAGTAACATAAGGGTGTGCTTGTTTTTAAACTGAAGCCCAGCCAGAATGGTTCTTTCAGCCTTGTTCTGAATCAGCAGAAACACAAACTGTGTGCCACACAGAGTGACAAAGGCTAAAACAATTAGCTTTAAATTTGATGCAGTAGCTTCACCATCCATTTACTAAATCATGTTGAAACGTTTTACCATCCTTTTATGTTTTTGTAACTGCAGGTGCCCTATGTATTAGCCCTAGTGTTCTTGTCTGCTACTCTGACTTGTAAGCATGCACACAAAGAACACATTATAGCCTTGAGAGACTGATTATCTCCATTGTCACATCTCTGTAGTACTGTATAATTGTGATGCCTTAGTTCTGAAAACTGGATGAGTTTCTGCTAAAACTACCTAAATGCTAGTTATTTTACAGCAGGAAGAAGAGGTCCCATCAAAGACATTTTGGTCATAATACATTCTTTTCATGCTGACTGAGCTATCACAGACTTATTAGCCCAAGGCTATAAGTTAAAGAATATAAGTAGAGCAAGTAGACTACATTCTGTAGATGGATTATAGTGGAATTTGTTATAAGGATTGATTTGGGCAAACCCTGTTTTCATCATCAGATCAAAAAGATTATTACATCCAGGGTCATAAAACAGTGAGTGTCAGCTTCCCAAAATCAGAAAGCAAAATCTTCATCTTGTAAGGAAAGATTAAAACTCTACTAGGTATTTGAGTACCATGGTGGCTTAGCTGAGTGCCATTCGAAGACAAGTTTTGAAATAGCCAATGGCCCCCCGTTAGTAGAGTTAAACTACTCATAGGCTCTGCTGTGGGGCTCAGATGCTCTGTTGGGTGCCTTGGTCTTGGCTCCTTGATTAGAGAAAAAAAGTGATGGTATCTCCCAAACCTGGATGAGAAGTCACTTAGAGAAGGTTGGGTGGGTCTTCATAATGTGATATTTAACTGTGTATATGCTTTGATCAGCAGTGAAATAGTTAACAACGTGTTTTTATAAAGCATCAATGGCATGTGAGACCTTGTCTACATGAAAAAGTTGCACCAGCTAACATTAAAATTGTGTTTTTAACCATTTCATAAGTCAGAGAAAATCCTTGTGTGGACACTCATGTCTGTTTGAGAATGGCTTATTTCAGTTTATCTTAAACTGATTCCTAACTCACCTAAGATCTACTAAAGTAAGCCACTCTTAAATCAAAATAAGAATGCTCACAGAGTGTTTGCATCAGTTTAACTAAATCAATGAAAACAAAATCACATCTTTATTTACATGATTCCAACTTTCTCACTCAGACGAGCCTTTAGTGAACATCCATTTTTGATGCTGGCAAACCATGTTCCCAGGCTGTAGGCGTTAGCTAAGAACTGACAGACTCATAGCTGGAAACCAAATCAGCTCACCTGTGTGTTAGTTTGGTTCAAAACAGGTATTAGTCTTATAAGAATGTATTTAGTGTTTCGACTCTATGAAATGCTTGTACGTTGCTGCATGAATTAATCTTATTTGCAGTGTCTATATTCCATGTTATAAGGAATATGTACATTTTGCTTTATAACTTTGAAAATGTTTGCTCTGAACCACGTGTGAACTCAGGCATGTGAATCACACCCTCCACGCCACCCATTAACGAGTCTTATCAAGATTAAATGGTCCATTAAGGAATATCACAGTAAGAGGATTAATGAATGGCTCTATTACACCTTGGAAATGCTATGTGCAAGGGAGCTCCTCTCATGGACTGGAAGTCCAAATGTAAGAGATAAACCAGGGTCACTAGAAAACTTTTAATCTCTTTGCTGTTTGAACTCTCACAGGGCCAGAGACACTACACTAAAGCAGAGATCCCCAGGGTCAACATGGGTCTGCTGTAAAAGACATTTTGAACTGACAAATTACTGCATCTCTGTCACCTTAGCAACCATAGATGGTAATTCATTTGTGTGTATATGCTTGCTTGCTTTAACCTGTAAATAATGCTCTATTATTTCTATTTCCTAGTTAATAAACCTTTACTTAATTTATTACAGGATTGTCTACAGCTGTTGTCTTTGGTGTAAGACCTAAGACAAAGATTGGTCTGGGTTAAGTCACTGGTCTCTTGGGACTAGGAGCAGCCTGAATATTTTGTGATTTATGGTGTAAGTGTCTATTTATCATTAAGTCCAGCTTGTCTGGGTGGCAAGATAGTCTGGATAGTCTAAGGGGATTGTCTGTGACTCCATGGCAAGACTGTTATAGTGATTCAGGAGTTCACATTTGTCACTGATTTGGTAAAATCTAATTACAGAACATATCACCAGTTTGGAGTTTCTGCCCTGTTTTGACAGTCTGCCCTGATGTAGGCACTCCTAGTTGTGAACCACTTGAAACAGAGTGACACCACTAATTCAAAGATTTCACTTTCCCAGAGAATACTGTTGGTTAGAGCAGTGGTTCTCAAAGCCGGTCCGCCGCTTTTTCAGGGAAAGCCCCTGGCGGGCCGGGCTGGTTTGTTTACCTGCTGTGTCTGCAGCTTTGGCTGATCGCGGCTCCCACTGGCCGCGGTTTGCCGCTCTAGGCCAATGGGGGCTGCGGGAAGGGCGGCCAGCACATCCCTCGGCCCGCGCCACTTCCCGCAGCCCCCATTGGCCTGGAGCAGCGAACTGCGGTCAGTGGGAGCCACGATCAGCCGAACCTGCTGACGTGGCAGGTAAACAAACCGGCCCAGCCACCAGGGGCTTTCCCTGAACAAGCGGCGGACCAGCTTTGAGAACCACTGGGTTAGAGGACCATGCCATGGTCTTCTGCATTGCTTGCATCTAATTCCATAGTATAGGGACATTTCCATAAGTGAGTTAGAGACATGGAAAAGCAGGTGTGCTCTGTGTGGTAGCTGAACAAGTATTACTATTTTTCAGATACTTCTGGAGTTTGCCTACCTCTCTTTAAAGTCCCTGCTGCTTCTACACTTCAATATTTTCTTTACAGCCACTAATTAGTATGCTAGTGTCTAGCAGAATTGACAGGCAAATTATCCTTTAAGAACATTAAAAATATTCTCCAGATAAATTATATTAAAATATGTGTGAGTAGTGATTTTTCCTGTCCTGGGTCTTGAAAAATATCATTTTTTAAGATCCGCAGTAGAAATTAGTATGAATTAACCCATCATTTGTATTTCTTTCCCCCTGTACAATATGCACCACAGGAGAGCAGAAAGTTCTAAAAAGAAAATATCTCTGCTCTTGGAATACTAGCAAAACCTCAAAATATCAGCCAGTCTTAGTACACAATCAGAGCAGTGGAACTTTTACCAGATCCTGCTCTTTGTTTTTTGTAGCTCAAGCACTTCCGGTCCGTTCTAATGCCATCCACAATCACGTTTTAACTCATACATAGTATCAAAGGGGTAGCCGTGTTAGTCTGGATCTGTAAAAGCAGCAAAGAGTCCTGTGGCACCTTATAGACTAACAGACGTATTAGAGCATGAGCTTTCGTGGGTGAATACCCACTTCTTCGGATGCATGTAGTGGAAATTTCCAGAGGCAGGTATAAATATGCAAGCAAGAGTGAGTCAGGCTAGAGATAACGAGGTGAGTTCAATCAGGGGGGATGAGGCCCTCTTCTAGCAGTTGAGGTGTGAACACCAAGGGAGGAGAAACTGCCTTTGTAGTTGGCTAGCCATTCACAGTCTTTGTTTAAGATTTTGACTTTTAGGTACCAGCTGGTACGCTTAGCTAATTACTCAAAGAACATAACAAAGGTCAAAAAATAAAAAATACATTACCTGATGTTCTTCCATGTTGTTATGATACTTGTTAAGTAGGGAAGATTATCTCTACAATATTTGCCTGGGAGAGGGGGGATTTCTCTTGTTCTCTCTGCACACAATCATTGTATAGTTCACAAACTTGAATTTAAGTAATTAATATAAAATTTCACTTCTCAGTAATTCTTAGGATTTATGTAAAACATTAAAAAAGAGATATGGATCTCAGTGAAGTAAATTGAACTCCACCATCCCACTCAATCCCACCTCCTCAGACAGTAGCATGACTTTACACAAAGCTCTGAGGTCAAGAAATATAAGATTATCAGACTAAAAGGGCCAATCCTGCAGCCCCTTTGTAGTTCAGATCTACTGGGTGGTAGTAGAAGCACCCCACCTGATTTCAGCTGTCACTTAGGTATATAGGGAGTGAGGCATTCTAAGTTTGCCAAGAACCAAATCGTATAGGGCCCTTATATGAGACCTTAAACTTATTCTTAAAAATGGGGCCAATATTTTCAGACATTATTAGTGATTTTAGGCGCTTCAACTTTTAGGTGCCCAACTTGAGGCTGCACTTTCTGAAACATCAGGCCCTTAAACTGGACACCCACTTTTGAAACTCTTGGCATGGAAGGTATATTGTTGGCATTTAGCCAGAGATGTTCCATTGTCCCATTGCTGGAACTGCTATGTCAAAACCAATTGTAGTGAATATATTTTTGCCCATTTAAACAGATTCACACACCATTTTGGACAACTAGACAAATGAAGGGGAAAGACTT
Source organism: Terrapene triunguis (assembly GCF_002925995.2). Classification (NCBI taxonomy): domain Eukaryota; kingdom Metazoa; phylum Chordata; order Testudines; family Emydidae; genus Terrapene; species Terrapene triunguis. The sequence continues at coordinate 11,296,542 of NW_020664417.1, read as the reverse complement.
GCCAAAGAGCTGTCCCTATGGAGCTCCCTATTAACTACACATCTGTTCAGGCTCACACTCTTCCAGTGTTATTTTACATCAGTCAGTACACTGTCTCTAGAGCTGCCCATCTAATAGGGTAGCATGTGAACACATTATGCACTTGAGATCCTGAAGCATAGTAGAATTGACACTTTCTTCCACCATCCCTGAAGAAGAGCTCTGTGTATGCTCAAAAGCTTGTCTCTTTCACCAACAGAAGTTGGCCCATCAAAAGATATTATCTCACCCACCATATCATACTTTCATAGCCAGGCAAAACACATACAAAGTTCTAAGAAATCTAAGAAAAAAGCAAATAGCTAGAAAAAATTGTGCAACACATTATAAGACAGTACAATTTGTACTGATTACTGCTCTATTTATATCAAAAGATCTGGCTGTTGGTAAATGTCCATATCCATAGCTGTAGCTAATGCTGCCTTGGGGAAGATTTTCAAAAGCACCTGAGGGATTTTGGACACGTCCCATTGAAATCCATATGGACCCATGCTCCAAAGTCACATAGGCATTTGCAAATTTAAAAAGGTTTTTATGACATATTTGGGATTTATGTTTGTTTGTTTTTAACTCTCCCCTATGCATCTGATTGTCCAGTTTGCACAGATCCCTCGCCATTTCTTTCTAGCATATCAGAAACTAACATTATTTGAGAATAGCAGAATGTGGGAAATTTTTAAAAAGTCATCTGAAATGGAGATGTATATGTTAGACAAACTCTTCAGGAAATATATTTTTCTTCATTCATAACCTGTTCTGGACTGCCGCACTCACAAATTACATATAGCTCAGTGATACAACTCTATATACTGTGCCTGAAATTATTGCAGCATTTTGCACTTAAGGTTGCAGCATTTCATGGCATGTGGCATGCCTTTCAGTGAAGTGAAAGACATATCACAGGCTAGCTGTTCAGCTGTGACATGCCTTAGCCTAGCTCTCTCAGTCAAAAAAATAGAGTGTGACATGCTTTTCACTTCACTGAGAAGCATGCCATACATCACAAAATGCTGCAGCCCTCTCTCACATTGTGTATAAACAACTTTTATTCTGTGTTCTCTCGAAGACCAATCGCCCTAAAAACCTGCTAATTTCTTGTTAAATTCCTACAAGAAACACTGCAAATATTGAGGTAATCTTATTTTCATATAGCAAATCTGTATTTTTTAAGAGTAAGCAATGTGCACGTAATCTGAAGTAGATCAACACAACAAAGATATTCACATTAATAAATATAGTATTGAATTATACATAAATTAATCTATGTTCTTATGTCACACATACCAAAATGGTACCCCAGAACTTAAAATTACCTGTATTAAATCTCCCAAAAGACTGAGGGAGATTTGTAAAGGGACAATAGTAGTTAGCTGCCTAACCTCTTGCCGGCTTTGAATGGGAATTAGGAGCCTAACCTCTATATGTGTGTTTGGAGAAAAAAAAAAGAAAAAAACATCATCTCTACATGCACTATACATGGGAAAGGGTAGTAATTTCATTTATGAACTCAAAAAACAAAACACCCAGAAAGTATCATTAATATGCAGAAAACTCCTTGATTGTTGGATACTGACCGCCTAAATCTGCTCTCACACCAGTTTTACCCCAGTGTAACTCCAGTCATGGAGTTACTCCTGATTTACTATGGTGTAAGAAAAACAGAAGCGAGCCCTCCATTTAGATCAGAGTTGGCTGAAAAGTATGCATACCACATCCACTTTAATAGCTCCTATTCATTACATATGCAGAGGGTGATGTGCATTACTTGTTGTGGTAAGTACATGAAATATATTTTACAAATGAAATATGCATCCAATTTTCTAATTTCATATACAAATGTGCAAATAACTGTTGTGCATGGATGAAGGTTATTACTTTCACATTATTGTGCATCCTTAATTCAGGGTCTTTGAGAAGAAGTATTTTGCGAATCTTTAGAAAACTGGCTAGGAGGTAATGCTTTTAGGTAGTGCCCTAATTAAGTTTTTGGGAGACAACAGTGACTTTAGCGAAGCTACCTCCATTTCTAAGAGCATTATACTTGTGGTACATTAGAGAGCAGAAGTGGGTCAATAGTACAGAGAGCTGGCTTTTATGATAGCCTCTGCAGTGCTTTACTCATTCCATCAATCAGAGATTCATGAAACAGATCTGGGGTGAAAACCGAATTCTAAGACTCTTTTAGTAACCATTTTTCTAGACTAAGGGTTGTAGCATCAAGTCCTAAATGACTAAAGCCCCGATCCTGAAATGAGTTCAGGAGCATATGCACAGAGCTCATTGCAGGCTTGGGGCCTAACTGAATTGTCTGAAATTAAATAATGTTTGCATAAGTTTGCTCCCTGTCATGACAGAAAGAAACCCTATGTTATTTATCTGTTCAAATTTCATACGCTTTCCTTTAGGAAGGGTTTATTTTTTAAGATTACTATAATGGAGGTTAAAAAAATGAGTATTATGTTACAAAAGTTAAACTTACTTGATCAAATTCAAACTGCAAACCTTTGCATTTCATGAAGTCATATAATTCAACCCCCAAAAGTTATTTCTTATGCTTTCACTAACATACATCAATACAGTTTGTAGTATATCATAGCAACTGCTGGCATACCAAAAAAAAGACGAAGTTGTCTAAATAATGGCCACCTTCTACTCCAATAGAGATAAATTCCCCATGTCTCAAAGGGACTTACGTACCCAGCTCTGGGTTAGAGGCAGGCACCTGTTTCTGTGCAAGCCTTCTCTTCGAGTGATGTTTCTATGCCAGGTGGAGGAGTAGAAAGTGAGGGTTGTGTCATATTTCCACCGCCAATAGCCCTGTGGTTAGAGCACTCATCCATGATGTAGGAGACCCATATTCAAGTTCCTACTCTGCCCAGAGCAGGGGCTTGAACCTAGTGCTCTCACCTCCTAGCTGAGTGCTCCCAACCACTGAGTTATGGGGTATGCTGGGGGAAATGTCTCAGTCTGTCCTGTTGAAGCTATTCCACTTTGTATAAATAATTTTTAATTGGACCACAAAGAGAGCATGACTATAGTCCAGTAGTTAGGGCACTCACCTGAGAGACAAAGGTTCCAGTCTCTTATTCCATTGAATAGTTAAGTATTTTATAATACTAAAGAGCTCTGAGAATGTCTATCAGATTCGGCCCCATAGGTGAAATAGGCAAGGGAATGCCTAATTTGAGAATCCCACTGGGATTTAAGCACTGAGCAGCTTGGCAGGATCAAGACTTAAGCAGCTTTGTGCATGCCCACCAGCAGCAGCTTAGGCACCAAGAGGACTTTAGGTAACTAAAGAGTTAGACAGCAGCGAGGCAACAGTTTGGAGAATCTAAATTTTAGACTTTTGCACCTAAAGAGGCAGTTAGGCACCAAAATCCCTTTGTGGATCTAGCCCTTAGGCATTGGTCCTGGAAACTCATACACACAGGTAGATCTCTATGTCTGGATGATACCCTACTAAAGACAACAATGGTCCATCTATGTCTATTAACTTGCAGGATGGGGGGTCTTTACAAACTTACATAACTTTATTTGCATGAGTAATCCCATTAAAGTTGATAGGCCTATTCATATGAGTGACGAAATGCATATGTGTTAAATATTTACAGGATTAAGATCTATTTCTTTTACTTTTATTTTATTAAGTCCAATTTGTGAAATCATCTATTCTGTGTCTTTTGAGGACCACTATATATACAAAACTATAGATACAGAGCCCAAATTTTACTCAGTTACACTCATGAAAATCTGAAAGTTCTATACTGAAGTTCTACACAAGCCAACAGAATTTGGCCCACAGTGCCTAGACAGTGAATAATCATATAATAAGAGGAATGTTTAGGTAAAGGTATCTAATTTTAAAAAGTAATTTTACAATATTTTAAACTGTGCTTCTATTATTTGTCCATATCTGCTCACACACACACAAACTAATAAAAACAATTACCTTTGTAAAATAATACATTGAGGAGATCTGTGAGATGAAAGCTACTGCCCACAAACTTGCCCAGTTGTGACCACTGAATATTTTTGATGATATCTCTACTCATGTTCTATGGTGAAAGTGAAAAAAACAAACACTAATTGGGCTTTTCACTGTGACTTGCTTAATCTGAATTTTGTTTGGGACTCAGTGTGTTTGATCTGGGACAGTAATTTAGAATGAGCTTCAGTAAATCCTAAAATGCAGTTTCTAGCAGATAAATTTAACAGCTCCAAAACAATTATAATCATCTTATGATACAGCAATGGTTAAAGTCAAATAAAGAACATTCATCCACATAGCTAAGCATATCAATAACAATTCTGTTTTTATAGTATCTGTGCCAAGTTCTGCAAACTTCACTGTCATGGGTTGTATATACCCCTTGTTGGTGCAGCAACCAAGGGTTTAATGCAGAAACTGCTGGCTAGCAATGATTGGCAGCTTCACAGCAGCTGGGAGAATAAAAGAGCTGGGAAGCAGAAGGGCAGGGTGGCTGCCAGAGAATGAAGGGTCTGCCTGCAAGAAGCAGCCTAGAGTGATAACAACCCAAAGAAGGGATAATGACAGGCAGAGGCTGCAGAACCATGGGAGGGTAGAAAGGAGCTCAGGGAAGAGCAGGAGAATGGTGGTGGACTGATTCTGCCAGCCTAGATAAAGGGTCTTGAGCTTGAACTCAGTGGAGTGGGTGGGCGTTGGTTCTCCTACCTACTGCTTAACAGGGACTTAAAAGAAAAAAGGGGTTCTAGGCGCCTTGAAGGCAAGTACCAGATAAACCATGCCAAACATAAGGAGAAGTCCGCACACCCCAGTGGGACAGACATTAACATTTTTGCCTCCAGAATAGGACTATAAAGACTCAGACAATAAAGGTGGACTGACTGCCCCTCTGATATGAGCAGACTCTGCACAGCACCAGGCCTGACCAAAAGGGGGTGCTGACACACTGGGGCACCAGCACCCACTCACTCATGTAAGTAGTTCTTTACTTGCACAAATAGACATTCATGTGTGTCAGTGGGACAACTCATGTCAGCAAGACTTGAACTAAGAGAATTACTAAACTATTAAGCTATAGTACTTCCTCATATGCTGTGATTAAATAGCAGGTACCATATTAGCTGAAAGAAATTCTTAGAGCTGGGTGGAGAAAGGTGATTCCACTATATGGAGGATTTAAATATTCTGAGATTTGATATGAGTCAAATTTGGAATGAAAACCAACAATTTTGAGGAAGAGAGTGGAGCCCTGGATCTGAGGCAGTTTGCCTAGCAGGGAGCCCTGGACCTATGGGCCCTGTAAACCCTGGCTGCCAAGGCACAGCGAGCTTGGGTGGCAGTGCTCCCTGGACTGGCAGGCTCTCAGCTCCCTGTCATCATTCATGGCAGGCTGAAGAGGAGCCAGGTGCCTCAGACCTTCCAAGCTTTCGGCTTTTTTTCAGCATGACAGGTTGGGCTGACAACAAGCCAGGCCAGTGAGCTAACAGGAAACCAGACAGGTTTATGTCAGAATCTGGACTGAGTTCCATTGCAACTTAAACCACCTCTGTGAAAAAATTAGATTTTGACAAATCAGCGTTCTCTGATGGTAAAATGTTCTGTCAGATTTTTCTGACCAGCTCTAGCACTCACACGTTGTTTGTGCACAGTAACCTGGGGCACTGCTGCCAATACCTTATAAGCAGGCTTTTCTATATTTTAATATTGTCCATTTCAGTTACCTTCCACTTCCTGTAAGTTATTTCTTCCTCACTAACACTCTGGGATTTGTTCCTGGCCTTACTGCAGGTCCCAAAGAGTGTTTAGCAGGGATCTTGGGCAGAGACTCCCTTCCTCCCAGGCACCTGATCAGCAGCATTCTACCTCCTCTCCTAGGCCACTATCTCTGCTTCTTCCCTGCCTCCTCAATCAGCTGCTCTGAGTGAGGCAGCAACTACAAAGGAGAAAGGTGAGGAAAAGGCATCTGCTATGGTGTTCATCAGCAGTGAAAGCAGCTCCTAGTGGCAAGAGTGTAAACCACCAAAAAGCCTTAATCCTTGCACTTCTTCAATCCCCTTTCTTTAGGCCTGGTCCCAGTTGAAGTAAGCGAGAGTTTTGCCATTGACTTGAATGACAGTATAACTGAGCCCTTGAGCAGGAAAGCCTAGTGGCAGCTCTGTCTGCACACGTGATCCTGGGCAGAAGCCAGTTAACTAAGCCTAACAGAGGGAAAGGACAAGACTAAAGAACTCCACCAGTTATCAGTGCATTTCTAGAGTAATTTACAGGGGTGATCTTCCCCATGCTCTGTTCTGCGGGGAGCAGTGGGAAGAGCAAAGGCCTTAACTAATAATCCTTTAGCACTAACAATTTCCAACCTATTCATGGCCTGGTTGCATACAATTTCCAGAACTAAAGAGTTAACCTTCCAAGAACATTGAACTGATTGAGTGAGAGAGATGGATCAAAGTGGAACTTATAAGGGACTGTAAGTGACCTTTACTTACACTCCTTCTGACTCAGACTTAACTTCAGCAAGAAAATGGTGCTACATGTCTCTCATTCAAATTACACAAAGTCTTTATTCTTTCCTTCCTTGAATATGGGGAGTATTTGAAGAAATGTGACAATACATTACTGGCAATTACTCATGTCAAAGGGAAAGTGGAAACTCTATAGTATGTGGCAAAACTCACGTTTCCCCCCCCTCAAATAATCAATATTTGAGTTTAAAACTGGGCATGTAAGTTAGAAGTGCCTATGGTTGGCTTTAAACTTAGGCTAACACTGATCTTAACCTACACTCTCAGAGTTATCTACTAAGCCATTTTCATCTTTTCTAAATCACTCCTGAAAACTCACCTCTTGCGGGATGCACAAAATACATGAATCAATAATATCTGCCATCCGCCTCACTTTGTATTTGAAAATACTTTCTTAAATAAGCCACCAAGATGTGCAAGAACCTAAACTGCATACTCATATTGCTATATCCATCAGTCTCCCATCACCAGCTCTTTGTCACCCTCACTTGGAATACACCATCTAAAACTTAAGCCCCTTATTCTGTAATTGGATGGACAGACCCTTACTTCCATGTGGATTCAGCAGGACTGGGGTCTTAAACAGTGCTTAAAGTTAAGGATGTGCATAAGGTTTTGCAGGATTTGGGCCTAAGTGTACACATTCTCAGGTAGAAACAGTGGGCTGGATCCTACCAAGCCTCAGTCTGAGGCATTCCTTGTGCAGGGAAACTTCAGGTATTGCAAGCTACCATTATGGAAAGGGAATATGGCCAGCGCACCACACCTTGGTAATCCCAGTTGCCAGAACTACTCCTCGGGGCTATGGGCAACAAGCATAAAAAGAGCAGCGTATAGACTACTCTCCTTTATTCTGGGCCCTGGCCCAATAGCCAGCAGCCCCAGGATCAGACAATTGGAAAAGACAGTACAGCTGAGGATTTGACCTGGTATTTCTTTGTGTTTTGTGGAGCACCCAGCATACATGTGGGTGCTGTGAAATATAATCTATTATTGGTTTGTTTTATCATTAATAATTAAACCTAAATCTGACTACAGTTATGCACCAATCAATTTAATTAAATTCTTGGAGAAAGCTATTTGTCAAACAGCAACATAAGTAACGAATACAATACTTATGTTAGTGTCATTTTAACATACTGTGAATTTCACTCTCCATTTTATAGACACTGACAATTCAAGAAAGCCAAACTCAGTAAAAGATTTTCATAGCAATCTTCATTGAAGAATAAAGATCACCCAAAGTAAGTTTCATAAAAATTACCGTCGGCTACTGCAGAGTCAATAGTTAATCATTTCATTCAGATGCAATTAGAACAATTTTCAACTATCCTAACTTTAAATTATGTTCTATAATAACTTATTTTGTAGGAATTAATGTGGCTTTGATAGAGAGTTATGCTGACACTGACTGCAGCGAGCAGTGTATATGGAAAAAGTTACATCCTCCTAAACCTCAGCTCTCTAGGTAACCCCAAAGGAAAGAGAAATGGACATTAGGTCTCTCTGCATGTGGTGAGTGTATGAACTGGGGGTTTCAGTTGAGAGGTCAAATATAGTCAAACATTTTGTCAGATTTATGTTCCTTAGCCTGTGTTCTTTCAGAGGGAGACATTTCAGGAAAAATTCAAAACAAAAAACTTACTTTTTATTATACAACTTCTACAGCCCCACTTTTAGAGCTAGTCAAAAAAATTCGATCACAGTTCTTGTTGGATCCTTTGTGCCTGCCTTAATGAGAACCTAGTGTACAAAATATAATTAGAGCGTTTCTTTATGATGAAGTGCTTAAGTCCCAATTTGAAGTATTCTATACAAACATAACAAGTGTTGACATTTTGCAAACACTGTCACACTTAAATTTATTTGAATTGCTGAAACCTCTTTACCTGATATTATAAACAAATTAGTCAAAGGAATGTTCGCATAAGCACGGCTAACCAGGGACTGAATTTGTACTTCATGTCTGTATTTCCAATTTGTGCCTCAAGGCAATTCTGTAACACAATAATAAATATCACATGAAAAATTTAGACACTAATTTTATTAATTCTTGTCCTTGGTATTTCAACTTTGGTCTGTTGGCTTTACCATGTGTTAGTGTGTTAAGTTTTTTTAATCTTTACAAAGCTCTAATCTCTTAGATAACCGAACCTCTATAATCTATATTGATGTAGTATAAAGTCTGAATTTTGTGCCAAGCTGTGATAGGCAAAGGATCATTACACATTGTTCTTCCCTTTCTTCCATGGATTTTCCCATTTCTATATATTAGAATGTATCCAATTTATTTCTCAACTTAGCCATTCCAGGAAAAGTCACCACCAGATTTAAAATAATAGAAATGTTTTTGCGCTAGACTCAATGATATTTACAAAGAGGTCAACCCAATTTTATGCACTAGATGTAAAGCTGTCTTTTATTCATACTATGCCATCAAACAAATCTAGCTAATACAGTGCACAGACAAAGCATAAAAAAACTGCTAAAGGGTAAGAATTGGGCTATAACTATAAAAGAACCCTATTTAAATGACCTAAAGCTATTACATAGGTGGTACACTCATTTATATTATAGTTGCACTGAGAAATATTACTATATATTTAAGTGTCTGTCAGTGTTTTCATCATAAATTCCATTTTGGAGGGCTTTATAAATAATCTATGTTAGTTTGCACTGGGCTAAAGTCTGGTATAAAAATATGTTCTAGATGCAATTCTCCTTTATTTTAACCAAAATTTGATTTAAATCACTCCAGACATTAGGAAAAAAGTCAGCACGTTAATATTAGGCTTTTTGATTGGAGAGAAAAGCAATAAAATGAACTAATTTTCAGGCCATATTACTCCATAAACTTGAGTTAAAACTTGTAAATAAAATGTTTTAAACAGTTCACTTTTTACATGTATTTATCTCTAACCAGAGTAGCTTCACTTCCAAATCTTCCTATTGTATACATTATATTTCATAGTCTTTGTACTAGTCGTCTAGAACAGAGTAAGTTAAATCACACTGACTATACATACTACATTATTACACATTGTTTGGAACTGTAAGGGTCTGACTGCTATCAGCCTGAGCAATGATTGCAGGATTAAATCAATTACATTAAATTTTGCCTTTGTTTTCTATAATAAAAATACTATGTTCATTCCATACGGCGTGAAGCCTTTTTTTATAATGAACTCTTACTGTGAAACTCATGATGGAGTTTCTCAAGGGAGATTTCAATGGGCTTTGTATCAGGCCCATAATAAAGCTTCAGTGCTTTTAGGGGAAAGTCCTGGCCCCACTTCCTCAAATGCAGAGGCCATCACACATGCACACTGAACCAGTGCAGTTCAGTTGCACAAGGAGGTAAGCAGAGTTTGCAATTTGGTCTGCTCTTCATATCACACAGAAGCATAAAATGGGGGAGGGCTTAAGAAACCTTCCAAGGAGAGCTGGTTCTAATGCAGCAAAACCTACTACTGCAAAAAGCTGAAGTCATTATTGTGGAGTGGCTGATGTCTGTGGTGGAAGGTTTCTGTCATCACTTGCTTCCATGGAGCTCCCCAGACCTCAGCCCATCTACTCATGCTGGACTATTGGAGAAAAGCTCCACTACAACTACAATCTAACTCCACTCTCAACAGTTCCACTGGGGTAATCCTGTTGATATTAAGTAACCAGAAGTCAATGATACCTTTGGAAGGCAGCACTTAATATGTATTATCACTCCTCGCCTTCTCTTCGTGAGCTAATAATAGGATGGGGGAGGGAGAGGGAGAAGAAGAAGAACTTCCAATTCCCCATAGAAGATGGCTGAAGAGAAATACCTGATTTTGAAACAGCTTCCTTCTGGCAACAATTATGTCCTCCCAAAGAGCCTTCACTACAACACATGGCTATAGCTGCCAGTAGTGGAAGTGAAAAAGGCCCCAGCTACCCACTCCCAAAGTGAATGAGAGAGGGTTCCTGTTTCCATGTAGACTCCCTCTTGTAGTATTGAAACTCTAGTCATAATGCAGTTTTCTTGGTTTTCTCCACCCTTCCTGTTTTTCTCTTTGTAAGAAAATAATCTTCTATAGGAATCCTTGCCACCCTTTCTATGGAGAATTCTGACAACTATAATGGCATATGTTCCTATTTAATGTCTCCTCTATTGCCTTTCCTGGGATTGGCATCTAATCTCAGTCAATGCTTTTCCAAATCCCAAAAGCATACTTTTGGGTAGTAAAAGCGTGAAAGAAAATTGTGTTCATACCATACTATGACATGAAGGGAGAGGAACTTAAAGGAATTGTTAATGGTCTGATTAAAATTGGTAACTAAAATTGCAGCACCATTCTCTGAGGCCTTTGTTGCCCAGTTATAATACAATGCTATCAGTGCTCATATTGGATGAATACAGATGGCTATTCCTTTCTGATTGCCCCCAGTTAATGGTTGAACAAAGGAAAAAAGCTGGAGTACCGTGATGTTTGTGGAGTCATTTTATTTCCAGTTCATGTGCTGAGGGACATAAAGATGATGAAGCGGACACTTTGACCCACCCAGCAAGCAACCTAAGCACATAACTTTAAACACATGAATAGACATTCAAAGGGACTATTGTGTGCGTAGAGTACCTTACTGAAGCAGGGCCTTTACCTGGCAAAAACAAGGACATTCAGAATTAAAGTCAGACTTGAAATTATTTCAACTACTTGCTATACAGAAACCCTGGGCTGCACACAGGCAGTGTTCTGAAAAGCTAAGTGAACAATTAGCCTAAAGTCTCTAGTGTTTAAGTTAAATATCTAGAAATAAATGAAATCCAGAGGTGAGTAAACATCCCATAGTTTGCATTTATAGTACATCTAATTCATTGACAATACATGACTATTCACAGACTGAGAGTGTCATTGATAATTCTGAGGCCAGATTCTGTTGTTGGGATGGAAGAGATACTTCCTGCCCCCTCATCCTTGGGTGTGAAGCGCCCCCTCAGAGCAGAACTAATGTGCATCCCCACATGCAAAGGGCAGCGGGTATCTGGGAGTCTGATCGCACAAGTATTCCTCTCCTATAACGCGTGGAGATTCACTCTGACTTCTCAGTGTGGCAGGGGGAGGGGGTTGGAGAATGACATAAGGGGAAAAATGGGAGGACCAAAGAGTGGAGGGATGGTAAGGAACCAAAGAGGACTATGAGCTAGGGTAGACTCTGCAGAACAGCTACAAAACCACTCTGTAATTTGGGAAGAGAATTCCATCCCTATTTCATACACGTCTTCCCATCTTGCTGCTCTGCTAGTTGAACTCAAGGATTAGCTCTTAATGGCAGATTTTTCTAACTGAAACTGAACATTTTAATGGACCACAAATCTAGTAACCCATCATACTTATACATAAAACAGATACAATATAGTCATCACAAAGGATTGCAGGAGAAGAGCTGGGGAATCATTAATTTTTTTCAGGTCATCACACGATCTGAAAAGTCAGGAAAAATATTTGATTCATTTTCAAAAATGTTTGGAATTTGTCAGCAAGTTGGAAACATCTGTTTTGAGCCAGGAAAGAGTTCCTTTTATAACACTCAGCCTGGTAGCTAGTCCCATGCCTGAGGTGCAGGTTTGAATCCCCTTGCTGGAATAGGACTTGAATTCTGATCTCCTCCCTGACAAACTAGTGCCCTAGCTTCCAGCATATAGGTTATTCTGTGGTGGGTTGCTTTCAATCTCTCCTGTTGAAGCTGTTCCACTTTGTTTAAATATCTACATATTCAGTGGGACCAAGAGAGTAAGAACTGTAGCCTAGATATTAAGGCATTTACCAGGGAGGACAAAAATATGAATTCAGATTCCTTCTCTGAATCAAGCAGCCTACAGCCTTACATCTTGTGACCTTGAGTTCCTGGGTGCCAGGTTGTTTCTTTTCTTTTTAAAATGAAGATTAGGAGGCAAGATGCTCAGTTGGTGTGAGTCAGCATAACTCCATTGACTTTAATACAGCTCTGCCTATTTCTACAAGCCAATATAATTCACAAACTTTAACAGTATCTTCCTGTAGATTTACAGAGATTATAGGCCAGTTATTCAGAACAAGAGAATTGTACTTTTAACATTACTATCTTTATGACATGGATGAAATAATAGATGTTCAAAAACATGGACCTGCTCCTGCTCCCTACGAACTGAATAGCAGAACTCCGGCCAATCGTGATGGGAATGGGATCAGGTCAAAGAAGCATTTATTCTTAGATAGGAAAAGAAAATACACGAAGTCTGAGCTCTAGTCTGACCTTTATCTTCATATTTGATGATTCTCAAATGACCAAAAGGTTAACTAAACTCTAAAAAGGTCACCTGTCTTTAATCTAGCTACATAGGTCCTTTTCTGGTGTTTAATAATTATTCAACTTCTGTTCATTAAATATCATCCCTCCTTTGTGATTTCCCCCCCCCCTTGTGTCAAGAGCTAACTTTATTTTGTTATATTAAATAATTAAAACTTTTCTTTAAAAGTGAGCAATTTGTTTGCTGTGGGAAATATTTTTTAAACTATATTAACATTCAACACAACCCTCAAGGTAAATTCTTTAGATGAATTTTTGTTGTTGTTGTTCTTGTTTCTACTATGTAACACTTCCTACAATATAATGACACCATAATATTATATTCTAGTTTCATTCTTGTTTGGAGTATGCAAATAATGTACTTTCAAAACTGAAAAACTGATAATCTTTAAAAATGGCAAACACACCAGGCTCAAAACATGTAAAATTATACATTCAACCAAATCATACTTCAAATGGCACAAAATTATCAGTTTGTTAATCAAAACAAAAGGCTGAGTAATATTTAAAAACCAAATATTCAAGGCATAGAGACTTAAATTTTTCAGATTGCTATAGAAATTGTACAGGAAGTATGTCTATAGACTTCTAAAAGGTGCAATGGAATTTGAGAGGGAAATAAGTTTCCATTTAGTTGACTCAATCATATTGCTGTGCACAGTCTAGATAACCAAATGTTTGCTGTCATTGTTACTCATCGTTTCTCCACATCCCTTGCATTTGTTTGTTACACTCAAGTTGCTTATAGTCTAAATTAGACTGCAAATTCCTCATGGCAGAGACCGTTATGGGTTTCCAATGAATATTGACTAAACACATGCATGCGAAAATACGTGGCTTGGCACTGGGGTCACTGGTAAAAATGTGGTTCCTTTCACTGTTTACATCACTTGTCAAATTAAGCTTGTATTACCTTCTCATCCCTAATCACCTTGAAGTCAGGGTTTGGGCATATTGGCAGGACACTGTAGTAAATGCATGGTGTGCATACTGCACATGTTGCATGGATAAATAGCTGGCTTGAGTCTCTACAAGAACTGTCAGTCTGGCACCTTTCACCATAATCAAATGCACTAAAGAGCTTTTATAAAGTTCATTCATGAATCTTTATACAATGTAACTTAATTTTCATTCTGTTTGGAAAGAATATCTTGGATGGGCGGGGAACAGTAAAAGAAGATCTCGTTTGACCTTTAAATAACTCTTTCAGCTATGCAAGGGGCACTGAGTAACCTTCTCAGAAGGCAATTCCATTTCCTTCAGAACCTCATCCCTGTGAAAATAAACATAAAGGACAGCAGGAAAAGAAAGATGTTGGATGTGCTTTCTCCATTACTTCTTGTAGGTTTACAGGTTTAGGGCAGGATCATACCCAAATATGTTTCTTCCCTCCCGCTCCTCCCCTGTTTTATGAACTAGAGGGAAAAGAGAAAGGGAAAGAAGGGGAAATGTTAGCAATCTATGGGTTAGTGATTTTGTTTAGACCTTCCCCTAATGCTCCTGTGGGTCTAATTATAGTGCACTGTTTATGAAGATCAGGAGCAATAGTTAACCACCTCTCTTCCCCCATCCCCCGATGTGTGTACATAGAAATCAGTTTGGTTTCACCTGGTGTGGGGATGTGAAATAAATCAGGATGATAGTATTGGCTTCAAGAGATTGTCAGCTATTCTTCCATCCTATATAAACCCTTCCACAGGTACACGATGGAGGTGTGGACAGACACAAGGAAGAGGCTTGGAAAAGGGGGAGTTTTCAAGGCAACATGAAGGTTCTCCTAAAACCCCATGAACTAGGCAACACAGGTTACTTCTAGTAGCCTTTTCATACAATGATTTCCCTCGCCTTGTTGGAGCATTTGAGGCAACCATAGGCAGATTTGGCAAGGCAACATGATTCCTGAAGGAATCAGGAAACTATGGGAGCTGGAAGAGAAGTGGCTCAAGAAGCTGTGTGGATATTCTTGGCCCCTATTGGTGTACCAAGAGCTGTATAATCTTGGGACATCTCCTGGTTTTGAGGGTGAATCCCCTAGTTAATCTGTCTTCTTAAAAGAACAACTACAAAGAAACTCTGCATACTGAAAATATTCATGTCTGTGTATACGTTCCTACATGAAGACCACTAACCCACTGCAAATTTCTACGTAGTCCTATTGACTTTGGATAAAGTCTTACAATCCAGTGAATGATTTGTAGAGGCTCCAAATTCACTAAACTGATGCAGTTCATCTCTCCAGAAGTGGGCAGGACTAGGGAACAGAGTGAGCCCCAGGAAGGCCACATCCCTGTGTATTGCTGAGCACAGCTTTACAGGGTTCCTGTTACTCTGAACAGATGTATTTTGAGGGTGGGTAAGGGGATGGATAACAATTCCTGGGTCACTGGCTATGTGGAGCTACAGTTTAAGTCCTTTCACCATGCAGGAGGATTTCAGCCACCACCAGGATTACTGTCAAAGATGATCTCCAGGTTGTCAGCCAGGGTGACAGGGAGGATGATGTTGCTGTCAATAGCAATAAAGAATGGAAGCAGTGGAAAGAGTTTTAAAATAATGAGCTTTTTTAGCTTTATTAGGCTTGAATTGTTGGTGAACTATCCAGGAAGAACAGGCAAGCTATTATAGGGGACTAGATAAACAGAGCAGTCTAGGTGCAGAGAAGATTTGAGCCAGCCTAACACTGACATTTGAATTAGGGTAGGTGACACTCATTCTCCATAACAAACCTTTTACTCAACTATTTTACAATGCTTTTGAGACATATAGAATGGCTTGAGGGATCAGTAATGCAACATATGTCTTCTCTAGGTCATTAGTTCAAATCTGGCTCCAGTGAGGAGTGATGGAAATAATCATCTGACCACTGTTTGGTGACCTATTATGAAATGGGTTTAGCAGTCTGAGTCTACTTGCTTGCAGAGTGGTGTTCATACTACAAATGGCACTAATTGGCTCCCTTGTTAGCGATTTCAGCAGAGAGGGCAAGGAGTGAATGGATATGGAGACTAAAGTGCCTTCTTAGACTCCAGGTCAGGTTTTAGGCATGATGGCACAGATTTTCAAAAATAAGTCCTTGGATAATGGCAAAATGCCATTTTGTATAGATTTAGTGAGTGAATGTTCCTTTTGTAATGCATGCAGCCAACATCCATTAAAGAGGCATGGCTATACATTTTTTGTAAATAATGGTGTACCTTGGAAGTTCTCACGCAGCCTTTGTACAGCATCCCAAACCCAAGTCTAAAACAGAATGCTCTGAACAGTCAAAAGATATAAAAGTGTTGTAATTATTAAATTATATGTATAGTTCTCCAGAAGTGCCATTTGCTTTCTGTTTGAGATTCTGAATTAGTAGAGGGAGCTTTTTTCAGGCAAGGTAATTTTAGTGAAAGCCATATTTCTTAAAGTGATTAGGCATTTTTACTCAGTCCACACAGAAGCCACTTTAAAAGCAGCTGCTTTATTAAAGAAGAGGTTGCATTGCATACTGCTTTTTAAGTGCAGTTACTTTGATCAAACAATTTCAGAATGTTTTGTCAGACAGTTCAACATGTGGGGGGCACTGTTTCTTTCAGCAGATTGATACATGCCTTGCCCTGCAAAGTGTGAAAGCAGTCTTGGAACTTGGTCTTGTCTCTGAAGAAAAAGAAATATAATAATACTATTAAGGATGAAAAAATGAGAGTAGAGAACATCTAAAAAAACAAGTGATTAAGCAGCTGTGACCTTAAGATTGCTAATTTCAGAGCTGTCTTTTGCCAAAGAGTCTTGAATACCAGTGTTGTTATATTTAAGAAGGCTCCATGACTTTCAACATTCTGGGATTTTGTGAGTAAGTAATGGGGCTAATTGGATGGCAAGTTAGTCGATGTACAAGTGGGTGAGTAGGTGGATGGATAACCACATTGTACTACAAATATTAGGCCTTATTTGCCACTGCCTTGCAAATACATAAATACTTTTAAAAAATCAATAGCTAAGAGGCATGATTCACAACTGTCACTCCAGTTTTGAAGTCAATTGTTACACAACAGTAAAACTGAAGTAACACAGTTATGAATCATGCCACTACCATTGTAGTGACCATACAAAATGTGGGGTTGCACAAAATGAGGTCCTGAAAGTGCTAGGAAAGCATGGCATAATGCTATAAGGGGATATGGAAGAGGAGGGGAACTGGAAGCACACTTCAAAGATACAGAGGACCATAAGTAGGGTCTCCACACACTAGGACAGCAGGGCCAGCCACATAAAGAAAGAGAACCCGGGCCTATTTGTTTTGTGCATTATTTCTAAATGAAGAAGCAAATAATGTTTCTTGATAAAAATGACCCATACATGTAACTAGTTATTGACAGTCTCATTATATTTCTCCTTTAATATCTAGTCATATGCATACATAATTAATGAACTCCAAACTACATTTTAGTTAAATCATCCACTTTTTGTCTGGACTGACTGTTTTTAAAGGTACAGATTGCATGTACACATTTGTTTTAGCTCTAAAAGTTTCAGCTGCAATTCGTATTTCATGAACATTTGCTCCTTGCTGTTTTTTTTTTCTTCCAAAAAAGCCATTTTCAATGGGAAATAATAAGCACTAAAAGTTTGTTTCCTCTTCTAAAAGAAAGATGACAAAACATGAGAGAAGGATCCAGTAGAGGAAGATTGAGAGACTTCTAAAGCACTCAGATGGCATGTCTGGACTACAGAAAGCCTTTCTGTACAGATTAGTGCATGTGATACTTGAAGCGTAGCTGAAGACGATCATGAGAATAAGGTGATATGAATAATAGAACTATAGTTCACTTTCGCTGTGTACTGTTTCTCTAAGTCTATAAGGAAGTCAGGTGAAGTTCTAGGTAGAGGCTGTGCTTCACTGCAACAAGGACAGAATAGATGAGGGAGCCTCCTGTCAGTACATACACCAGCACCATATAAATAATACAATACATTCACACCACTCCAAAAATGATGGCATGCTCAGGAATGCATTAGGAGGAATTAGGCCACCGCTATGATCTGTGGCCTGTGCCCATCTGATCATTAGCAAGTTAGATGAGAATTTCTAGCTTTGGATCTGTACAACCGCAGAATTTCACTGAAGGAGTAAAATTAATGCAGCCACTATCATAGAATCAGTAGCAGCATTTCAACTGAGTAAACAATGCGGCCAATTCTTGGCAAGTGGGTGAACATGGTGCTGTCCAGAGACTCAAAGGATGTGAATTCATTGTGGCTATGGAACTCCCATGACATAACTATGACAGATGCCAATTTCCTGATATATCCCGAAGAGACATTGTATTAATTTTATGTATTATTGTCATCCAGGATTGGATGTAACCTCTTTAGGTAGGAGATGTGACTAATGTAAGACCTGAGAGTTCAAGAGATTATACTGAAAACACATCAGACAAGTATGGACTTCTGGGATAAAAAGTGTTAAGTGGATTTTTGGGGGAATCCCTAGGGAGAAATTAAAACAAATTACTCACCTCTGTTATACAAAAATGCAGCCTTTTGTTGGTGTGACCTGAGGAAAATGTCACTGTCTGCTGATTACGTGTTACATATGATCAAGATCAAAGATCCAACTTGTATAAAGAAACAGTTTATCTGTCCAGTCTTTTTTCTGATTGTGCATCCAAGAGGGATATGAACTTAACCATGTGGGGGGGAGGCAAATGTGGATTTTGAAGGACTGACATCTACTAGAGCCCTAGATTGGAGCTGGGGGTGACCTCTGATCACCTTTAACATGTGTGTAAGGTCTATTATTGTTTAAATATATTTCCTCTGTAATGCTTTTACCGTTAGAATAAGTATGCTTGCTTAGAAGCAGCTGTATGGTAAATTATAACTGCTGGCAATACAATGGTCATAGCTGCTAGAGAAAAAGCAAAGCAGGAATACTGGCTTTCTAGGCAGTCTAGCTGCTGGGAATATCACAAGGTAGGCAGGGAACTGTGCAGCCTTAAAACCTCCAGACAGGAGAGAGTGAGACACATGTTTCTGCCCAAGAGGTGACAGCCAGCAGCCAGAAACCTTTTAGTGGGCAGCCTCAAGGGACCACAGAAGGTGAATACAGGTGTAGTTACCCTTAAAATGGGGCAGTAGCACCTTCCTTCCCTCATGTGGGGGGGGGGGAGAGGGGCATGGAGGGAAGGGTCTGAGGTTGTGATGCATCATTCACAGGAGATGCAGTCTGACCAGAGTGACTGTCTCATTGAAGAGAATGATAACAGGAGGCATCATGTCAGATATCCAAATCTAATATTTTGGCCAAAATGTCATATTTTCATGCGTGAAAGAAGTTCAGATGAGCTCTAAACACAACTTCTGATTTTTATTTGCCATAGATCTCTCCTGCATAAGCATATGCTATTTTCTTATCACTGGTCTCTCTTGAGAGAGAGAAGGCTCGTGTCTACATTATCCTCGTTCTGGAGAGAGCATGGGGCCAAATCTTCATCCCACTGAAATCAAACTGTTGCCACTGACTTCACTGGGACTAGAATTTGACCCATAGTTACCACAAAGGACATTTAAAAGAAAAGGTCATGATTTACCCCAAAATATAGCATGCCGTCCTTATAGATATAAGGCGTGAAGCTGGAAACCAGTGATTATTATTCAGCCTTCACTAACCAAACCTTACAAGTAATAGAAGTGGAGACACCCATAACACTTTCTCTTGCAAGTCAAAATAAAGAGAAATGGACTATATGGGTGATATACTGGTAGCAATGAGTGATGAATTATGGCATAGGCTTAAATTCCTTGTTGGATCAGGCCACAGTGATTAAATAAATCTGAAAATATCTGCTCAATGTGTAGCAGCAGTCAAAAAAGCTATCAGAATGTTAGGAACCATTAGGAAAGGGATAGACAATAAGACAGAAAATATCATAATATCTCTATAAATCCGTGGTATGCCCACATCTTGAATACTGTGTGCAAATCTGGCTACTCCATCATCATTGCAGAGTCCTAGATCCTGGGCTCCAGCCCAAGCCCGAACATGTAACTCACAATTAAACAGTCCTTTAGCCCAAGCTCTGGGAGCCCAAGTCAGCTGATACGTGTGTGTGTGTGTGTGTGTGTGTGTGTAATTGCAGTGTAGGCATTAAGCCTTTCATCACCTGTGTGGAATAATCATCCCCATCACAGAGAGAGAAATATTGGTGGCACTCTCCAATGAATCATATAGATCACTGTAGCACTTTTATCTGATCATAATGGTACTATTAAGTATTATCTCAATCCCATAAACCCAAAGTCTGTCTCTGCAAAAATTATGGAATAATTTAAATATTTTATAAGTGTTTAAAGAGATGCTGTTTTGAATACTTACAAAATATTTACTTCTGTTTTTTTTTAAAAATATGCACAATTTATTAAAATTCCCATAATTATCAAAAATCTTAACAAAATCTCCAAGACACAATGAAAATAGTAAACAAAAATATCACCTGGAGAACAAAATAATAAATTCATCTCCCTGTCACCAAGCCAAAGCCTGATTTTTTTGCTGCATTTCTACTCTGTTTTTACTCACTCATAGATCAGATGAAGTCCACTGATGTATGGTGGTGATTTTCAAAGGCACAAAGTGAAATTGGGTGCCCAACTCCTATTTAAAGTCAAATTAAAGTTTAAATAAGCCTGATTTAGGAGCCAGGGGAAAAACTAAACAAAAACGGAGAAAGAACCTCAGGATTTGGTCCACCCATAACAAAAATTACAGGGCCAGATCCCAAGATCCTTACTCATGTAAAACTCCAATTGTCAACCTGAGGGAGGGAAAAAACCACACCTCATCAATATACATAAATAATTTGAAGATTCAGTAAGTGTTGCATCCAAAGTAGTTATTTTTTCATTACAGCTATTTAATTATTCATTATATCTCTATTTTTAGAGTAATATCAATAAGGTGAGTAGGGAGTCTAGTTTCTGTTTATTGGATAAAAATGGCACTTAGGTCAAAATCTTCCTTCAGAGCCTTAGGTGAAATGTATCCAAAGTAATGATCCAGAATATGTCTCTGCTACATAGCACTAAGTCTGTCAGTTACAATCCTTTATTGCTTTTATTCTTGAAACTTGTGTGAAGAGACAGGATGTTACTATTTAGGGTGTGAGGGTGCAATTCACAGAGCAATTTAGGCACCTAAACTCCCTATGTGTGGTATAACTGTGATTCACAAAACTCCTGCTTGGCTGCTGCAGAACCTCCAAGGTGCCTAGCTTTCTGCTGTAAAAGTTCCCTAGGTTTTTAGACTGGGCCATGCACACTGCTTTTTCCCTCTAGGCACCCAGCCTATCTGCTGAATAAACCCCAGAGCAGTGCACAAACTAGGGGAAGAAAGGTGTTCATCTGTCTGAGTGAAGTGCAGGACCTGATCTGATAGACAGCTTCTTAGCTTGCCTAGCAGACTGAGTCCCATTCAAAATCTGACTAGACAAGGAAGCCTTCATAACTCTTAGCCCAGTGAGCCAAGCACTCAGGATGTGGCAGACACAGGTTCAATTCTCCCTTTCCCTGGGGGAAGGAGGTGGAGGGAGAAAGGGGAAAGGATTTGAACCAGGGTCTCCCACCTCTGTAGAAGGGTGTTCAGACCACTAAACTATGGGATATTCTGACACTTGAGAAAGGGCATTCTTCAGTCTCTCTTGTTGAAACTGTTCGATTGTGGATAAATAATAAAAGAGTGATAGGACCCAGACTTTGCCACCTCTTAGTTGTCTGCCCTAACCACTGAAGTTCAGAGTCATTCTCTCACTCCCTGGTCCAATGACTATTCCTAAATAGTCCTTGGGCCAGAGATTGTGATTGTAGTTCAGTGACAACAAGGAGTCTGGTGGCACCTTAAAGACTAACAGATTTATTTGGGCATAAGCTTTCGTGGGTAAAAACCTCACTTCTTCGGATGCATAGAGTGAAAGTTACAGATGCAGGCATTATATACTGACACATGGAGAGCAGGGAGTTACTTTGCAAGTGGAGAACCAGTGTTGACAGGGCCAGTTCAATCAGGGTGGATGTAGTCCACTCCCAATAATGGATGAGGAGGTGTCAATTCCAGGAGAGGAAAAGCTGCTTCTGTAATGAGCCAGCCACTCCCAGTCCCTATTCAAGCCCAGATTAATGGTGTTAAATTTGCAAATGAATTTTAGTTCTGCTGTTTCTCTTTGAAGTCTGTTTCTGAAGTTTTTTTGTTCAATTATAGTGACTTTTAAATCTGTAATAGAATGACCAGCGAGATTGAAGCGTTCACTTACTGGCTTATGTATGTTACCATTCCTGATGTCCGATTTGTGTCCATTTATTCTTTTGCGGAGGGACTGTCCGGTTTGGCCAATGTACATGGCAGAGGGGCATTACTGGCACATGATGGCATATATAACATTAGTGGATGTGCAGGTAAATGAGCCCTTGATGGTGTGGCTGATGTGGTTGGGTCCTCTGATGGTGTCACCAGAGTAGATATGGGGACAGAGTAGGCAACGAGGTTTGCTTCAGGGATTGGTGTTTCTGTGGTGTGGTGTGTAGTTGCTGGTGAGTATTTGCTTCAGGTTGGGGGGTTGTCCGTAAGCAAGGACTGGCCTGCCTCCCAAGGTCTGTGAGAGTGAAGGATCATTTTCCAGGATAGGTTGTAGATCGTGGATAATGTGTTGGAGAGGTTTTAGCTGGGGGCTGTATGTGATGGCCAGTGGTGTTCTGTTATTGTCCTTGTTGGGCCTGTCCTGTAGTAGGTGATTTCTGGGTACCCATCTTACTCTGTCAATCTGTTTCCTCACTTCCCCAGGTGGGTATTGTAGTTTTACGAATGCTTGTAGTTCAGTGGTTACACCCCTCAGCAAAGAGATACTGAGTCCAGCCCCCCACTTTCAATCAGTCTTTCATCATTTAGCCACGGTAGAATAACTTCTCCAGAAGAGCCTAAGGGGGGCCCATGTCAGATTATCCCAGAGGTCAGTGGTTTGAGCATCTATCTCAGAGGTAGGAGAACCCAGTTCAAATCTTTTCTCTCTGTCTACCAGAGAAGGAAAAATTAAACCTGAGTCTCCCACTCCCAGGTGAGCACTCCGACCACTGGCTAAAAGTGTTTGTCCACCATGTAGCACAATAGTTTTTTGATCTCTAAGGATAAATCTACACTGCAATTAGGCACCCGTGAGGGGGGATGGTCCCAGAGCTCAGGCTCCGGCCCAAGCCCAAATGTCTATACAGCAAGTAAAGAGCCCCTTATCTCAAGTCCTGCAAGTCCCAGTCAGCTGGCACAGGCCAGCCACAGGTTTTTAATTGCCATGTAGACTTACCGTGAGAGCTATTGAAATACAAACAGAACAAGTAAAAATATTTTTGGGGGGGAGGAGGGAACAAGACCCTTTAATACTTTATAGGACCTAATATCTTAATTAAAACAAAAATGTACAAACATTTTAGATGTTTAGAATGCAAATGTTTTCTTTGCAAACTCAAATGGAAAAAAGGGAACATTTCTGTAGACAGTAGGTTTTAAATAAAAATGGAAGATTTATGCACATAATGTAACTATTAAAAATACAGATGAGAAGTTTTTACACATAAAAGGTCCCTCTACATTTTCATTCATGGAGGAATTTGCATTAATCTTTGAAATAAAAGTATTAGTAGCACAATTGTAATGCATTTTTATGCAATTAAAAGTTCATAAAATGACTAGATATACATGCACCATTCACCCCTCTTTCCCACGCTCATTTCAGGACTGTGCCATAGAGACACAATTTATCTTTCTAAGAGCAAGGAAGACAATAATGACCCCTAACTGTGCCCTGTATCCCACAATACATCACAGGAGCAGTCCTTTTGAAGTTAATGGAACTTCATGTGCTGTAAAATAAACACCTGTTTAAGCACTTTCCTAGATTAGGCTCTTACACAGATAATTCAACAAATAATGGCAATTGATTGTGGTGGGCGAGTGGCACATCAAGGGAGGGATAATAGTAAATAATGGGAAGGGAAGATGGGAGCATTGTTTTAGGAGAAAAAGAAAGCAGATAGTGAAAGTGTTTGGGACTAGCCCTTTCACAGATGTTTGGAGTAGAGAGAGCACATGACCCCTGCACATGGGCTAATCACAACTGTAGTTCCTATCCTCCCGCAAGCACAGGAACTCCTTCCTAGTGGACAGGGCCGGCTCCAGGCACCAGCTTACCAAGCAGGTGCTTGGGGCGGCCACTTCGGAGAGGGGTGGCATGTCCAGCTGTTCAGCGGCAATTCGGCAGACGGTCCCTCACTCCTGCTTGAAGCAAAGGACCTCCCGCCGAATTGCCGCCGCAGATCGCGATCGCGGCTTTTTTTGTTTGTTTGTTTGGCTGCTTGGGGCGGCCAAAACCCTGCTAGTGGATTCCTCTGAGATACAAGCTACCCTAAAGAGGGCAGGGAGGAGGCAAGGATATGACTCTGCTACCACTTCCCTTTTTTCCTTATCCCTGGACGACATCCTTGGGGAAGGTGTAACATCTGCACACCCCTGAGGGGATCTGCGAAGGAGAGAAACAGAAGGGGGCAGGAGAGATTTAGAACCTGAGGGAATCTCAGATGGAGACATTTACACCTTGCTCCTTGCACCTCAGCTAGTAAGACACAGACTCCAAATTTGGCCTATAGAGTCCTAGCTTACAATAAATAAATGTGGTTAACATTTACATCAGAACATGTTTTGTATTTAGAGTAACACTTTTGCTCTGTGATATTTCCACATACTGCTTTTCTAATGGATATCAGAGCAAAAATGTGTCAAACGTGTAATTCACCTTTATGTTCTTTAACTTGGTGAGAGTTGGATTTCTGTAGTTAAGATGCTGATAGATATTCTGAAGTATATACATTCACATTACAAAACAATGCATTATGTGAACACTTACACAGACAGGTTTATGAGTGGTGTTTAAACCTCACTTGATTACCTTAAATGCTTTTAACTTGGCTCTTCCATTTATCTTGCAATAGTCTGTAAAAAGAATGATGACACTGAGTTGCGCTAACTCAAATAGCCATAATGCCTGACTTTATGGTTTCAAACAGACAAGAATTTGCTCTGTTTTTCTTTTATCCCTTTCCATGTGATAAGGAAAAGTCTGGATGCATTAAGTAGAAACTTGACACATCTGTCAGTAGAACTACCATCTCCCCTCCTGTGCTGAGGAGCCAGTTGTCTGTCATCTGGATCTCAGTGGACATGGAGGTTGGGCTCTGGAGTCTCTATCTGTTTCCCCAGATAGCAAGCCCACTCTAGATGTGCCATTCCTTACTTGACAGCTGGACTAGATGATTCCATCATCAGATTGCCTTCTGTTTTACCACTAGGGGCCAGGTGTCATTCTTCAGGGAAGGGAGTTAAAGCTTTTGTCAGGGTATATTTCTCTTGTTTTACTTAACATCTACTCACCTTTTAGTATTAAAAAGAAAAATACAAACTGATAAGGATATCCCTAGGCAGAGTTTTCATGTTACCGAAGACAGTCTCTGTGGCTGCAAAGATCCTTCAATAATCTGTCAAAAACTGACATCACTGTGTAAAGAGCTGTTCATTTCTATATCTCATTTTGGATTGATGAATGTGCCACTTCTATATCCTTCAGCTCAGTATAACATTTGCCCTTTCATGTTCTCAGTTTAAGCCACTGGGAATTCAGAGCTATTTCAAAGCATAATTATACCAATCTGCATATAAAAGGCTGTATGTCCTACAGAGGGTTCAATAGAAAAGGCAGACTCTTCCAAAGAAGAAAATTAGAAGTAAATCCCATAACTAAGATTCAGTAAAGTTAATACATTTTTCATCTGATGTGAACAGTTTGTGGGTTTGTAAAGGCACTGGAAAATTGTCTAAGCTCCTGCTCTGTATCAGTATTGTGTCAAAATGTAGCTGGTACAAGGGCCTCTCTGCTCTGGAACTGGTTCACCCCTTTGGTATATAACACTGCTACTTTGAGAGAGAGAGAGTGGGTGGTTTTGGTTTTGATTTTAGTTTTTCTACAAGTGTATTATTGGTTGTGGAAGGAGTAGTTTATTTCATTATTGCTTACTTAGGAATTGTCAAGGAACAGCTAGAACAAGGGGTAAAGGCTTTTTCTAATAGATGTGTAATTCTTTATTTTATTTACTTAGACTTCTTCACAGTAACTTGCTTTTATAGATGTTCTGATCCCATTGGAAATATCGAAGTCCTGTTGCTACAGCAGTTGATTTACATAAAGTGTAGTCACAAATATTATCATGAAACTAGGGGACACGCAGGAAAAAATAAATTGGTTTGTAGTATTGCCAATCCCAAGCCTTCAAAAATAGTCAACCCTCCCAAAACCATGTGATTTACAAAAATATGCTTGGGATTGTTTTTAAAGTACCTTTTGAAACTTTAGGGGCATGTTCTCAGACTTCTCTCTGTAATGATGACAGTTCGACAGTTAGAAACTTCCTTTTTTTGTGTGTATGTTGTTTGTGTAAATGAGCTGAGATTCTTACATATATGCAGGATGCTAAGAGTTGGGACATTAAGAAATACACCAAATATCACAATAAAATCATGACCATCTTCTCTCTCTCTCTCTCCCTCCTTAAGTCCTAATAAGACTTATATCTGGGGTTTCCAAAGTAGCCTAAAGGATTTAGGCACCCAACTCCCAAATTTCCCTTAGGCTCCTTAGAAAATCCCAGCCTGTATCCTTTGTAGCCTGTGGACAACAGGGGGCAGCTTGATCATTCATAATTGAGCGGGTCTGAAATATTGCAGCTGTGGAGGGCAGTCTTTCCGAGGTAAGAAACACATGCAAACTGAGTATATTATTATATAGAGGCAGTAAACAAAGTCCTGACATTTGTCCCCTGAATAGCAGCTTTAAGGCAAGCAGCTGTAACATGAGGACTCTACCAGTTCTCTGTCAGTCTCCAGAACCACAACCTCTTCCCTCCTGTGGGGGCATTATATGAGGCACAAGCCACCCCAATACTGCTCCCAGGGGTGGGGCCACAGCACCAAGGAGACAGACATTTTCTGACCATTGCAAGTGGCAGAGTGGGAGCTTAGAATTGCCTGTGACAGCAAACCAAGGATTTGGAGAATTTATGACTTGGATGGTATGAGATAAGGAGCTGTCTGATCATTCTGTAGAGGAGTGGAGCTATGGTTGTGGGAATGCAGAGACAAAAGACTTTGGATTAACAATAGCAAAACAGATTGGCTGGGACTGTGGACTACTGGGGAATGGTTCCTTTAAACAATCATGAAAAATACAAAAATCAGAACATAATCAATCCAAATTTGAACACGTGTTGGTTAAAGGGCATTATAATCAAATGCTCAGTAAATTAGAAGAGATGTTGTTTTTTATAAAGTGTAAAGAGCTAGCATTCATTCCTGCTTTTATATAAGCATTTCTTGCTTCTTATTTGGAAATGCCTTAGTATATTTATATTTCAAAAATGCTGTATATTCTAGAAAATGAGAACTGGCTTTTAGCATAGAAGCATTACAGCATATGGTAATCCCAGTCCTAAACACTTAAATGCGCCTGTCTGTGCCAACTCTTAATTACCAGCTCATTAACACTCAGGTGTCAATTGCTGGTGGCAAAGACAATACTCAACTGGCCTGGTTTCTGTCATGCACAATGTAATTAAATTGACCTCAGCAAAAGGAGCCTAGTAGTTGCCTGATACCACTTGGACACTGGTTTCAGGCACTAATCACAATAGTGTAATTTGGTGAATCACACAGTGTAATGAGGGAAAGGCTCTGGAGAGTAGAAAATTGTACTTGCATATGTAATAATGACTTTAAGGACAATTAGAGGAATAATCACTGCTCTGTTTTGTTCCAAGCTAATAATGAACTATGGTAACTATTTGATTTTTGCATTGTTGATCTAAAATTCTAGATGCTATTAAAATAATGGTTACCAGCAAGGGTTGATTGGGTTTTGTTTGTTTGTTTGTATGTTTTGTTTTTAAGTATTGTAACACTAAGGACAAAATCTCACCCTCAGTCTAAGGTTACATCTACACCGGGGTCGGCAACTTTTGGCATGCGGCTCGCCAGAGTAAGCACCCTGGCGGGCCGGGCCAGTTTTATTTACTTGCTGACGCGGCAGGTTCGGCCGATCGCGGCCCCCACTGGCCGCGGTTCGCCGTCCCGGGCCAATGGGGGCGGGGGGAAGCGGCGCGGGCGAGCTATGTGCTGGCGAGCCGCATGCCAAACGTTGCCGACCCCTGATCTACACTACAAGGAAGAGGTGTGATTTCCAGCTTGCATACATCCTCATGCTATACTTGCGCTAGCTCTCATTGAGCTAAATATTAGTGTAGCTGCAGTATCATGGCCAGCAGTGGCATCACATAGCGTGCTGAGTAAGCCCTTATGGGTTCAGGTGGGCTTGCACTTGGCATGGATAAGCTGTGCCAGTGCTGCCCATGCTACCCCAGCTACACTTTTATTTATACTCAAGCTAGCGTATGTGTGTGTGAACTGGGACTCACAGCTGTAGCTCAGAGTGCAGATGTAACCCTCACTATCAGGGTTATAGCTTAAAGAGTTAGCTGTGTGCGTAGTCACTGAGCAATCCATAGTGGGTCATGTCAGCTAGTGGAGATGATTAAACAACTTTGGAGATTAGTAAGGACAGCAGTGTGCACCCATTTCACTGTGACCTGTATATATGGAGAGTGGGATAGGGATCTGAATGCACCTCAGTCTAATTATTTATTATATGGTCCTCCTAACCATAGTCACTGAGCCCTTCGTGCTAATTAGTGGTTTTTATTCTCACAGTGTTTGTGAGGCAGAAAAGTATTATCCCCACTTTACAGACAGGGATCTGAGACACATGGTAGATTAAGTGACTTACCCAAAGTCACACAAAGTCTGGCTAGGAACTAAACCCAAATCTCCATCCATTTCCATGTGCATCTGGCCATCCTTCTAGCACAGTATATTTCTTTAGAGTCATGGAGATTTAGCACCATGTGGGCTGGTGTCCCCCTTCCCCTTATTGTTTCATTCTTTCCTTGTGCTCCCCTCTCTGTCTCCACCCATTCCCTCCTCTTTTATTTTATAATTAGATTGTGTTTGCTCTTTGGGACATGGACACATTTTTAGAAATGTTTGTACAGTACCTAGAACAATGGAGGCCTGATTCATGACAGGGTCTCTGAGGTGCTACAGAAATACAAATATAGATAAATAATAAGCTAGTGTCTAAAACCAATTGAGACTGAGATGCGTATTCTGTCCAATTACATTACGATGGTGTTACCCACCCCAAAAATTCCTCATACACTTACAATATGTGGCACTGTATTTTTATTATTATATTCTGGAACTTTCTGTTCTAGTGACTTTATGTATTTGTATGTATGGGTTCAAAAGCATAGAAGCAATTTAAAGTAAATAGTAAAACTAAAGAGAGATTAAAAATCCAGAGGACAATTCAATTTTGAGCCACACATGTTTTAAATATAATATAGCCACTGATCCTACAGATTCTATAGCTCAAAATTTCACTGATGTTGATGGGCTGTCTGAGTGTAGGGTATATGTAGGATCAAGTATATTGTCATGGTGAATGGTTTAAAAAATATTCATGACAAAGAGTGTAAGTCATCCGATGAAAAGTTACTGAGCTGGGAAAAGAACAAAGGAAAAAACCTCTAGCGCCTTAAGAATGATGTAAACAGATTTGCTGACAAGTTTGTTAGATATGTAGAAGGAGAGAAGTCATTTCTAGTGGCATTACAAAATTTAATGAATAGATGAAAGCATTTTGTTGATGTGTTTATTAAAGTTTGTGAATTCTAGGGGAAGTGATCTAACAAAGGAAGAACAATGCTGTGCACAGTTTATGAACAAAAGGGAAAGAGCTCTCTTGAAGAGTAACAGGCAGTCAAGGAAAGATGTTTTCCAGTGAAGTGCTGACAGATACAGCAGGTGGGCTTGAGTAAGTTGAAAGGTATCCACCATACAAACAAGGGTGTGTCAACACTGCCTCCTGAGTAAATTTCCATCTGGAAATAAGCACTTGTTTAGACTAAAAAAACAAACTGTTAGAAGAGAAAAAAGCTAAAACCTCCAGTAGATATTTGCAGACTGATCCTATGTTTGTTGACCAAGGAAAAGAAGGAGAATGGGAGTTGTATGTTACGATGATGGCAGAAGTCAGGTCAGACTTTTACATGTTAAAAAAAAAATCTGCTTTTCAGACATACTAAGTAGCTATGGCTCCCATTGACTTGGATGGCAGCTCTGGTCATGAAAATTTGTAGACATTATGAAGTGCTTTCAAGTAAAACATAGCTCAAAAAGCTATTTAGAAGGGTATTCGAAGCCAGCCAATCCATGTTTCTTGGGTCCAGGTTGCAAATGAGCTTTTCACAAGTAAATATGGGAGAGGGGAGCCCTTCTTCAGCCTGCCCTAGGATTAATCTTAATTACCTCAGTAATTGCTCACTCTGTGGCCACAATTCACCCCCAAGGGAGGCAGCCCCAAAATGGGCTGAGTGCACAGGGTGGGGTTCCAGAATGCACAATCTCATAGGAAACACTCCGCAGCCTGCTGTCATCTGTGGGTCTGTACCCTGTAAAAACTGTGCTAGCCTCCTGAGCTAGCTTTAATCCAGCTAGCCCAGGTAGCAGTACCATTGAAGAAAGCCCAGTGTGAACTTCAGAGCAGGCTAGCAAGCCAAGTGTGAACTCGGGATCCGTGCTAGGCTTGTACTAGCCATGCTGAAGCTTGCACTGTGCTTTCTTCACTGCTATCATTACCTGCACTGGCTTCACTAGATTCAAGCTAACACAGAGAAGCTAGTCTATGTATAGCTTGTTCTGGGTAGATATGCCCTGAGACTCTATCCCCAATGTGAGCCAGTACATTGAAGGCACAGTTTGATTATAATATTTGTAAAATAGACACCATGACCTTAATCAAACAACATTGATACTAACATATGACACGTACAAAGCATCTTTCACCCACAGAGCTCACTCTTTTTCTGTTGATACACAGGCAGTGCTTGTACAAACTCTAAAACAGGTGCTTTTACGGCTGGGCATGGAATAGTAGCCCGGGCATGGAATAGTAGCCCAGGCTCTCCGCCCCTAGCACTCTCTACTAACAGTCATTTCATCCTTGAAGTGGTCTATCTGTCCTCATGACTCAGCCGTCAGGCCAGGTCATGTTTTAGTCCCATCCCTTCTGGTTAACAAACTCCAATGGTACCACCATGTCCTCACAGCAGGTCTTCACCTCCAACTCTGGCCCCTATAGTCCTTGGACACTCATCTCAGGACTTTCAAAAGTCCTTATCTCTTTCTATCAGGTGCTTCACACCATCTTTCCCAGTGGTTGGTAGGGAAACCCAGGCCTACTCTTTTGTGACATTATAGGGATCACCTAGAGCAGAAAGGGGTTTTTCAGCACCTTCCCTGTAAACCTGGCTACCTCTGTGCTATGCAGCTTTGGCTCAGAGACCTGACACCAGCAGCCTTCTCATAACACAATGGCGTTGCCCTGGCTTCCAGCAGCCTGGTTACTCCTTGCAGCGTGACACCAACAGCCCTTCCAGGCTCGAGTCTCCTCCAGACAGTCTCCCCCATAGTTTCTAGTCCAGAGGTCCCCAAACTGTGGGGTGCACCCCTAGGAGGGCACAGATGAATGTTTGGGGAGGGCACCACAGGTGCCACTCTCCACTCCCACCTCTGCTGCAGCTCCACAACTGCAGCCCCGGCCCACCTCCAGCTGCATCTCAGTTCTCAGTCCCGGCTCACTCCCAGCCCCGACCCTGCCCCCAGCTGCGGCCCCAGCCTCGACTCCCTTACCCCGTCCATGTCTCCCCTCCCGGAGCCATGTCCCCACTCCCAGCCCTGGCTCCAGAGGGGGGGGGGGTGAGGCATGGACAGGAGTAAGGGGGGACGCAACCCTGAAAAGTTTGGAGACCACTAGTCTAGTCCCTCTCATTAGAGCCTCACAGAAGTTAAGTTTTCTGCCTCCAGAGAAGCAGAGCACACACCAACCTGGTAGTTAAACTGAAGGGTAAAATTCTCGGCTAAAATATACAGCACTGAGATGGTTTTGTAACGAAACAAAAATAAGTTTAATTAAAGAACAGATATTTAATTGATAATAAATAATAGAAACAGGTCTGGTTAAAAAGAAAACAAAGCATGCTTTCTAGTGATTTAAAACTTAGTTTCATCACGTTTCAGTCTTGATCTATGCAATGTAGTAACAGTGTTGATCTTCATCTATGCACGTTTCTCACCTTATATTCAGCTTCCAGCTATTCTTGACTCCTGGGCCAAGAGGATCCACTTTTCATGAACTCAAAGGTGTCCCCTAGGTGATAGATTCTTTCAGCAATTCCTTATGTCCTCAAAATTTATCTTTTGTTCTCAAAGTCAGGAAGACCTCTTGGGCTCAGCTTTCTGTGTATACCAGGGAATTGTGATTTTGCAATGCAAATAATCTTTGTGTGATTCCCAATGCAAGTGAATGATCACTGTTCTTGGTCACATCTGACATGATTTGTGATTGACCTCAAGAGGTGTTGGCAATTCTCTTTGGGCTGGAGACAAATCTTCCTTGCTTCCTTGGTATCTTCACAGACTCCAAAACACTCTCAGAGAGAATCCATAGTTTCACATACATTTCATAGTGATATTAATGACCAGCAAGTTGTTTAGTTTTCAAATGATATTACAATATACTTTTAAAATAAATGTCATGACAACAGTGGTCCTGGTCATTGAGCAGGTCAGGCAAGATAAGTTTCATTGTTACATAGCAGGGGTCCCCTTCCCATCTGGCTTTGGGGAACTTTTAGGGTCACACCTCTACAATGGGTTCCAGTCCAGGGACCCCCTAGCCAGCAGAGAAAGTCCACTCCATCAGTCTCTTTGCCCCTGCCTTGCTGGACTTTCTTCTAAACATGGTCTGCCAGCAGGTATCTCCCACAGCTTCTGTAAATTCACCTTTCTTTCAGGACTAGGAATAGGACTCACAGGGCTCTTCCCCGGAATCCCTAAATCTAGGGCTTGTCTACACATACAGTGCTGCAGTGGCACCGCTGCAGAGCATCAGGTGAAGAGGCTCTATGCCAATGGGAGACAGCTCCCCCATCACCATAATAAAACCACCTCTATGAGCGGTGGTAGCTATGTCAATGGGAGAAGCTCTTCCATTGACATAGTGCTGTCCATACCGCTGATTATGTCAGTGTAATTTATGTCACTCGGGGGGGGGGCAGTTTATTCACACCCTGAGCAACATAAGTTATGCCGACATAAGGTGTAGTGTAGACATAGCCCAAAAGTACCATTTTAAGCCACCTCCTGCAATTCTTAGGCTTGACATTTCATCCTTCCCTTGCCCTGTTTCTCAATTTAACACCTCCCAGGGTTCCCTCCCTGGAAATTCAGATCGTGAGCTTTTATCAGGGCCCACCACTAGATCTTGCTCCACCTGCAGTAGCTATTCTATGCGTCTTTTAGTCTCCTGCCAGACTTCCCTATCTTAGAGAGGCTCCCAGGGCCAAATCTCCCCCTGGGCTTCCTCCTGGATTCTCCCAGTCTCACCACAGTCTATCCTCGGAAAGTGACTGCAGCGTTTCTCTTTGCAGAACCTTCTACTCTTGTACTTTCCTTCTTTATAGTCAACACCCAGCCCCTCCCCAGCTGGGCTTCATCTTTAATTAAACCTGCTCCACCCTTCAGGCTCTCAGGCCAACATTAACCGTTTCATTGCCTGTATGGGTTATATACCCTATAACATAGCAGTTAACATTGTTTGTACGGTATATTTTTGACCATTCTTTTTAGAGTATATTGAAACATTTGCTCATCATTTCTTTCTTCAGGATAGCACACCTTTTGTCATCTCTGTTTTTTTTCTTCCTTGAGTAATCATACCATTATTTTTAGATACATAGTTTGGCACTGATCTCTGCTATGACCAAAGAGTGCATAACACAGCTTAAGAGTGGGGATGCAAAGTGTCCTTTACGATACTTTGATCCTTGGATAGCTGGGTGGAAATCTGAATCCCTAGTGTAACTGAAAGAAGTCTGATGATTACTCCAAGTTATGACAGCTGCCAACAGCCCCAAGAGACCAATATGTCAGCCAGGTATCAGTAGGGCATAGGGATGCTCCAGCCATGCACCTTTTCCCTTGACCACAACTGCTATGATGTCAGCAGGGAGAAGGAGTGATATAGGAGCCAGTAAACTGGCTATAGGCCATGAGAAGATCCATATACCTTGAGATGTTACTCCTGTGGTCAGTTATGCCAGTTGAAGGGCTCAAGACAATCAGAAGATTTGGTCTTTTTGGTAAGATCTTCAAATGCTCTCTTGCCTTTGTATGCCAAGTTAAACAGCCTTAAAAACCCTAGATCCACCCAGGGCAGGACTCCCCTAAACACAGTGTCAGAGGAGACAGCCATAAGGCTATTATTCAAAAACCCCTTGACAAAGTCTTGGTGCAGAGAGCATGCAGGGGTGAGGCTGGAGGTACGAGAATTTTAAACAGCCAGTATTGCAGCCCGTAGGGCAACTCAGGGAAACTGCTGTAATGTAGACAGACCCCCAGGGTCTCTAAGTTATGCCAGGAGCCAAGGGGTAGCTCAAGATCAGGAGGGTCCAAAGGTGGCTTAAAGTCACTTCTCCCCTGGGCTGCAAGTTCTGTGCGCTGCTTCCAAGGGTACCTTGGATGGACACTCTGAGCTCAGGAGTTCCAGCTCAGGTAGACATACATGTGCTAGCTCTACTGTTTAAGCTAGCACCTAAACATAGTCATGTGGCCACAGTATCTGCAGATTGTTGTCAGGGGTCAGGCGGGATTGTACTTGGGTGACTAACTATTTACATATAAAGTGAAAATATGTAATTATAAAACCCTCTTTAAAAACTAAACACCCACTTCTTCCATCTTGCCTCCATGGAGTTAATTTTTACCATTAAAAATAGCTTTAATGGAAGCATTAAGAGATGCACATACCATACCATAACTGTATAATTATGTGATTGTATTGTTGTGATTTTAATCCTTTCTGTAGTATTAGCCAGTGGAATCTGTGGACCTTGAGTACAAGGAGTACCGAAAACTCACTGATGTCAATTACATTGGGCTTACTGCTGCTTTGCATTGCCAAAGTGGTGCAAAAGAGCCAGAGGGCACTGGGGAATCTGTCTCTCAGTTTGATACTAGCATTCTGTATGTCAGGCCTTTATTATGTCTCCTCACACCATTCTCTCCACTTCCCTATGGTTTGTTATTTCCTGAGACAGAAAAGCAAAGGATAGGCTGGATCTCCCAAAATAACAATTGGTAAAGAAATCCCATTGATGTCAAATGCATAGTTGGGGGAGAGGGTGAAACTTATCAGATAGACTTTCTGAATATTCTGGCATTGTGGACTTTCCTGTAAATACCTATAAATCTTTTCCCAGTGATCTTTCTATTCTAGATAGGTTTCTATACCAGACTCACCATAATATCTGAGCACCTTCCAGTGGTGCATTAAGCATTGGGATTAAAAGCTGTTACATGTAGATTGTTCTCTCAAACTCTTCAGAGGGTTCATCAAGGCCTACAGATCAGTAAGAAGTATCCTTTCTGGTTGATATTCAGAATATAGATGAGCCAGGCACAAAACTGGTTTATGAGTCCTGAGTAGCACTATCCCAATTAGGGAATCCCTACTGTTCAAGTCCATATTATTTCCTGCACATTGCTCAGCCTGATTATCCTGTTCAACAGGACACTGAGTTACCTGGCAGAGTTCTATGACAACTCTTTCTACTGTAGATGCCCCACATCAAATTGGTTCCTCACAGACTGGTAGCAATCTTGAGTGGCAGGTTCCATATTACAATTGTCATGTGCTTCTAAAGAGGGGCTATGTATTATTTTTCCAGATAGGGAAAAGGTTAGTACACAGATCCAGGAATATAGCCTTCTACATCCTTCTCAATTACAGTGGAAAGCCTGATGGGAGTTTGATTCTGTAATAGGGCACTCACCATATCGAGCGGCTCCCCTGCAACTGGCCATGTTATGGCCAGTGCATTTGTCCCCCTTTTCCCTTCATTTGCCCATAATAAAAAAAAGAACGCAATCTCTCACAGTGTCCATTCAAAATCCCACCTTTGGGCATAATTTATTTATATAAGTGTGAAATTAGAATTTGGGGAAGCAGGGTTTAACCTGAAGAATCCTTTTGATAAAGTACAATAGAATCACTGCATTTTCCCATGCCCACTCCAGGGGCATCATTTCCAGTTCATCCATGTGAGAGTCACTCTGTTCTCAGTCTCTTTGCCTATGTTCCAGGGCCCCACCCCCTAGGCCATCCACCTGAGTTCCCAGAATTGCTTGTATCCCATAAACTCTTCTCCAGTAGCCTCAAGTCAGGTCAGTCACAAAAGGGCTTCCAACAATGTTCTACTCACTCTCCCTGCATGTGGGTCCTATCCCTGCTCCTGGGATCCACCCTGCAGCATCAAGCCTCTTGTTTCAGACTCAGTTTCTCCTAACCAGGTTGATTCTTTCCCTTGTTTCTGGGGCCCCTCTGTACAACCCTTCATGTAATTCAGCTGGAATTTCCCAGCTGTGGCTAGTCCTCACCAACAACTTTCTTCACATTTTGTTCTTCCCAGTAGCTCTTGGGTCCAGATATTCTCAGCCATTCCTGTCTCTCTCGGGCAACTCTCACATGCCCCTCTCTTGTCTCTTTTTTCATATGGTCCAGATACCTTCTCTTAGACCCAGCTGGAGGCAGATAAGTCACAAGTGCACTGGACCCTACCTCTTAAAGGAGACAGTCACCCTGTGACAGATCCCTGCTCCCAGAATTCCTTTAAATCCTAGTGAACATTTCCCATAAGGCATTAAACCTGCTAACGGTGGAGAGGCCCATGGGATATCTAACCACAATGAACTATGCTTATATAGTGGAGCATGCTGCTGTATGAACATAAGCATTGCAACATGCACTGGTGCACAACAGCGTGAAAGAGCTCTACTGAAATAGTTGTATTGATCTAAGTAAACCAAAATAACTTATACTGGGGCAAATTCTATGTGTAGACAAGTTCTCACTTGTGACACATCTAAAATTAGATTGTAATCTTTTGGGGGCAAGGACCATAACTCTATTTGTTCAGTAATGTGCTAGCACAAGTTTGAATTCTATATATTGTATTCCATATGAAAACTTTTTAAAAATAATGTTAATGAATCATTAGCCAGGTTCCTTGAATATTAAGCTGACCCTGAATAATTAATATATGATGTAATATGTTAATATTTTATTGTATCTTTGCCTTAATAAAAAGTAAAGTTAGGAAACACCAGAATTAAGTTTGTCTGTAACTAAATTATTTCCTCTTATGTATATGCATTAGGGTACAATCTTTGATTACATGATCACATACACTTTTTTCCACAAAAACCATGCCTCATTCAATTCACAAGATGGATTGTACTCTGGGAGTGCGATATAAGTTCAACTTTTCTTTTTATCCTCATCATTTGTTGTGAGCCTTCATTACTGTACCCCTTCCAAAAGGTGCAATGGATATGGAATATATTATTTCTTTATAGCCTCTTTGATGATGCTCATGGGCTCTCCTGGCTGTCTTAAAAGCATTCATGAGGCAAGAAAGTATCATTATCCCTATTTTACAGAGAAGGAATCGAGGCACAGAAAGACTAGGGCCAACATTTGCAAAACCGTCCATTAATTTTGGCTGCCCCAATAATCTGGCATTCAATTTGACACAGCTAGCGCATCATTTGTCCAAATTTCTGAGCTTCTGAGAATCTCATTGGCTTCAAGTGGAGTTATGAGTGATTAGCACGTCTGAAAATCAGACTTTACGTGTCTCAAAATGGACAGACAGAAAATGAGGAAGATGCAGTTAATGGCCAGTGGTCATCTGTGAACATTTTGGTTTTAGTTACTTGCCCATCATCACACAGGAAGTTTGTAGCTCAATGAGAAACAGAAATCAGTTTTCTGGGTCCCAGTCCCACATTTTATCCACAAGACATGTCTTCTTCCTACATAATTTTCAAATTCTGCAGCAAATGAGGCAAGGATCATATTGACTCAGTCACTACACAACCCTAATCCATTCCCTGAGCACTAGCCATGCTGTACATTGAATGAGATAGGGGTCCTGAGTACTCAGTTTTGCATCCTCAACATTATATAACACAGGATGTTTTATTTTTATGAGTGGGGAATGACAAGAGGGGAGGCTGTTATGCAATTTCTTTGGGGGGTTTTGGGATGAAAAATGAAAAAGAAAATAAAGGGTTTCCATCATATGCATCTGTAATAATGTCCACATAAACCATCATCTGGGTTCGAATCTAAGATCTTCAGATTTATAACAGAGACCTTTGCAACTTAAAATAAAAGTGTAACTCTGTTAACTGTAGTAAGCTGTTATCCTCTGTTGACAAGCTCTAGAGGGAGATGCATATCATAGTGAACCAGAAAATTGCATATGAGCTTTACAGACTGTATAGCCAAGCATGTAGAGTTGGAAGCTTAAATGCGGGCAGCACTGTGGCTATGCGGATGAGACCACATTAGAGACTGTGGCTCTATTCCCAGCTCTCTGAGAAATTGCATTGTGCAACCTGGATCTGAAGAAATGCTCTGCATAATCTCAAACGGTCTTCTTTCACCAACAGAAATTGGTCCAATAAAAGATATTATCCCACCCACTTTGTGTCTCCTAATTGTGCAACCTCAGTAATTCCTTCAGTAAAATGAGGAGACTAGTACTTGTATCCCTCTTAAATCAGGGATCTGAGGTTAATAATAAATTATGTGAAGTACACAGAATACCTGTTAATAGAGAAGGTGAGTCTAGAATACGTGGTTTCCTGGCTTCTACACACGTGCACCTTCTCCTAGGCTAAAGGTTACTCTGATAGATTAAAACAGGAGGACTGTTTCATCTGTGTCCAGTCTGAAGGTTCAATTCTGTATGGTTACTTCAGAACAATACAGGAGGTTCAATGTGGCATGGGAGCATTCTCAGTGCTGTTGGGACTTTCATTCACAACATTAAGGATAAAATATCTAACAAATTCTACTGTGCACATGCAAATGGTCGTTTTGCTTGGCTTATTACTGCCAAATCAGGACTGATTTTTCACAGTCAGATTTTTCACTTCTCTGACCTCAAGAGTATTCCCTGGGTCAATTTCAAGTCCCTGCTCCTAGCCACTTGTGTGCTAGAAGTAGTCCAAAATGATCCAATCTTTTTTTAAAAGATTGGCAAATATCTAGAACCCCTGAAATCCTCAGATATTCTCTTTATATCAGCAGAAATCCGCATCCACGGATGCGGATAGCTGTGGATCATTTTTGTGGATCGCGGATTGGATGCAAATTTTGTATCAGTACAAGACTCTACAAATATCCTATTTTTCACTAGCATTATTCTTGGAAACAGTGGAACTTTTTGGCTAAAACTTTGAAAAAAATTAAACCTGAGGCTGAAACAAGCATGGAAAAATTTTGCTCAGGTGTTTGCTAAACTTTAAAGTTATAAGTGACTGAAAAGCATTAGGCATCCTTTATGTAAGCGTTGCACTTGCTCCACCTATAATTATATTAGTAGTATTAATTGAGTACAAATTTAAACTGACTGGTCAATTTTTAACAATCCACATTGAGAGAAATGCAAATGGTAACCAAACAGTGTTAATAGTAAAAAGTAATCTAGGTTGTTAACATTTTTTCCAAATCTAATAATCTAAGTGACAGTAATAAGGGCATTTGTTTGTACATAATGATTTACTGCCCCTTTAAAGTCAGCATTATTTATTTTATTAACAGTATATACCTCAAATGGAATTAGACTGATTTGGGGTTTTTTTTAGATGAATCTTTCTGCTCTAGGATCTGATGGAGGTTTATGGTATCACAATAAGGTATACTGTATTTTCTTCTTAGAGTGTATTAATTAACTTCCCTCTCAGTCTTTCTCTCTTCCCCTCTTGACAACGTAAATATAAATCAAATTGAAAATTCTCAAAAAGCTGAATGGTTATGAGTTCCAAGGGTAACACTGACCGTCATCTTCAGGGTATATAATGTTCACTTACATTCTTCATCTTTTCCCAGCTACACTAAGGCACAAAAAACACATTGTTGTCACAGTTAGCTCTTTCTCTCTTACGATATTTATGACGATGAATAACTGACTATTATTGTGTACCAATTCATGACATCTGTGAGATCAATAAAACTAGAGTTATTACCAAGAGAAAAAAAGATCAAACACTTCCATAAAATTCTTTGTCCTGTGTAGATTCTACTCTCAATTACACTGATATACATCTGGAGTTAACTCCACTGATGTCAATGGAATTACTATGGACATAACTGGAAGCAGAATTTAGCCTACAAACTGCATCAGAGCCAGGAGGGTTTTATTTTTTTTACACTGAGATATAAATGCAAAATTAGAACAACTCCAAACAGGTAGGGATGGAGTGTGTGTGTGGGGGGGGGAGGTCACATATTACAGCAGTGTTTCTAACAGAAAGGTTTTGAGATCACCCTCCCCCCAGACATAAAAGGTAGTAACATTTCAGCCTGGAACCTTGGGGTAGACTAACTTACACCACCTAGATTGAGAACCTATAAGCACAAATATTTGGTAGTGTCCAGTACAGTTAAGACTGAAGAGCAGTTTCTATAATAATTCTCTGTAAACTTTCCAAATTCACCTTTTGGGCTGATATTTTCTATTCTTGCTTTCTGCCTACAGATTTATATTTATTTTTCCCCAGATAGCATGAGCATAACTCTTTGATCAGCTTTGAATTCTTTTGTGAGTGGACTCAATACACCTTTTTCATTTAAAAAACAAACAAACAAACAAACCAAAAATAATGGTTTTTTTTAGACACAGTTGCACTCTGAAATTTGAAGCTTTGAGCACAGATATAGTCCTCTCTGCCTTTGCTTGATTTGAGATAAAATCTTTGGAATTAAAATATGGCCATGTGAAGACTTCACACTGATCAGGTGCAATAGAAGATTTCATTAAGTTTATACATGTTCACACAGCTATAAACACTGCATACATATGTTAAATACACAGTGAGTTGAGTTTTCCTTTATTGTCTTCAGATAATGTAAAGGCTCCTCTGGAGAAGCTTGTGAGCTACACATGCTAAAAAGCCGTGTGGAGAAATACAAAGCTTCATATTTCTCCTATTTAATCAGTGGGATTTTGGACAGGCTTCATTGGAAACAGGCTTGGTCTCTAAATGCACAAAGAAAGTGTTAATAAAATGTTAAGGTTGCAAGATCAAGCACTTGTCAGGAAATTCAAAAAGTTAAGGTTGGTCTGGCTACCTTCACTGTGCCATGTTGTCAATGTAACCCTTTGTTAATAATGTGTATTACCCTTTGTTATTAATGTAATTCAAAGAGCAGTTACTAAAAATAGACAGATGTACAACAAAATTGAGTTAAATCTCACTTGTTTTTGGCTTTTCCTGACTTTTGTGTGCTTGAGTTCAGAAATGTATTGTTTGATTAGCACATGGTTTTATTACATTTGTGCAAATTGCAGATTTGCATTTTTTGTGTATGTGCGTGTGTGTTTTTCTTCATTTCATTGATTTGCAGCAAGAACAGTAAATGTGTTACCTAAATCCAGTGTTGATGCTTTCTGAGTAACTAACTTAACTAGCCTACATCCAATGGATACTTTCATCAGTTCAGACACACAGAACAAGAACACTGCCTCTGTAGCTTCTTCACAGTCTGTTTCATCT
The DNA here is from genome assembly GCF_002925995.2 of Terrapene triunguis. Lineage (NCBI taxonomy): Eukaryota > Metazoa > Chordata > Testudines > Emydidae > Terrapene > Terrapene triunguis. Next base: position 11,254,805 of record NW_020664417.1, on the reverse strand, counting down.
TCACTCAGTAAAATTTCCAGCATTTAGGTTTCTAACATTTCAGGCAGGATGCTTCCTAGATGAGGCATTTGCTTCCTGGAGAATTACACCCACATAGCTTTCATTCTTTCTAATGTTTCAACCAACATACAATATCATGAACTTTATTAACAAATTCAAATTCAAAAACAATTTCAGTTCAAGAAAGCTGTCCAAGTTTGTTTTGCCCATTTCTTTACATATGAGGATATCTACAAAGACACAGATTTTGAACAATGGATTTTAAATGTGTGTGTGTGTGTGTGTGTGTGTGTGTGTGTATTTGTATGTGTATCTATTTTATACCAAAACAGATTAGCAGATTAGTGAGAAAATAAAATGGAAGAGCTTTTTAAGAAGCTTTTGGGCTCTGATTGTGGGGATCAGTGGAACAGATCTCAGTTTCAGAATTTTTCATAGTGGTATTAGCATAATGACGTCTTATTGGCCTGCTGCACTGTACTTCAAATAGATTAAACAACTTTCCCATATTTATAGACATCTGGTGCCAATGTGTTGCAGTAAAACTGAAATGACTAAATTTACATCAAAGTTGCTTATTTTGAACTAGGATTTAAAGATTTTTATACAAAACTTTTCCTGGAAATAAATTGGAGACCCAAACATAGAACAATGGGAGAGTATGCCTAGACCTTTTAAAAATAAATAAATAAAGGCCATATAAATACATAACAGCTTTGCAATACTACCAGGGAAATACACCATTTCAGGAAGAATATCTACTCCTCTGCCCTTAACCATGACGAATGATAGTAATGAAAAACGTGTTTTTTCTTATCTATGGACAAGTAAAATTTTGTATGTCTGGTGTGTGTGTGTGTGTGAGAGAGAGAGAGAGAGTAATATAATGCATAACAAAGAGGCTGAATTCCCACTTTACATGGAAAACTTAATTCAGTCTTCATTATGGAGCCACTACCTCTATAATAAGTAATCTCATTTTTTTACATGGACGGTACACCTCTGAAAGAAACTCAGTTGCAGCTTTTCAGATTTTAATTAAAATTATCTCCATATATTATGGATATTATTTATAAATTAGAACCCTCACAAATAGATGAAACTGTATTCATCTGTATGTAGGTCATTCAACATCCTTTTGTAACACTGGGAAGTTTCTCAGCAATAAACTTATATTCACTTTATTAACTTTCTAAATACTGGTCAAGACAGCTGATAATACATTATGTGAAATACTTCATTTTTTCCTTAGAAAATATAATTTAATAAAACCCTATGTTAAACTAGCTGGTTTTTTAAAAATAGCTAAAGAGTTTATTACAATTTGAGATTCTGGCACAAAGTCAGTCTGGAAAGGCTTTGAAGAAACTGAATGGGTAAGCCACTTAGAAATTCTCTCATATGTATCTAAAATGAATTTAAAATAAATAAATAAATATTATCCTCTCCTTATCCTTCATAGTATCTGATCTTGAAAGCCTTTTCTGTATGTAACTTCCATTGACTTCAGGGGCAGTTTGCACAATGAGAACTTGCAGTATTGGGCCCATTATATATATATATAAAACACCTAATTCAGAGCTAGATTGTTCCTAACCTCAATGTAGCCATGCAGGAAAGGCAAGATAGCTCAGTCCCTACATATCTATTTAGAGCTATATGTAGATCCAGGCCTTGGTGTTCAGATGAATGCAAGTACATATTCAAGCTTCCCCTGGGAGCAAGAGGGTGGGAACTGGGGGAAGTGGGCAGAGACCTAGTGCTATATTTTTAAATGTCTTTAGATTCTTAAAGATGCAGATAAGCAGCTAGTGATTAATTCGGCACATAGGCACTTTTGAAAATTCCACAAGATGCCTATTTGCATCTATAGGTGCCTAAATATATTTTGAAATCAAGCCTATAGAACTGTACACCCCATGTAATAGCCAGCACAACTGCCTGAATGCAAGGTGAGGAGTATGCTTCCTTTCTAGTGCAATGAAGGGTCATGGGAATGATTGTGTTTCTCACGGGCAAAATGCAGCCCAGGTAGGGCTTGGTGAAATTTGTCATGCAAAACTTTATTTTGCCAAAAAACACAGATTTGGATTAGATGAAACCATTTGCAAATTCAAGTCAATTTTGGCAATTTTTTTCAGTCAAAAAACAATTTAAAAAGTCAGAAATCTGGATTATTTTCTTTCAGAAAGACAGTTTGTTTCAGAATTTCCCTCAATTTCATATTTATTTTAAAAAAATTAAATCTAAAAAACAAATATTCATTTCGGGACTATGGAAACAATTTGGTCAGCACAAAATGAATCTATTCTTTTACATTTTGGCTCACAGAAAATTTTGAAACATTCTCATTTCAGCTTGACCCAAAATATATTTAATTTTTTTTCCAGACCTGCACCTGAACTGGTTATTCAGTTATTTGGAGTGCAGAGCTCCTCCTGCGGCAATGCAGCTACATGCCGCTTTTTACTATCAGCTAAGTGCTACAAACACAATCTAGACCTAAATAGTGCTCAGTGACCATTGTTCTACATGAAGCTCTCCCACTGCACTCAATAGAATTATTTTGTGTGGACTGATAGCGGGATTAGTTATGGTAAAAAATGAAATGGATGTATGCAAGTACATATACAGTACAGAGTTCATGGAACAAGGCCAATCATGGAGATGTATGAAATCATTTTGATATGGTTATTTTAAAAAATTGCATACAAAGTGTGAATGAGGTTTAAGTAAATAAAAAGCACTTCACTAGTCTATTAAAAAAGAAAAATGTGATTTTTTCCCCCCAAGACTAAAAACAACCTTATTTTACAGTATATATCTCACTTTAAAGAGAGCTTTAGAAATAAAGCAAAACCAGTTCCAGGAAGGGCAATCACTTTCTTGCCTTAAAAGCAGCAACAACAAATTGACAGACTTCTTCAAATGAAATATACTTCACACATTTCATTACTAAAATAGCCCATTTTTCATAAAACTAACAAGGCATGTAGGTGACTAAAGTCCCATTACCTAAAGCTAAAGAAACATCCTACTGCTGTTTCTTTAAATCAATAGTTATTTTCTGTGCTTTTTTGTGATTTTTATATATACATTTTAAAAAGGATCCCAAGAAGTTTTTGTAAGTTGTACAAATAAGCTAGAAATATGTGTAAAATGTGTTTAACAAGCCTATTTTGTTAGACTTATGAAATAAACTGATGACGTTAGGGCTCAATCCAGGTAGCATTCTGTGCCTGGAACTCTCACTGAAAGCAGTGAGAGTCTTGTGTGCATCAATAGTATGGCAGACTCCGTACAAATGATCTGCATGTCTCTATTTAATAGCAATTGCCATTGGAAAAAAAGGAAAAACAAAAACAACTTCCACCACTTTGGGGTCAGATTCTGTCACTCTTACTCATGCTGTGACATATACTCAGCACTGACAAGGCTTTCAGAATCTGGATCTAAGGGCCTGATCCAAAGTCACAGAAGTCAATGGGAATTCCATGTTCTATTGACATCAATGGGCTAATAACACAAAATTCTATAATTTCGATTCAGTATTTGACAGGCAATAATTAGGAAATATAGAAGGAACAGTACAGTAGAGAATGTAAAAAAGAAAACATCTTACTAGATTTTACACTTGTAAATGATACTTCAACTCTGTGGACTTGAAAGTAAAGTTAAACTTTACTTTTCAAGGCTTTTCTTTTCAAAAAAGTTTTTTATATATGTATGAATCTGTGAGATAACATTTCAGTCTGTTGAATTATTAAAAAAGGTAAAAACAATATGGACAGGCTTGATCCTGCTCCCAATGAAATCATTGGTCAATCTCCTATTAATTCCAATGAGAATAGGGTCAGTCTGAGAATGTGCCATGTTCCTACTCCAAATCTCTTTAATGTAAAAAAAGAAGAAAAAATAACGGCTCAGCCAACTCTATGCCTTTGTGATTTGTCTTTTATCAAAAACCATTTCTAGCCAAGATGAAAAGATATATATATATTTGCTTAGGTTTGCACAAAATTATGTCAAAGAAAGATGTGTGTGTTAGGAGTTTGGGATGATTTCCTTAGAACAGTTATCTTCAGTTACATTACATCTTACATTTCAAAATGTACAGACACCCAGTGTTCTTTTTAACAACATATACAGGTGAGTTTATAGATCCTTTATAAAAGGTGTTGTGATACCAAATTAAAAACCATAGAAATAGAATCAAAATAATGGAGATTGATATATACTTTTGATAGTACATAGTCAGTGCTCATTCTGGTAAAACTGACAGCTGCATCTTTGGCATTGAAAATTCAGTACAACTTCTAAACAAAATGTTGTTTCTTACAGCTTTAAAAATAACAAAAACAAACAACAACAACAAAGAAAAAACAGGACTGACCAAAATACCAAAATTGGGGAAATATTATTAAAGATTTATTTTTTTTTAGCAAGGATAACTTAGGGACCCTGAATTACCTTCTCACTTTAGTGTATGGTTTGGACTATATGAATCCATTAAAAATCAACTAAATTGTACCACATTTTTCGGAAAATTATATATAATATAATATATATATATTTTATATTTATTTAGAAGCTTTGAAATAGTACAGTAAACACTTTGCAACACGTGTATAAACTACAGAATGTCTTTGATATTTTGTGGGTCTGCAGATTAACAACATTTTTATGACCCACAGGTGAAAAGATTATGATCACAATCTCTCTTGTAAAGTTGGGATAGTTTGGGGAACACTTGATCACACAAAAATAATATAAAACAGTCAAGTTTAAAACAGTGATATTGCATTTATAATGCACATTTCTTTTATCTGCACGATTGGCTTCTTGTGGTGAATATAAACATCTAAAGGGCTCAGTGACATTTTGGAGAGAGAAAGATATATAGTGCTGTAAACAGGCACACACTGATCAGAAAGGCAAGATCAGTTGCCTCTGAAGTTTCTACAGTTCCACACATTTCAACTCATTTCTCAGGCCTGCTGAGAGCAATTAGGTCCTATTGTTGGCCATGATGTCTCCAACAGCACACAAATCTTTCAGTTACATAGAACTGGATGGCCAAGATAATGAAGTTGAAAAGTTGATGCTTTTTGTTGGTCGACTTTTGTGCAAATCATGCTGCTTCAGGTAAGTCCTGTAGAATTGACTAGCATATCCTTTTCCGCGCTGCAGGAAAGAAAGAAAGACACTTCTGAGAAAAAAAAAATCAGTCTCCAACACTTCTTTGTTTTAGTATTTCTTAACATGTAGAGAAACAATCAAAACTTGTGACAAACTGTCACTTGGAATTCCCACTGTAGCAAACAGTTTAATGGTGAATTGCTTTTCAGAGAACAGTCTTACTGCGGTTTGATATTCTGAAAACCAAACGTCGCATGCTGTTTTATTATCTGTCTAACATGTCATGGCAAGTATTCCAATGTGCCTTTATACAATCGGTTTATGAATAAGGCAAAGAGTCACACTTGCAGGTTCACTATTATTGATATTTCCAAGTCAAGTTTTTTCTAGTTCATCTTTTTATTTGAAACAAGACCTAGAATCTCCAAAAGAATCTGAAGCCGACTTTCCTTCCCTTTCAAAGAGAATCATTATCCTCATCACCAACTGACCCTTTAGTCTGGTTTGACAGAGAGATGAAAAAAATATGCATTAGTTCTACAATTTGAATCCAAACATTTATTGTCATGCTGGAAATTGAACTAGTGTTATATGTGTGAAACAGGTCAATGCATTAGCAAACCAGTATCCTAATCCGGCAGCTGTGGTACCTATATTAGCTCCAGACACTGGCTATTTTAACTGTAATTGGGAGCAAAGTTAACAAATGACTTGTACTAGCATTCAGAGTCAGATTCTGATCTCAGTCACACTGATGCTGATAAGAAATGGAACTGGCTCACTGGATTGAAGTCTTGATTTTTTTCTAAAGGATTTCATGATAAATTCAAGTTTTAACCTAAACTTCAAATTGGCAAAGTCTGATATAGAGGAATCAAAGATTAGTCCATTCATGGAAGTGAAGTGTTACAATTAAAGTAAAAGAAATCTTCCTAACTTTATAATGATTTCATATATGTAAATCACATAGACCTATCCCAAGTCTCAATTCTTTTTTTTTTTAAAGACACCGATTAGGTTCACCTAACAAATACTGTAAATCAGTACAATATAATTCACAGTGAAGTTAGATTATTTATGGGGAAATCTATTAGCATATGTATTATGTATTCATCTAATCTAGTCTTCCGACATAGACTATCGTCTGGCACTCATGATTTACAAATATAAGAATGAAGTCTATTCAGTATATCATCCTATCAGTTCAACACAGGAAACTACCAGATCTGTTATTAACATTAAAACTAAACCAAAATAAGAAATATGGGTTTTTTTGTGACTATGAATTGTAAAGATTTTTTTCACTGGCAAGATGCATCAAAACAGATAAACTAATGAGATACTTTTCTAATAAATATTCACCAACATTACTAGTGTATATTTGTTATAAAACTATCTATTTTGTGTCTGTTCTGTTGCAGTTGAACGGGGGGGGGGAGGACTTTACAATTCATATTAACCACAACAAATAACAATAAAAAAAGAAATTTTTATTTGGCTTTAGTTTTGTAGGCCTGTGCTTTAGAATGTAACGGTCCTGACTGTGTCTTCTGCTGTAATAGAATACTGTAATAATTTGTGTGTATATTGTATGATGTTGCACTAGATAGATAGATAGATTAGATATTACTCTCACAGCAAAATGACTGACCAAGTATTCTACAATTGGTTAATAACATAGTAAAAGCACCCCAACTGGTTAATAACTTTGATTGGTTAATAATTAAATTGCATAGTATTTTAATATGTGCTGCAAAGAGCCACAGGAGACACATTAAAGAGCCACCTTACAGCTCCTGATCCTCAGAGTATCATTGCGGTATCCAGTAAACTCAACAGAAGCTCACACCATGCACAAAACTGTCAGATTCTAAGTACTGGATTTCACATCCTTAAATAAATAAATAAATACCATATATATTTCCTTTAATCTTCAAAGCTCTTTATAAACACTCATATATTAATCTTCACAATATCCTGGTAAAATAGGTAAGCACAGTAGCCCCGATTGCCTGCCACTATTGAGAAAGCCATGGAAGGGGACAGATATGCAGGAAATCACAACTGGGATTCCTGTCATGCATTCCCTTAAGACAGTTTAATTTGAAGCCCTGTGGAATTTGCAGGGGATGCACCCCTACAAACCCACATCAGGGACAACTGCTGCTCTATTAAGGTCTATTGCCTTTATTTCCTATCTGGCAGTGTGAGTGCACTGGAATCAGGCCATTGTAATCTAGGTCTCTCAGAGCACACAATATGACCTCTCTGTTTGCCTAGGCTTTCCTTAGAAATGTGCATGTTTGTAGTAGCTGGCTGGTGACGTCTTTGCCTTACCTTGTGTCAGTGTGTAAATTTTCTTATTTAATTACTATTTTTAATTTATGTGCTTACACTACAATTAGCCCATTTTATAACACTAAGTACATATCTGTAATGTCTGTGCCTTGGGAAGCTACAAGTTCCTTACCCAAGTCTTTCCTGGTCCCAAAACCTAAGAGAACCGTTCCACATGGAACACCAGCAGAAACAGATTTACTGGATTCTAAGTGTGGTGATCAAACCTACCTCCTGCTCATTGTTCTGCAAAGGTGTCTGACTAGAAATTCATGTGCAGATAAATTTGTCTGACCCTGTATTATCCTTGTTTACAGATGGGGAAACTGAGTCAGAGAGCTAAAATGGGAAGAAGGATGGTCTTGTGGTTAAAACAGAAGGCAGGAAGCCAAGACATCTGGAGACTATTCCTGGCTCTGCTAAAGATTTTCTGTGTGAATTTGGGAAAAATCACCAAACATCTCTGTGCCACTATTTCTCCTTATGTAAAATAGGAAAGCAATCTTATTTCCATCTCATAGAGGTGCAACAAGGCTTAAATCACTATTCTTTAAAATCCACTTTGAGATCCATAGATAGCAAGCACTATAGAATTGGAAATTATCAAAAGCAAGGTAAGAACTGGTATAAAAACTCAAGAATTCCTGGCTCCCAGTCTTTATCTCAGACAATACTTCTTTCTTCATCCCCATTTAACTGTTCTTGTACTCTGTTCTCATTAATGAACTCTGAAATATAGTGTAGTATAAAACTTTATATATACAGCCACTGGGAATGATGGTTTTTGGTTACAAATGTTGTAAATTAGTAAAGTTTAATAATGTTACTACCATACTTACATGAGTTCAACTCTTTAATAAGTGTCTTGGGGGTAGAAGGAGAAGGAGGACTAAATAATCAGCACAAATAGAAAGCCATTTTAAAATATGTATTTTTCTTATTAGCATACTTGTGTGATGGGGTGCATAAAGATGAAGGTGGAGTTTAAAAGGAAGCCAGACAGCTCAGAAGAGGGCTGACAAGGCAGGAAGAAGGACCTGAGAAAGGATGTTGTGACAGTGCCTCTGAGGAAAGAAGTTCCTACCTGCTGAGCCCAGACAGACTAAAGGTGCAGTAAACACCTTTTCTTCAGTAACTTTTGCTACAGACTGCAAAGCTTGGACTATAGAATGAGGGGTAGGAAGTGGCCCAGGGAAGGTATCTGTAAGGCATTCCTGGGTGCCTGCCCTTTGGTAACCCTCACAGGACCCTGGGCTGGACCCTGTGCAGTGGGAGGGCCCGGGGGCCCCCTACCAGCCCTACTCTGTCTTAAAGAGAAGCTGACCCCCTAGCCACTATGTGATGCTTCCATCATGCACCAACCATCACAACTTGCATGAAGGGTACTTCAAATATTGTTATAGATCCATAATCTATGTTATTTTGGAGGTAGTTGTCCTTCTCCAAAGGGCAAAGGTTTTGAATGTTACTCTGAGAGTATATAATATGGAAAATTTATAATAGATTTAAATAAAAATTGGAAGCAGAGTACAGCAGCCTTACATTAACATTTATTCTTCCATTAATATGCATGCATACCTATCCCATTAATAGTTACTTATAGAGATTGAGGAAAGAAGACACACAAAAGACTTGGTGGAAGAAGAAGAAATGAAAAGGGAAGAAAAATAAGATAATAGGAAAAATAAAAGAAAAAATACAATAACTATAATTAACAATTCTGGCTTACAAACAACAACAGAAATATATTGAACAAAACAGAAGATCTATCAAGATACATTTAAAAGAAACCTTTCCATCACAAAACCTCACCCTTGTACTCTTTTCCCACTGCCTGCCCTTTTGTCTGTTTTCTCTCATCTTGCCAAGGAATCACTTAGGTCTGGATTATAGCTAGATTCTAGGTGGGTTATGAAGAGGGGGAAAGGTACAAGGAGCATTCCTTACTCTAATAACTCCCAAACAGGGACTTGCCACATTTGCAAACCTTGCACTTCTCTGAACAGAAGAGTAGTCCTGTTAAGCATTGCTAGCCACCCTAGAAGGACAGGAAGGAGGCAGGGCCGTGACCCTGCAGCCTCCCTTCACAATGGCCAACAGAGAGGGTCAGCTGCAAAAGGGAGTGCATGTTGTACCTCTTTTATGGCATAGCTGCAGTCATGCCCACCCTATGCACTGACAGTGCCAGAAAAAATCATGGCATAATACCTGTATCAGTGTGACCCCATACTTCCCCCATGCTGGGGCAGTAGCTTTAAGATCGAATTGAGCCCTTACATTGAAAACTCTTCAGGGAAGGGACCATATAAAATGCCATGCATACTAACGCTGCTGTATAAATATTAGTGCTACTGCTACCAAGAGGAGGAAGAAAAAAAAATCTCTTCAATCAGAGACACCCATGTAACCGAAAAACAGAAAGGAAACAAGGCAGCACTATACATGCTATATTTACTACCTGAGGGCTAAATTAACCTTTAGTGTGGAGTTTAAGAACAAAGGTTTTTATACTCCTTAACCCTACATAGCAGCTGTGCAGGAGATTGCCATCTGGGCTGCCATGCAAGGGCACAATCCCATGCACTGTAGTATTTGTCTCCATGCCTTTCTAGATGAGGTAAGCACAGATGGTCACTTTGGGGGGTAAGGTGGGTATTTCTGCCATAGGAAAGAAAAAAGCAGTCATGGGACTGTGTGGCAGACCTCCTCAACCTCCTCACATTCCATTCACAAAGAGCCCAAATACTCAGGCATTATACAGGTACAGCAAATTTCTTCCACGGATAGTATAAGAGTCCTACATCATATTTACATTATGTTTATCTTGATTTTCAATTTGCATTATTAGTTGTCTTGAACTGTCTTTATATTTCTATAGTTTGTTTGCATTATTACATGTTTTAAACACAGAGAGTGATATCTGGCACTATCAAACTCCCATTGATTTTGACAGGGCCAGGATTTCACCAGGGATGCTGGGGGGAATGGATTACTCAGATGACTAGCAATATATATCTGCTCTGTATTTCTGGTGCAAAGTTAGCCCAGTTTGTTAGTGATTACAATTTATCTGATGGTAGCTTGGTGCCCTATATGAAAAGAATTGGCAGTCTCAGTCTAGTAATTAGTGGGCAAGTGTCCACATCACAAAACCAATCCAAATGTCCCTTTTTAAAGAGCAGACAAGGAGTGAATGGGAATGTGGAGTGAATTACAGTACCACAATCCAACACCCTTTGTGGTGGTTTATTCAGATAAAGGATGAGATGCATTGCCGGGGTGGGGATGTGGGAAGGGGAAGATTACACTCCTGCTGCCCATGTTAAAGCTGTTCTGTGGACAGAGAGTGTTCCAGTCACCAAAGCTGTCAATCCAATACATTTCACAATCCATATAGTCATTTTAAATATGTAATATTTAAAGAGAATTTTTAAATGATTACTAATGATATCTTATAAAAATGCCATTAAAAGACATTCCAGATATTTCTTAATGGGATACTGTCAGTCTTGTGCAGTCCCCAAATCAGTAGTTCGCAAATGTGAAGATGACATTTTCCCAAATATTCTTTCCTTACTGATTAATGCAGAGAGGAAGTTTTTTTTTTTTCTTTAAAGAGCTTAAATGAGATGTTTTGTGCTCCATGCATACATCTGTACATTTGCATGTTTGTTTTTAAAGTTCAAAAGTCACAATTTAGGGGATTTTATTTTGCTTAAAAACTTTCTCTGCATGACAACAATGTGTTGCAAAAAGGACTTTGGAAAAATACTCATTTTCATATCTAGAAGGAAAAATCAACCAAGTTCACCCATGTTGTAGCTCTAGTGAAGTGAGTAGAATAACATCAGGGCTCGATAACTTCTTAGGGCTCCATTGTGCCATTTAGATACAGTTCACATAGTAAGAAGTGGTATAAAGATACAATGGCCCAGAGGTATTTAGGTGTCTATCAGCCTCTTTAGGCACTGAATTCCATTGATTAGGTGCCACTGACATTTTCAAAATTGCTGCTCAACTGCTGCCTGATCCTGTACACACCTAAGTTCCCTAGATGCCTACGTTTCTGATGGTCAGCATTCACAAAGCTGCCTATAACCTGATGCTACCCCACAACTAATGAGCAGCTCAGAGCCCTGGCTCAAGCCAAAGTCTGGAAGCCCTGAACTACAATTCTCAAATGAGACGGGGGACTGCCTCTCTCACAAGTGGGGACTGACCTATAGGCATGCTCTGAGCATGCCTAACATCTGTTACCTGCCAACCCCGCAGCAGGATGGCCAGATGCAGGCCACTGATGATTGGGGAAGCAGCACAGAACCTGCACCAAAGTCAGTCCGGGAACAGGGAAACGTAGGATGCGTGAGAGAGGTATCAATCATGAGCAGCAGACAGAGAGAGATAAATGGGTTTGATTGCTAGGGGATGAGCTACCTAAG
>NW_020664417.1:11234604-11242490 GCF_002925995.2 Terrapene triunguis | reverse complement strand
CCTCACTTCTTCGGATGCATCCGAAGAAGTGAGGTTTTTACTCACGAAAGCTTATGCCCAAATAAATCTGTTAGTCTTTAAGGTGCCACCAGACTCCTTGTTGTTTTTGTAGATACAGACTAACACGGCTACCCCTTGATACTTGAGCCTATTGAGAATTACTTTGATACTGATATTACCTCCTCTCCCCCCACTCCCCATTAAAAAAGGGCATATCACTTGTCTAAATACAAGAGGGTCACTTTGCAGTGATTTTTCCTACTAGAAATTAATTTTGAAATCTGCACCAACACCTAAATGGATGATCAACTTGTTTTTAAAGTTTGTTGTCCAAATTCTATATTGACATACACTCAGTCAACTTGACTAGCTTCAGTGTGGGATTTAACAGCACATGTTTTAGGAAATTTAATTTCCTCATTTTTAATATGCTTCTGAGTTCTAGGCCCTACAGATACACTGACTACATTGGGGAATGTACGTGCATGTCTGTGTGGACTAATGGACCATTCACATTTCCATTTTCATTCCCAATCTTAAAAAAGAAAAAGAAAACATTCAATTACCATAGTTCTGAGAATAAAATCCTCAATATTTTGCTACATTGAGGGCCATTCCAACAATTTGCCACACAGTGCAGACTTGAGGTACCATACTCCCCCACTCCATACTTAGAATACTTAGTGTGATAAGATACTGGTATTTGATGGCAGATGCTGCCTTTGTAATGCAACTCCTGTATGATAATAAGATTTTAGCCATTTCTCTAATGCTTATTTTTAAGATTTCAGTACTGCTTGGCTTTTGCTGGTCCTTTGTCCAGAAGGAAATTTCACTTGCTATGAATTAGATCTGATTCAATAAAGTGTTTAAGCACCGTTCAGGGCCATACTTAAGCAGGTGCTTACCTTTAAGGATTGACTTCAACGTGATATAGGTGCATGGTTACATTTAAGCATGTGTTTAATAGGGATGTTTTCCTGAATTGAGTCCTGGCTGTTTGTTGCTACCAGTGTTCTATGGCATGTATGGTACTTCTGTGTGTACTTGATTTTCTGTGCTAAATGCTGAGGAATTTTTTTAACTACCAAGTACAGCCTGGTGGCAAAATATGTCAGATTTGATTAATCTTCTAGTTGTCTTTACTGTGGAAATTATGCCTTCCAGATACTACTGGTGAATGCAGAGAACAGTCAGCTATTCTCTACAATGGACCAAAGAAAAGTGAAAGCCAATGTTCTGACTAGAAGTACCAACCAGTAGCAATTTTTTCTTCTCTGTTGTACTATAACCATAATATCTTCTGATAACATGGTAGATAATACACACAGCATCATTGTCTTAGAGACAGAGAGAATCATAGAATATTTCAGACTTGAAGACACCTGAATAGGTAATCTATACTCATGCATTCTGGTGGGACTGATTTCATTATTCCTCAACCATTCCTGATACATGGGTGTTATATCTAGCATTGAACATCTCCAGTGAGGGTAATTCTAAATTGTCTATTGGCAACCTATTCCATTGCATATGTGTCCTAATCGCTAATTTACATTTTCCCTGCTTCATCTTAAACCACTCATTCCTTGCTGTACTCATTGACTAATGACCATAATTGATCCCTATCCTCTTTGTAACAGCTGTTTATATATATATATATATATATATATATATATCTTTCATTTCCCTCTCAATCTCCGTATCTCTAGATTCATTAATCCCCACTTGCTTAGCCTTTCGTCTCTCTTATTTTCAAAATAATTCAACATTTTCACTGCACATTTCTGACATCTATGAATATTTGTCTTTTTTTAATTGAGAAACCTGAAACTGAACAGAGCACTTTGATACAATATTACACCAGCACTGCATTCCTGTCTTGTGCCCCATTTAACATTTACTATAACCTTTGGTGCTTTTCTGAGGTAGTATAATCTGGCTGGTATTCTTTTATCTAAGCATTTTATTTGTCCTTCTTAAATGAAGCTTCAGTTTTTACTGAATACCATACTTTCAAATTTCTGCTAGTCCCTCCAATTTACCAAGATTACACTGTGTTTATTATATTCTAGAAAGCATTTGTAATGCTCTCCAAGATTCTATTGTTCAAAAATATGATTATCACATATCTCCACAGTATCTTCCAAGTCAATAATGAGTCTAGAATAGGCCACTTCAAGATACTACAAATATCCTCTCCCTAGCTTGAAATAAGCCCATTATAACAACAATTACTGCTTTTTGTTATTTGTGAGCTAGTTTTTTAAAACTCACCCTTCCTTTTTGCACTCAAAGTTATGTGCGACACATTTAGATGTCATGTGAGTGTGAAATTGCTGTCATTTAGATGTCATATGAAAGCATAGCCAGGTAGTTGAACTGCATGTACTTAAGAGTTCAAAGGTCCACGTGAAATATTGCAGAACCAGGAAAGAAGGTTGCGTTGAAGCACTGTTCATCATCAGTCCCTCTTAATTGACTCCATATCCATCATTATACATTACATTATTTCAGCTTACTGATGAAAATGTCATGTAAAACAATAGGAAACTCTATATCAAGAAGATACGCTTGACCACATTTCTGAATTTTTGAAACCAGGATTCTGGATTGCACACCACAGATCTGGACAGTACATATTGCATGCTTAAATACTACAATAGAATATGTAAAACTGGCAATTATGTGTACATTCAAATACAGGTTTTACTCTTGCAACTCATGCATGCACACATTTTGCAGGTAGAATTTAGAAACATGTTTTGAAGACTTGCTTCACTATGTTGCCTATATTTTCTGTAACCAATAAAGATCGTTTTCCTATCAAAGAAATAAATTAAATTAGTTTAGTCTAATTTGGTTTTCATGAATCCACATTGCTCACCACTCATCATGTTATTTTACTCTTGGTGCTTACAAACTGAGTCTGACTGCTTTATTCATTTTTTTCCCAGCAATTTACCAGGAACTGAAGTTAAACTTAATGGTCTAATTACCTGGGTCTCCCTTTCCCCTTTCTTAAAACAAGTTACTATGTGTGTCATTTTCCAATCCTCTGAGACCTCACTAGACTGCAGTGACTTCTGAAAACAAATTAACTATATTCACAGTAGCTTCATGCCAGCAGCAATCCCCATTGCTAGCATGAATCTCTTGGTATGGTCAGTGGCTGACATGTGAGAACAAAGTTGAAGCACAGTCTATGGAGAAGTGGGCTTGTCAGGTAACAATGTGGTACTGGACATTAGAGCGTTCATGTGTAAATGTCAAGATATCAGTCCAGTTACTCCTGAGGACTGCTTTTCCTTGCCTTCCCTCCCCACCCCTCCCCACCCCAATTATTTATCATGTTCTTTAAACTGTTGTCCTCTTTCCTTCCCTCAGGGGAAAAAAACAGTTGGGAAAGGGGATGTGCCTTTACAAATGAAAGTGGAGGAAGGAGAAGCAGAGCCTTTTAGAGGGTGTTTTCAAGGTTTTGCTGTATATAGAACAGTGAGAAGACAAGCAAAGGAACAGGAGCTAACTAGTGTGGGTGTATGAAGATCATTTTGCCCTGGAGTGAGCTGTGAGCAAGAACCACTTGGGGTCCTGCCTCCATTGTGGAGTGCATATGTTGAAGCTGTGGTGAGGAGAATCTACTTTGAACAGAGCCAGGGGGAGGAGCAAGTTCTGTTCCGCACTCCAGTGTCAATCACCAGAGAAAAGGACAGAGGCAGTGGGCCTTCATAATGAATGTGATGCTAGCATTGACTTCTATATAACATTGCATGCCTACCGTGAGTAAAATTTTCAAAGCCACCTAAGTGATTTGGGAGCCTAAGTACTGTTGCCGAAGACACTTTTGAAAATGAGACTGACTGCTAAGTCACTGAGATGCTTTGAAAATCTTACCCTATGATGACAGACACAGCATTCTCAAAAATAAACGACAATGTATTCAGCAGATTTTTTGTTAGTTTCTTTAATACTTTAGTGTTGGTGATTCAGAAGATGACACTCTATTTTCTGATGGTCTGGCTACACTGCAATTAAAACCCCAAAGCTAAGGAGTTGTTTTACTGTGGTGTAAACATTTGGGCTCGAGCTCTGAGACCATCACACCTTGCAGGGTACTAGACCCCAGGCTCCAGCCTGAGCCCCAATATCTACCTCACGGTTAAACAACCCCTTAGTCTGAGTCAGCTGGCATGGACCAGCCACACATTTTTAACTGCAGTGTAGACATACCCTGACACTACTCAACCACTGTTCTAAAATGGTGTGTGTGTGTTTGGGGGGCCAGGGCGGGGAGGAAGCTATCTGCTGTCTTTCAGTGAGATGTAAAAAACAAGATTCCAACAACTTGATATAAAAGAGCTCATGGCACCTTTCATAAAAGTATGGGGGTAAATTCAAGAAACCTGGTCAAATTCAAGTTGCCTGCCTCACAACAAATCCCTCTTTAAACCAAACAGAAAATTTATTCTTTACTTTTTGCCCTAAACTGTTGTGAGTTGCTGATATTTGTGGTATTTCATCCCAGAAGTGGCTGCATTTCAGTGGTGGAGAAAGTGTTCCCTATACTTCAGGGGTTCTCAAACTGGGGGTCAAGACTCCTCAAGGAGTCGCAAGGTTATTACGTAGGGGGTCGCGAGCAGTCGGCGTCCACCCCAAACCCTGCTTTGCATCCAGCATTTATAATGATGTTAAATATATTAAAAAGTGTTTTTAGTTTATAAGGGGGGTCGCACTCAGAGGCTTGCTATGTGAAAGGGGTCACCAATACAAATGTTTGAGAACCACTGCTATACTTACTATTGCATTCCTCGCTATTTTATAATATAGAGGGATACTATGAAGTTCTGTCTAGTGTCTTAGCTATATAAAAAGACTCAGGTAAATATTGCCTAAATAAGGCAGCTAATATTCCTGGTTTAGAATGGAAAATTGAATGAGTCTCTCATTTTTCTTCATGTTAAAAAGATGGCACAATTCAATTAAAATAACGTCACTCAAGGGTAAATTTTATTAGGCCATATTAAAATGAACATATTCAGTTATTTCTGCATTTTCTAAACGTTTCGTTCTTGATTTTGCCATGTGACTTATCCATTTCCTCTCTAACTATTATTGCATTAGATACCCTGTTACCATTATTCCCTTTGAGACATGACTGCAAGAGGAATACAGTCACATGAAGAATATAAAATAGTGGAGAACAGGAGTTTTAAAAACATTACATAAGTTACTCAATAATGGCTGAGCAGTGAATGATCATGAGTAATTTATGTAGGGTCATAGAGTACTTACTGTAATCAGTGAATACATATCACCTCTCACGCTTACCTTATTCATTCCTATAACAAGATTTTTAAGTACTTTATTTTATTTAGAAATATAGCTTAAATTACTTTTAATGTCCCACAACAAATTTAGGCTGATAAGTTTTACTTATATAACAGCTTCTGTCTCTCAGCATTTTAAAAATGACAGTGGGAAATCCAAGAGTTCCTTGTAGTGCTTAGAAGAACAGGCCAAATGCACAATTGGGTTATGGGCATTAAAAGCTATCTATGCAACTCAGCCTCCAATTTTTGTGTGTGCAATTTTGCACGTGCAAATCATTTGCACATAAAAGCCTGGATCCTGAAATCTGAGTCATATTGGTGCCCAGGAAGAATTCCATTCACTCTACTGGGACTCCATGCCAATGTAAAGGGATCATCTTTACAGGTCAGATTACAGGATGAGGAGCAACTTTTTAGCCACCTTCGTGCACAAAATTATAGAATTTGCACATGCATAACTCACTCATGCATGCATATAACGTTTTACGTATACACATTCTTTTGCTTGCACACCCAAATAATAGTACTCGAACTTGTGCATTTCAGTGCAGACTTGTTTGAAGCCACCTTTGAAAAATTCAACCCTTACAGTCAATTTTTAGAAGTAAGACCCCAACTGCACATGCATTTTTGGTACATGTTTATATATATTTGATTGCAAATATGTACCACAATTTTACATGAAAATTCTGCATTTGCATGAGAAAAATCACAAGTTAGGGGCCCAGCTAATCCTTGTGCTACCAATATCTGCTTTGTTTGTACAACTGTGTGAGAAATTATAAGCGCATAAATGCACATGCAAAAATGGGTACAAGGCCACTATCCTCTCCTTTTAGAAATCAAGCACCTATTTTTTTTTCCCAAATGTTACTTTTTTTTTTTTTTTTTTTTGGTAATGCCACAATATTGGTGAATATATGGTTTGTTTGGTACCTATTTATTTTTATTATACTTTAAAGCCACTGTAAAACTATGCAAACGATTTTTCAGAAAGAAGGCATAACTACACAAAAAGAAAAGAAAATTCTGCTTTCACAGTACTGACCACATAAGAGCCTCACTAATTACATGATTGATTTTTAATTTTTCCAAAAAATACAATGGAATTCTTAATGAAATTTGTTTTTCCTAGATTTGCTTTTACCTTTTGTTGAAAAGTGTTCTGTGGTATATATGCTATCATGAAGTAACATTTTTCTTTGATACTAGGGACACCGAAATTCCAGTAAATAAATAAATAAATAAATAAAAAATCTTTATCAACACACTTTTATTCCTTGCAAAAAATCATCACAGGGCAGCGACTGACTCCGTGTAATGTTAAAAAGATATGGAACACTTTTTACTTCTGGGTCATTTATTCTAAACCGATTCAAGTTGATGGATAATGACTACATTTGGAAGGATCAGATTTTTAACAGTAAATGTCGGTAAACATTGCTATGCCCATACACACACAAACCAATAAAAATATATATATCCATCGATGATAATCAGAATTTCAGAAAACTAAAGTAATAAAAATGCTGCTTGAGAACTTATTAGAGTTTGATTTAAGGATATTTACTTTGTATATTTTAACATGTGATATTGACAATTTATGTTTTAACAGTTATAAAGCTTTAACTTTTGAATTTCAACATCTATTGTCGATAAATAATTATTGTCCGAGCCCCCACTGTCTGACCTCCCCCAGTTTCCCATACCTGTGAAAATTTAAATTGATAAAAATAAAAAATGCTTAAAAATAAACATTGACATTAACCATTAATATTATATTAAAAAAACCCTGAATTCTGCTAATCCTAATAATGGCTGTGGGAGGGAAAAAAAAACAACCATACCTTATTATTGTTCTTTGGCAGCTTGTTTGAGATTAGTTGATAATCCAGTTCCTAGGCAATCAGTTCTTCAAAGATATATGCATATACTTAACTTGATGCATAAGAGCAATTCTGTTGACTTCAATGGGAAGTTAAGCTACATGCATGCAAAGTTAAGCATGTACCTAAGTCTTTGCAGGACGGGAGCCCTGGAGTTCATACCAAACAAAATCATAACAATCGTGGTCAAAGATTATAAATGTAGGGAGACTCCAGGTCCAGGTTGAGGCACATTGGTGAATAGTGTAGCTAAGCTTG
This sequence comes from Terrapene triunguis, assembly GCF_002925995.2. Taxonomy (NCBI): domain Eukaryota; kingdom Metazoa; phylum Chordata; order Testudines; family Emydidae; genus Terrapene; species Terrapene triunguis. The sequence goes on along the minus strand of NW_020664417.1, from coordinate 11,235,016 downwards.
GTTAGTTCCTGCCTTACATTGCCGCTGTCCATGTTGTGCCTGTTCTGCTGCTGATAAGAAAAAATAATTCTCTATTGATATCAATTCACAACTCTCAGAAGCTCTCAAAATTATTTCTATCTATCTATCTATCTGTCAATCAAGGTTGACCCACAAGATACACAAACTTGTTTAAACAGGATGAAAGTCAATGCATTTTTTAAAATTAAGGGTCAAATTCTCAGCTGCTGGAAGTCAGTATGGCTCCACTGAACTCAATTAAACTATGCCTGTTTATACCATCTCAGGATCTGGTCCTAGGTGATTAGGAACAGGTTGATGGTCTAATCCAGGGATCGACAACGTTTGGCACGTGGCTCGCCAGGGTAAGCACCTAGCGGGCCGGGCCAGTTTATTTACCTGCTGACGCGGC
>NW_020664417.1:11119452-11234504 GCF_002925995.2 Terrapene triunguis | reverse complement strand
CGCCCCCCACTGGCCGTGGTTCGCCGTCCCGGGCCAATGGGGGCAGCAGGAAGCGGCGCGGGCGAGGGATGTGTTGGCTGCGGCTTCCCGCCGTCCCCATTGGCCCGGGACGGCGAACCGCGGCCAGTGGGGGCCGCGATCGGCCAAACCTGTCACGTCAGCAGGTAAATAAACTGGCCCTGCCCGCTAGGGTGCTTACCCTGGCGAGCCGCGTGCCAAACGTTGCCGACCCCTGGTCTAATCCCTTTGGTCTAGAAGCCCCAATGAGGATTGGGGCCCCATTGTGCTGGGTGCTGTACAGATATGTAGTGGGACACAGTCCTGGCCCAAGGAGATTAGACCACAAAAACAACAAACATCTATTAGCAGAAGAAGAACAAAGGTTTAGAATTAGAGCTGGGGGGAAAATGCAATTCTCCCCATCCCAATATTCATTCAAATTTTTAAATGAATTTGCTCTAGCCCATGTTCAGGATTTGATTTCTGTGACCCTTCACATGATCAAGTTTTAATAGGAAAGATGTTTGCAGAAAGTCAGTTTCAAGTCTATGCCTGACTACTTGGGGAAAATGAATTTTTAAATTTGCATGCACAAGTATTCAATTTAGTAAAGCTTGTGCATTCATCCAATCAGAAATGAGTAAAGGGCCCTGTGATTTATTGCCTGAGTCACAACTAAACAGCACAGCGTGAATTTCAAATATTTATGATAAATCTACACAGTGAAAATTTTGAAAAGATATTAATCAAATAACCTAGTATAACAAAGGAATTTGAGGATATCCTGATCTGCTCATGGATGTTCCATTAGCATAAAAATAAGGTAAATTCACAGGAACATAGGAATTGCTATATTGAATAAATTCAGTGGTTCAGCTAGTCTGATGTCCTGCCTCTGACACAGGCCCGTTCCAGATGCTTTTGAGGAAGGTGAAGAAAAACCTATAATGGAATAATCTGCTCATAGGAGATGTTTCTTCTGAACCCCTTTGAAACATGAGGATTTATATCCTTTCTATATCATCATACTTTCTAATGTAATTGCTGATGTTCTCATTTATCCATACAAATGTCTGATACTACTTTTAAATTCTACAGAGTTCATGGTTTCAATTACATCTCATAACAATGAGGTTAACTGTGAATTGTATCAAAAGTAAGTCCCTTTTATGAATTTTAAATTGATTGTTTTGCAGTTCCTTTGTTGCCCCCTCATTCTCTTGTTATAAGAAAGGGTAAATGGGACTGCTTAATTTACTTTCTCTGTATCATTTATTATTCTGTATTCCTCATGTTCCCTTTCACATCTTCCCTAAACTAATCAGTACTAATCTTCACCCAGAAGTATATTCATGCCTCTAATCATTATGTTACGAGTTTTTCTGTGTTTGGTTTTTGTGTGTTATTTTTCAATTGGAGTGACCAGAACTGAACACAGCAATAAGGTGAGAGGGTATGATGAATTTACATAATGGCATTATAATATTTTCAGTATATTTTCTATTTCATTATTTGTACAACGTAGCATTTTCTTTACTGTTTTAACTACCAGTGCACATGAACCAGATACTTTTCATTACATTGTCCTCAGTGATATTAAAGTCTTTTTTTCTCAGTGGTAACAGTTAATTTATAATTTATAAAGGTACAATAATAGTTCAAATAACTCTTTCCAGTATATATTATGTTCCCATTCCCCTAGCTTTGCTAAGTCTCTCTGAAGTTCCTCACAGTCTACTATAGCAGTGGTTCTCAAGCTTTGCAGACTACTTTACCCCTTTCAGGAGTCTGATATGTCTTGCGTACCCCAAGTTTCACGTCACTTAAAAATTACTTACTTACAAAATCAGACATAAACATACAAAACAGTTTCACAGAACACTATTACTGACAAATTACTTACCTCCTCATTTTTACCATATAATTACAAAATAAATCAAATGGAATACAAATATTGTACTTACATTTCAGCGTATAGTATGTAGAGCAGTATAAACAAGTCATTGTCTGTATGAAATTTTAGTTTGTACTGACTTCGCTAGTCCTTGTTGTAAAACTAGGCAACTATCTAGATGAATTGATGTATCTCCTGGAAAGCCTCAGCATATCCCCAGGGGTACATGTACCCCTGGTTGAGAAACACTGTACTATAGTATTGACTAACCAAAATAATTTACTGTCATCTGCAAATTTCCCCCCCTCACTTTTCATCCCTTTTTCCACCTCATTAAATATATTAAGCAGTATGGGTCCCTGTACAGGCCCTTGTGGAACCTGATTGTTAACCTTCTGTTGGTGCTGAAAACAATCCATTTATTCCTAATAATTTTCTGTCTCTTAGATAGTTTCGAATGTGTGATAATACTTTACCTCTAACCCTGTGACTATGCTTAGTCACTTTAATAGCCTCTTATAATTTGTCTGAACATTCAAAAAGCTTTTGACAAAGTTCATCATATCAACCAATTCTTTTTTACCCACCATTGCTTAAACATCCTCAAAGAATTCTAATAGATTGAAGAGGCAGGATTTTCTTTTACAGAAGACATGCTGGTTTGTTCCTAATATATTATATTCATAATTGTATATATTTTTAAAACTCCATCTTTCATTACCACTTCAGCCATATACCTGGTACTAAATTGAGAAGGCGTACTGGCCCGTAATTTTCAGGAGCATGCTTAGTGTCTTTTAAAAAACAACAACACTTTTTATTAAGGCATACTTACAATAAAACATTAACATATTACTTTGTATATTACTTATTCAGGATCATATTAGTATTGAAAGAACTTGACTAAAGATTCTGGCTTGCTGGCTGGGGACCCCTTCTCCAATGAAAGGTACTATATTTTCCACCTATTAGACACCCCCCACAATAGCTTAATTTGGTAAAAATTCTGCCATTTCATTCTAAACTTCCTTCAGAACTCTTGATGAATACCATCTGGTGCTAGTGACTTGTTTCTCTTTAATGTATCCATTTATTCAGTCCCCTCATCTTTTCACACCTCAGTTTCATTTTCCTCATCTTTACTTGAAAAAAAATTGGTCTGGGGTAGGTAGCTTCCCTAACACTCTTTTTGTAAAGACCAATGAAAATATACTGTTTAGCTTCTCTGTGATATCTTTACCCTCAATAATTGCAGATCAACAGACCTACCTGTTCTCTCACAGGCTTCCTACCTCTGACATACTAAAAAAAATAAAAAAAAAAAGTGTATTAGTTTTCAGATCTTTGGCTATTTGTTCTAAAAAGACCCTCTTATCTCTCCTAATTTCAATCTTACAATTTATCTGTTTTAATTTATGATTCTTCCTACTGGGTTTACTTAAGCTAAGTATTTTTTAAATTGTACCTATTTATCTCAAGTAACCCTCTTCTCTCTTGCAGTTTAACCATATGTTTTCTTTTTTCTTACCTTCCTGCTTTCTTTTAACTTAGGGTTTTTCATATGTGCTATGATTCTGGTATGGTGTGCTTAAATAGATTTTATTTTCCTCACTTGAGGGCCCTTTTAGACTAGCTTCTTTAAAAAAAAAAAAATCACCCTTTCTAAAATTTATTATCACCATACCACTTTTTGGTGCAATTCCTCCCAGGAGGATATTAAACTTAATTATATTGTGGTCACTATTAATTAGTGGCTCAACTATAGTTATTTCCTGAACTGGAGAATGCATCTCCTGTGCATTCCTTAACACTAAATTGAGACTAGCCTCTTCTCTTTTCTTGTTCAATGAATAAATTATTCATTGTGAATAATCTGCTCAGCTCTACAGTGTAATAGGTTCACTTTCTTTTCTTTGTTCTTTTATTATTTGCTATACATTTTAAAATCTAAAATTGTGCTAATGAAAACATTTAATATGGGAAAATAGAAGACAGAAATATTAATTTAGATTTTTTGTAGGTTTGTATTGGAAGTCCAGTGCAATTCAGAGTCCAGATTTAATTTTGCTGAATCTGGTTCACAACATATCACTCACTCCTTCCAATGTTGCCTCAACTATTTTATTTTCTCATGTCATAGTTTGTGAGGAAAATAAAGTATAAACTATGGGACAATATGCTTACAGACTGACAAGCTGAATAGTTTATATTAACTGCACACAAGTTTAGTTTTTAAACTAACAGGAAAAGGCACATTTACTTTAAAATAATCAACCTCCAAAACATAGAACAATTAAACAGAAGCATCAGTTTGGCATCGTTATGGATAATCCTCACTATAACAAATGTATGTATCTAAACTGAACAAAAACAGAGACATTGTCATAATGAGGCTGGAAGTGCTATAAAATCCAAACATTTTAGTTGAAATTATGAAGATGAAATTAATAATGCATGGCAAGAATGTGCCCTAATACTAAAAGACACTTTTGGAAGACTGGATGGTTATGGGGGATTGGTAATGAAAAACAGAAGAGTTCACTACAAGGTCAACTGTTCACATTTGACCTTTGTCAGAAGAGTATAGGAGACATAGCTAGCCGATGGCTGTGTTTTTGGCCTATGTGAAATGAGATGCTTGCCTCAGGCCAGTTCCTTATAAGTGAGTGTGCACATCACAAAACTAATAATTTTCCAACCTTTTTCATAGTTTCAACAGAAAATCCAAGGACTGAATGGGTAAGAAGACTGAACTACCCTCAAACTTTGAAAGGTACCCTCACGCTATCAGGACAGAGCTGAGGGAGATCAGAGAAACAAGCACCATTGCTGTCCATGCTGAACCTTTCTGGAGACAGACTTCAGTTTCCAGGGCTCTCGGTGCAGCACCTGTCACAACTACTGAATTCATATGAAATTTAAAAATTAAATAAAAAGCCAACTCCAGAGAAACATTCCTCACCTCACCTACTGTCCTAAGGGACTGCTGATGCTCTAAGAATGATCACTGGTATAACACTGCCTCCTTGGCTCCAGTCACACAGACTAAATGAGCATCATAAACTCTTCAAGTCAAGGGAGCTCTTGTAGTGTCTTAATAAAATAAAATGGGCTAGTAAATATAGTGGTAAAACATATTAGACCAAAGTATGATTTTAGTGTACACCTTTTAGCTCCGAATCCAAAACGCATAATTAACTATCTTTCCTATGTCTACACACTGTCTTTTTTGTCACCCAACCACAATGATGACTATAAAAGAGGTAAGAATTCAGAACAAGATAGAAAGCATTGAGCAGAATACACAAGTTTATATCTTGTAGGATGACCAAGAAAGTAAAAGATAGTGAGAACAGTGTGTAAAAAAAAAAAAAAAAAAGACTCATCTGCTGCCTTCCAAACCCTGCCTCACGTTAGCAATGTAGGTATGATACCAGCACTGCTTGATGAACAATGTTCAGTATCAATAAGAAAATGAGGCACCTGGAGCAGTTAAAATGTAAAGAAAAATTTAGCTTGCCATCACCTTATACTGTTTTTGCTGCTAGCAACAGTGACCTACTATCATGACACAAAGTCTTTTCTTTTTTAAGTAGATTCAACAATGTCCTTTTCAGTGGTATCTGAATCCAAGAGCAGTAATTTTTTTTCTCATTGCCTCCAATACTCTGACTGTACTATTCATAGTAAGGATAGCAGAGAGCCAAGTTTTATTCCCGCAAAGGGAACATTTTCACGCAGCCTTTTGAATAGTACTTACTCAAATATGGTGGTTTGTAAGGCGCTCGTGTATTAGTCAGCAGTCCATCCAACTCCTTCCTCTCCAGAGTATTGTGAAGGGCCTTCTCCTTGCCGAAGGTGGAAAAGGACCTCTCTGTTCCAGGCTGGGCTTCTGGTGTTTCAAACACTTCAGTGTCTGGAACAGAGTCCATACCGGGCACATGCAGATTGCTGCGATAATCTGCAGCCTGGCGTCCATCGGATGCGACAAAGGAGGGCATCCAGCACCGATCCGAGTGGCCCAGCGCTTTACATTCCTCTGTGCAATTGGAGAAGAGATCCATGCCTGCAAGCAGGAAAGAGAAAGAAACTGTAGATATAAGCTTCAGCATCATGACAAGCTGCTGACAGATGAGAAAGAACATGGTGGGTGAAAAGAGAGATAGGAAGAGAAATCTTACTAGAACTCTTTCCACTGCCTTCATTCCACCAACAAAAGATCTGATCATTTTGGTCTTCACCAGTCAATGCCACCATTTACAAAGAGAGGTACTGCCAGACTGTCACAGTGTGCAAAACAATCATGAGAAGAAGTGTGATGATGATTCACTTCTCAGAATCTCTTGTGAACCTTACTTCCTAGAACCCATTCAGGTACAAGGCTAACTCAACTTACAGGTGATGGCAGCAGATCATCGCTTGTTAATACTTAATAAGGTACAAATGGGAAAAAAATTGGTGAACATGGATCTTACAAAAAGAACGAAATTTCAGTAATAAGAAATCTGAGAATTCACTTTTGAAAACTAAATACTAATGACTCCTATAAAGCAATTGTTTGTGTGTATATGAATGTATATAGACAGAGACTATGAATTACTAAAAGCAGTTCTGACAAAACAGGTGAATGTACGTAGCAATCGAGTGTGCGAGGAAAATGATTTACTAAGACCATCCTTTTAATTAATTCTTCAGAGTTAGTTATCATTGCCACCATAGTAGTTCTTACCATCATCAAGCCACTCTAGTGACTGGAGAGAGTCCCATAGTAAATTACAGTAATTAGTGGCACGAAGGTAGCTGTAGTCCGATGTGACATGGCTGCAGATACTATTGACAAATGTGTTAATGCTCACTATATCAGCAAACACTTGTCTCCACCAACTGAAAACTGTTTGCTTACAAATCCTTTAAAGCTATTAAGATTTCAATGACAAGCAATACTTCCATTGACTACCTTCAGACTGGTATTTCAACTGAATATTTCCTGACTCTAATTCCTTAAATTGTTGGCTTAAATTTCTTGAGGGAGGAGTAGTGTCTGAAGTCTTTGGAGTAAAATGGAATAAATACTATTGTCTCAGATTGATATTCAACAGCATAAAGAAAGAGCACAATCATAGCGAGGTATTTTTTTCCCTTTATTTGTAGAGTAAACTGAATGTTTTGGAATATATATGTGTCAAAAATGAACAAGATCAGTTATAAATATTGTATTTACAACCAGTGCATTAGAATTACAAAAAAGTGTCATAACTCACTGAAAGAGAACTAGGAAAAAATCTGAACACCTACAACAAGATTCATGTAATGTAGCTTATTCACCAGTCTACACCATAAAGAACTTGATAAGCTTGATCTTCTGGGTGAGGATTAGTATTTAAAATTCTGCCACAGTTCTGCATTGCAATTTGATTTATATTAGTAATAGTTATGTGTTATCTCTCACTGTGAAAAACAATTTTTCAGCAAATAAGAATCTCCTTTGAGTTATCAACAAGTGCTTGAGAACAGAGGGCAATCATTTAGATAAATGATAAAAAGAAGAAGCTTTCATCACAGATTAATCTCACTTCATAATGACTTTTTTATTTTAAATTAAGCTATGTATGTTACTAAGTCCAGCTTCGATTATAACCTTCCATTGATAATTGGTAAGCAGAAGTCTGGAAATAAATTACTGATCAGTGAGCTGTTGAGGAATGCAAACGTGAACTGCAGTTGGAATTAAGGAAACAGACAGGGAACAACATGCAAGACCTACAAATTGTTCATGAGGTAGCTGGCTAGTTTAGTTCTTGATATCATAATGGTAGCATCTACTACAAAAAAGGATGATAAATAAAACAGAGAAAGAAAGGTTTACCCATGTACATTCTACGAAGAGGTGGCCATACACCATCACTACTAACATTAGTATTAGAACAATTCCAATATATTTTTTCTATGCAGAGTAAGGCATTCTTTATATTTTGAGGATTCTTGCAAATCAGAAGGTAGAGGCAACGCTTAATACAAACTGATATACTCTGTTTTCAGATTTCCTAATTTAAGTCAAATGTAAATAATCTCCATATATTTTGTAGGAAAATTATTACAAATTACATTTCACTAATATTACCTCAGTGACCAAATTCATTCAATGTCTTCTGAAACTGAACGGTGATGGGAAAGGGAAAGAAAAGCTTGAGGATAAGCATTGAACTGTTGTTTGTTTGTTTGTTTTGCCAGTGGGAAGAGACAGCTTTAGATATTTATTCAAGGGCAGACCTTTTTATTTAACTTCTCCCTAGGTTTATTTTTCTCCTGGAAAATTACCTGCTATATTACTATTTTGGTTTTATATCAGCTCCTAAAGCAGAAAATTCTGTCTATCCACCTATTACTTCTTAGTTTCCTTTGATTTCTGCTTGCCAACAGCAGTGCATTGAACAGTTTTATATAACAGCTTATTATAGGACCTGAAAATGATGTTATAGCCACTACAAATCAACATTTTAATAAATGAAGAAATGAAAACAGGGAGCTCTGAAATGTATATTGTATGTTCCAAATCTGATTTATCTTGAAGGAAAGGGAAGGTACCAGAAGATGATTTAAGAATCAAGATTTAGCTACTAATATCCCTGGCTGTAATAGACAGCCAGAATTCAAGTGCGTATATAGGTGGGTGGCTGGGGGAGAAAGTGTCCAGGGATGACTGCTCCCACTTCTCAGTGGCTACATTCCCACAGACTTTAACAGGTGCAGAATCAGGCCCTTAGATATTAATATATTTACAGCACAGTAAATTCAAATTAGCATTCTAGTTTTGAAATCTCATGGGTACCTATACTCAATTTTATTAACTATGATATAATAGCTAGATATTTGTCCTTTTTAATTATGGTATAATGGGATGACATTCTCGCAAATCATTTCTAACTGAAAGTATTCAATGTGCAAACCAACAGAGAAAGGAAAATGATTGTCTATTTTTCTGTTTTGAAGAAAGGACGCTATATCACAGAAAGTGAAATAAAGCATCCGGCACAGGACTCCTTCATAAACCAAACATGATATTTGTGATTTATAACACACACAAAAAAGTTCAGGCTTTATAACACTTCCATTGTATCTCCTTCATATATCCGCCAGATGTACAGTCTTTCTGGACTAAACTATCCATCATAATTGTAAATCCACAGTGAAGAAATATTTCATACTATAATTGAATTGAAAAATATAAAGTCTTATGTACCAGATAAACTGAGATTTTAAAGGTGAGAATAAATTCAATATCTACAACAAAAGAATATAAATATCTGGCACAGAGTTCTCAAATAACAATACATGATAAACACTGCAATTTAATATATGCATGAAAAAAGACCAGGAGATCATTCCTTACTCTGTAATCCAGTTATTGGCTAGGTCACGGGACAGTGAACAATTTCACATGCCACATGGCCTGACATATTTAGGATGGCCAACGGAGATAGGGGTTGAGGGCAGAGTTTTAACGCTAACTCTCATTCCTGGATTTGGTTGGTTTGGACCAGATTCTTAATGTAGTTGATTCTGTAAACTATCTCTTTTATCCCAATTTTAAAAAGACAAAACCAAAAATGTCTATGAATATGTATGTTAGTTGGCATGACAGACTCTCTTTAGATCAAAGAGATATTTAGGCAATTTTTGAGATTCATTTTTTAAATAACTTATTTTTTTAAATGTAATTAAAGAAAAATGATCCACATGCCAAACCTTCAGAGTAATGAATGAATATATTCAAACATATTGATGTTTATTATGTAATAAAAATAGCAAATACTGATAAAGTGTTAACAAAGCAACTGTTCTTTTTGGGGGGGGGTGTTATTTTCTATGGCATCATTTTTTATTAATAATGAAAGGATATTAGCAATTTCTTCTGTTATGAAGATAACCTTCACAAGACAATTGATGTACTGCCCCGCATAAAACTGTCTCCATCCTCACAACAGCATGAATAAAGACTTAAACATCCCCAAGATTCAGTTCTTTCAAATAATAACTTCAAAGCCTAATCTGGATCACTGAAATGCAAACATCGTTAAGAATTCAAGAATCCTGCCCCCCCCCACCCTCCAAGGGTGCGGGGGAAACTCGGCTAGAGTCAAAGAACTTTTCTACACCACTTTATGTTCACCCCCATGGTTTTTTTGCCCAGATGATCTTCAGAACAGTATTTAATTGTTATATTGGAAAGGAATAGTGATTTTTTTCTGTCCTTTCACTGTTGGAATTTCTTCTCTTTATTTCTCAATCTGTTTTCCCCATGCCAGTTACAATATGGTGCTGTTCCTACATCCCACAGGATAGACACATTGGCTCGTGCTAGAGCTGTTGCACAAATCACTTAATATGAGGGTTTGGAATGGCACAATTGGCACCTTAAACTCCTAGAAACTCACCAGATGTCTTTGTAATGTTCAGTCTCTTACAGATATAGGCGTGGTCTACACTACAGAGTTAGGTCAATGGAAGGCAGCTTACATTGACCTAACTCTGTAAGCGACTACACTAAAATGTAACTCCCACCAGTGTAACTTGCCCTCTACACTGGCTTAATCATTGCATCTCCAGGAGAGGCATCATGCTTAAGTCGATGTAGTTAGGTCAACACGGTGTCAGTATAGATACTGTGTTGCTTATATCGACTACTGCTGCCTTTCAGAAACCATCCCACAATGTCCCACGCTGGCAGTTAAATCAGTGCAAACACTCCTGGGGAGGATGCACACCACTGACATAAGGAGCATAGTGTGGATGCGTAAAACTGAATCAATTATTGTGGTGGCTGTATGTCGACGTAACTTAGGTCGACTTAATTTTGTAGTGTACACTTGCCCATAGTGAGAGGAAGACTAATTTTAGATCTTAGCCTTGTGATCTCTGATACTGCATGTTTGAATAGTTTGCAGAATAGGTAGATGTACCTAATGGAACAATGTGGGTGTATCGTTGTATCTACAACGTTTCATATACATGCAAATATATCTACCTGCAAATATATCTGTCTAATTATGCTACAAAACTAATTCCAAAAAATGTGTTATGTAAAACTAATGATATACAGAATTCAGCAGATCCCAAGCAAAAATGTAGTGTTTAAAAGCCATTATCGTCAGATGGTTACTTGGTGACCAGCTATATGAAATGAACTGGCAGCATCGTGCCAAGTCCTTGTGGACAGGTGTCTACATTATAAAACTTAAACACACACACACACACACATATATATATATATACAGAGCAGTAAATGGCATCTATGTTGGCAATCTCAAAAGAGAGGCCAAGAACATAATTAGGTGTGGAGAACAAATTAATTTCATTCTTTAAAGAGATTTCTCTAGAATATGATTGATACACATTTAGGGGTTGATGTGGGGAAGCTAGAACTGTCACTGCTCTAGCTGTATCTGTTCTACAGATAAATAAGGACTTTTCTCTCCAAGACTCTAAGTCAGAGAGAAAGGATGTCCAATAGTTAGGTTCCTAGATACGTTTGAAAATCCTGCTATAAGTGACTTTCCCAAGATCATACAGGTAGTTTGTGGCAGAGCAAGGAACAGGTTCTCCTGAGACCCAGGCTAGTACCCTAACTCCCACTGATTTCAATGGTAGTGCCTGAATTCCCCAACTGTGAAGTGGGACTAATAGTACTTCTGTACCTCACAGGGGTCTTGGGAAAATAAATACATTGAAGATTGTGAGGTATTCAGCTGCTACAGTACTGGGGACCATATAAGTATCTAAGATAGATGGACAGAATCAAGCACCTTTCACATACACTAAATTCAATCAATATTAAGAAAATATGAATTTTTAAAAAATGAGTCAGATTCTTGGTTCAGTCACTGGAGCTGCAGTTTACACCAACAAAGGATCTGGCCTATAATATTTCAAAGGATTGTAACATCTTACTTCAATATACCTCCTAAGCAGTTGTGCATGGTGGAACTATCACACAGTGAAAGACTCCCATTATGCATATGTATCTGTGACATGGTTCACAATTATTAAACCACTACCTCTTCCACAGTCACTTTGACCAGGCACTGGACTACTACAGGACAACTGGTAACAGCAGGAACAGTCACACAGTATGTAAAGTGAAGTGCAAAATGCCTTTCCAAGCAAAGCCAGCTTCAGTGTGAAAATGACTAGGAGTGTATTTAATTTTGCTGTAGGAACCATTTATCAAGTATTTCTGGACATGAATATGATGCTATTCTCTGGCAGGTACTATCTTGAGAAGAAGAGAGACAGATGATAAAATGATGATGAGGAAGAAAAAAACAAAATATAAAGAAAGGCAAAAGAGAAGAAAGCAAAAGGAAACAAATATAGAGCTAGAGGAAGAAAAAAGACAAATGCAAAGGAAGGACAGTAGATAATAGCATATAAGCAGAAAGGCTGAAAAAAAGCAGCATAAGGGGATAAGAGAGCACAGTTGGGCTGCACGTATATAATTTTTCACTGAGATGATGTTGCTCATCATTATGTGTTTGTTTTTGCTAGCCTTGCTGTGGACCAATGTGTTTTCGATGCTAATTTGGAAAGAATTGAAAATCGAAGAGCTACATTTAAAATTAATTGAGAAGCAATGTCCTCAGACATCATATTCCCTCAAATCATTGAAATTCAAACAATATTTACTCTCATCCTTTCATATAATTCATTAAGAAGTACTGAAAGTGTATAAGTAAAAGTTTAATACTGAACTCCTTCTCTGTATCATCACTGGTGCCGATGTCTGTGTAATGACAGCAAGATTCAGCCCAGGATTTATATTAGACTTTACTACATGCATCCAATAGATCCAAAACACCCTCTAGAAATTTCCAGTATAGCTTGTAAATACATATTTACAACCTATTTTGTAAAAATCTTTATGCAAAATAATTACCCTAAATGCACAATAGTAGTTCATCAAAATTGGATGTTGAATTTTATATGTTTGTGTTTTCAGTTTGTGATATTAATTCTGATTAGACAGAAAGTTTATTGTCAAATTTCATTTGTTCATGTCAAATCTCTGTTTTAATTGCATGAGCCCATAAATCATATTAAACTATTATTTTAACACAAATTAAATGTCTTTAAAAGAGCAAAATAGATTTTTTTTCTTCATTCTAAAACAAAAGCAACAAAAAGAATTGGCTCAGTCTGAAAACTGGTGCCAAGTTTGAGAATGGCTTCAATATTCATGTCTGAATTATAATACTTTTAAAAAGAGGAGGGGGTGGGGGAAGCAGAAACATAACTATAGTAACAACACTGGATGATTCCAAAATAAAATAGCTTTTGGCTGATGTGCAACTATGTGATTATATTCCTACCATCAGTCTTTCAAATCCAGCCCCTTATGCAGCTGTTTATTCTTTTCTCTCCTGTTTGGTTATTATCGTTCATTATGCTGAGGGACTAAACTGATTGAAATGTTCATCGAGATGAGTGCTGCAGTAAAACATGTAAAAAAAAATGAAATGCAGCTAAGTTAAAAAAACAGAGGGAGAGGGGCGGGAGGAGTGGGAGCTTTTTATAACTCTCTAGCACTGATTACTGCTGCATCAGAAACTGTGTGAAAGAATGGGTGGGGGAAGGCTAAATGCACTGCTTTTTAAGACAACAATAAATCATACGCCATATATAGGCCAAAAATGAAAGGGGGCTCTGTGTTCAGATGTAAACTTCTGGCAAGACCTGGTTTGTTGTCAGGTTCCCAGACACAAAATAGACACTCTGTTCAACTAGCGGGAAGCCCAGCAAGGAGCGGGGAGCTCCGGAGACTCTTGGCTCTTCTCAAGTCTCATTAGGTCTGCATATTAATGACTTGCAGCAATATAAAGGGGCCCTTGAGTGTCCTGTTTTCCCCTGGTGCCTGGGTTTCCCATGGCAAAGAAGACAGTGGCAGGAGCATGAGAAGACACAGCATGTTAGCAGAGCAGGGAACTGTAGCAGCCACAACTCCTGGGCAAGATGGGAAAATGACCAGCATTTCTCTTTGATGCTTCTGGGAATGCTGGTCTGAGATCAGTAAGAAGGGGATAAGAGGAGGGAAGTGAAGGAGTATGGAATCACCTTTCATAAAACACTTGCAGCAAATGCCTAGGCAGAAGGAGAAATAAGTTATAACTAATCTGAGGTTCCCACATTCACTGTTTACCTGAATTATTAGCTGAGTGTACTGTGTGTGTGTGTGTGTGTGTGTGTGTGTGTGTGTGTGTGTGTTACAGCCAAATACACAGAGCCTATCTTTCAAAAAGAATTTACACTAATATGAGAGCAAAGAGAGAACAACATACATGCAGAAATAATTCCACTGTTTAAACACATCTATTTGTTTTAAATCATGATATGATAGTATTTTTAAACATTTTTTTCTTTCATTGGGACTGAAGGGATGACCATTGTATACCTTATACTCATTAACAAGGACATCACTATATTATATAGTCACTTTATTTGAATTACAAATCAAGCCTCAGAAAGTTTGAAAGTATTACTCATTACATATTCAAAGCACTCTATGTAGCTCCACCGATCCCAGCAAAAATCCTCACAATCTGGCTGTCGTTCAATCAGAGAGTTCAGTCTTTCCCTTGGGAACTCCCACTATGCTTCACACTACCATGCCAGCTAAAGTCACTACTAACCAAAGTTGCCTAATGCTCTGAAATCCCTCAAATTGGCTGTTGAAAAATCTGTGGTCTGCTATAAAAATATACCAACAACTTTGCTTTAATGTGCAGGAAGAGCCATGGATACAGAACAACATGCAGAAAACAGCTATACTTCTCAAAAGCTAGTCAGAGTTGAGAAACAATCTCTTGACTATCTCAGTATACCATCAAGTTGACCGTAAATTCATCCATCCATACATTATATACATATGCTGTACCTATAAACACTCATGTTATATTATTTATAACCACATAATTGCCCTTTCTGGGTCTCTTATTAAAAGATCAAATATTTAGATTCCGTTATCGGACTTACCAGAGGATTGACCTCGATTAGTGGCATCATGATCACTGTCTCCTTGCTCGCTGTCTCCATGACCACTGTCCTTAGAGCTTACTATGTCTGCTTCCTGGAATGCAGAACTAGAATCATCAAAAATCTTATTAGAATAAACATGAAGAGGGACTCATAAAACATTCTTCTGCCATCACATGGCCACACATGGTGCTGCATTCATCCAGGCCTCCTTTCTGCAACACTATTTCTGCAGAACCAATCTGTCCATCATACACAAAACTTGTATTTTCAGGCATTATTAATCCAACTGAAATAGACAGTAGCCATTATTACACTGCCTGGGTTGTATGTAGTTGTTATAAATAATTTGGTAGCATTTGCTTAAGCTGGAAGGCTAAATTTACACTCAGATAAATCAATATTATCTGTCAGAATCTACAGAGGGACTCATAAGGATTTAAAGCACATTTTAGACGAGTACAGAATTAGAATTTGCTCTCTTTTCACCTGACTTAAAACAGATTCACAAAAGCCATAATTCAGAGATGTTTACATGGCACTGCTTATTTTATTTAATGGTAGGTCTAAATAAATTCATAATTTTAAATACATTTTGGTTGCTTAGATATTATTTTACATCTGAACTAAACACATTTCTACATCCCCACTCACACTTGCTAAAATACATCTTGGATATATTCCTACATTAAGAAAACAAGAATAAGGAGTTAATACCTGTTTACCCGTCGGGGTCTATCAACTAGATAACTGAGCTCTGCACGCTGATGTTTTGTCTAGAAAAAATAATTGGAACTTATTTTAACTCAATATTTTTACAACCAACAACATCAGAAGGCACACACGTACAGCCAGGAACACTCATCACAAAGGTACTGCTATAGGTAGGCCATAAATAATTCTTTCCTTACATTTAAGGGGCCAAACCCTGGTGGCCTTACTCATGCAAGTGGCACTACAGATCAATAAACAAGGGGTTTCCTCAGTTATTTAAGGCCAACTTCTGATCCCCTTAATCATGATGAATAGTCTCTTACACCACAATTGTAAGAAATCAATGGGGCTACCTGTGGGGTAAAGTAAAGTACCACACATTGTGAGTCAGGGGGTCCTGAGTGTATTTTTTAAATCTCCTGTATGAGAAAAAGGGAGAGTAATCATCAGAAAGATAGACTCCTGAAAAGAAAATATGGGATATCCTGTTGCCCTCAAAAGGCACCAGAAGCCACATGTCTTTACAAACATCTGATGTAGGGTCTACACTAAAGGCTAACATTTAAAATCTTGCTGAAAGATTTTAAAACAATTTTAAACAAAATATAACTCAATATCTTAACTTCCCTTGAAGTACTCAGCAAATCAGTATTAAGGAACACTGTTGTTTCTTTCAGTGGTATATCATCATAATGTACTGATCCACACAGTTAAAATACAACAGACAAAATGATTAATAGGAGAATGTTAAGTCTTGATATATGCTTTCATAGAAATTTTTTATGCAAAAGAGTACAATATAGACAACATGTTTAATGGGTGAGAGAGAATATTAAGCCTTAATGTATGCTTTCATGGAAATTCTTTTGTGATGTTTTATTTCCAAGTTCTCCTTCGGTATACAAAAGAACTGTTAAGGCAGAGTCAAAAAAAGTCAAGTAATGAACACTAATTTTCACATTAATTAAAGCTCCTGCCAAGTATAGAGATGTTCACAAACTCCAGAGGAGTTTCCCACAGCCTTAATTGTACATGCAAAGATTTCTAAAAACAAATATATATGCTTTACTTTTTTTCATTAGGAAAACTCTGAATTCATTGTGCAGATAATTTCATTAATGCCAATTGCAGTGATTTTGCCAGGAACAATGCCCAGAAGACAGCACACAGTTAAAATAAGATTGGAAACTAGTATATCATCTTATTTTAATGCAGAAAAGCTAGCAAGCTTCATTCATATTCACATGGTGTGGGAGTTTGGATGCAACAGTTTCTGAAATGCTGTCTAGTGCACAACTGATGCTTCAAATGAAAAGAAGCAACAGACTCACTTTAACATACATCACAGCTAAAACTATTATGCAGTGTCAGTCAGGTTATCTTGTTGACAGGTGATTAAAACCATGCAAATATTTATGATCAAAGAAGCATGAGGATAAGAGGCTATTATGAAGGAGGAGGGGCAAAGAAAAGCGACATTCTTCACCGGGAAAGGAAGGGCAGCAGCTTCAAGAGACTAACTGAAAGCAAAGATGGGGTTGGGAAAAGACTGCAGTGCAGCTTGACAGTGACACTGACAAGACAAGAGAGAACCGAAAGTGGTTGAGACCTGCAAGCCCTAGGGAGAGTGAGAATTAGGGACATAAGAGTATATAAGATAACAAAAGCAAGTTCATTTTTCAAAACCGTAAAATAATAACAAACAAGCAAATAATAACAAACAGCAGCACAGGGAGGTATGCACATATAATGAACGTGCACAGCTGAGGGAACATGCGGAGAGGTTGGAAAGTGTTACAATTTCCTTTCAACCTTACCTCGTTGGACAATATGCTGCCATTGGAGATGATGTCTGGTTGCTGGTCCGTGTAACCTGTCACTATGGCTCCGCAGGGGTTGTGCTCAGTGTCAGTGCTCCGAGATGGGCTGCAGGGCTTGAGGAACATCAGGTCGGTCTTGGCTGACTCCGGAGTGAGGCAGACCTGGTAGCAGTAGTTCTGGTTGTGATGGTGGGATCCGAAGCTGCCCGATTCCTCCACGGGGACCTGGGCTGGGTTACTGGGTACGTTGGAGCTCTGCACCAGCATGATGTCCGACTTGCTCAGCTTCTTCTTGCGGGCCCGGGCTTGGCGGCTGCAGCAGGGGCAGCAGCAGCAGCAGCCCAGGCAGCAGTCGCTGGCCAGGCAGGTGTAGATGTTGAGCTTCTTCTCCTTCTGGCAGCGCACGGCCAGCACGATCATGGCCAGCAGGAAAATGAACGACACGGAGCCCAGGGCGATGATCAGGATGAGGGTCAGGTCCAGCGAGGTCTCGCCCCCGGAGCGGCTGGGGCGATGCTCCCCTCCCGCCCCTCCCCCGCCGCCGCCACCCCCCGCGCCCGGGCCGCCGCCTCCCTGGCGCTCCACAGCGCTGTCCACCAGCATCACCTGGATGGCGGCGGTGGAGGAGAGCGGCGGCTGCCCGTGGTCCCGCACCTCGATCACCAGCTCGAAGGGCCGCTGGGGGTCGCGCTTGGCCGGCACCTTGCGCGCGGTGCGCAGCTCCCCGGTGCGCCAGTCCATGCGGAAGAGGCTGGCCTCGTTGCCCCGCGCGATGCTGTAGGTGAGGCGCGCGTTCTCCCCGTCGTCCGCGTCCACCGCCGCCACCCGGCTCACCAGGTAGCCGGGCTCGGCGCTGCGCGGCAGCACCTCCCGGGCCGGGGTGCCGTTGCGGCCGGGCAGGGGGCTGACGATGGCGGGCGCGTTGTCGTTCTGGTCCACCACGATGATGCTGACGGTGGCGTTGCCGGCCAGGGGCTGGGGCTCCTCGCCCGCGTCGCGCGCCTCCACCTGGAAGCTGAACTCTTTGAGCTGCTCGTAGTCGAAGGAGCGCAGGGCGTAGAGGAAGCCGTTCTCGGCGTTGATGGAGACGTAGGTGAAGACGGACATGCCCTGGATCTGGCTCTCCAGGATGGAGTAGGCGAGCTGGGCGTTGGCGCCCTGGTCCCGGTCGGTGGCGCTCACGGCGTAGATGTAGGCGCCCGGCACGTTGTTCTCGCTCACATAGACCTGGTAGAGGGGCTGGCTGAAGCGCGGCGCGTTGTCGTTCACGTCGCTCACCCGCACCTGGATGGACTTGCTGGTGCTCAGCGCCGGCTCGCCCATGTCCCGCGCCACCACCGTGAGGGTATAGGCGTCGCCGCCCGGCTGCTCGCGGTCCAGCGGCCCCTCGGTGACGATGGTGTAGTAGTTCTTGAAGGAGCTCTTGAGGCGGAAGGGCGCGTCGCCCTGTAGCAGCTCGCACTGCACCTGCCCGTTCTCCTCCGAGTCCCGGTCCGAGACGCTGAACAGGGCCACCACCGTGCCCGGCGAGGCCGCCTCGCTCACCGCCTCCTTGACGGTGGAGAAGCTGATCTCGGGCGGGTTGTCGTTGGCGTCCAGCACCCGCACCAGCACCTTGCAGTGGGCGGGCACGGCGTTGGGGCCCAGGTCCTTGGCTTGCACGTACACCTGGTACACGCTGCTCTCCTCGTAGTCCAGCTCGCCGCTCACCTCCAGCCGCCCCGTGCGCGGCGAGATGCCGAAGAGCTCCCGGGCCCGCGCCGAGATGTGGCTGCTGAAGGAGTAGATGACCTCGCCGTTCTGGCCCTCGTCCGGATCGCTGGCGTTGAGCTGCAGCACCAGGGTGCCCGGCGGCGAGTTCTCCGGCAGGGACACTGTGTAGACGGGCTGCTCGAAGGCGGGCACGTTGTCATTGGAGTCCAGCACCCTGATGGTGAGCAGGGCGGTGCCGGTGCGCTGCTGGGGTTGGCCCCCGTCCACCGCTGTCAGCACGTAGCGGTGCACCGCCTGCTGCTCGCGGTCCAGGGGCTTGTCCAGCACCAGCTCGGCGAAGCGGTTGCCGTCGCCCTGGGTCTGCACGTCCAGCGAGAAATAGCTGTTGGGGGTGATCTCGTAGGTGCGCAGCGAGTTGGTGCCCACGTCCGGGTCGAAGGCGCTCTCCAGTGGGAAGCGAGTGCCCGGCGTGGCGCTCTCGGAGATCTCCACCGTCAGGTCGGGCTGCGGGAAGGAGGGCGGATTGTCGTTGATGTCCAGCACCTCGATCTCCACCCGGAACAGCTCCAGGGGGTTCTCCAAAAAGACCTCCAGGTGCAGCTGGCAGGAGGGGGGGTTCTGCTTGCAGATCTGCTCCCGGTCGATCTTCTCGTTCACGTACAGCACCCCAGTCTCCAGGTTGAGTTCTAGGTAAGGGCTCCGAGAGTTGGGTACCGTCTGGAAGCGGCGAGCCGAAAGTTTTGTAATGTCCAAGCCCAGATCCTCGGCGATATTCCCCACGAACGTGCCATGCTCCTGCTCCTCTTGCACCGTGTAGTGAAGCTGAGAAAGGGCTCCCTCCACCATCCAGAGCAAGGCAAGGAGGAATAGCACAATCATCTCCAAATGGGGAAAGAGATCCCCCCCCAACACCACTTCCTCCTTCAGAAACCACCACCTCTTCCTCTCAAAATACTGAGGGCAGTGTGCGTGCGTGGAAGGAGGGGGCTCTGAGTGGGATTTAGATCTAGGGTTTTTTTATTATTATTATTCTTCCTTCTGCTTCATATTAGGATTTTTTTCTCCCCCATTTCCCTCCTTTTATGATTATTTCACACGCTGAGCAAACGAAGAAGATAGGCGTCCCCACCTCATCTGTGGTCTTCGAAATAAATGACCAACTAATAATACCTAGAGCTGTATGGAGATAGATATACACACAGTATACACAGTAGCCCACTCTTATTTATTCCGAGAGTCTTGGCACTGCACCGCTGCAGCGGCAGTGGAGGCAGCAGCAGCAAATCCCAAAGAGGAAATTTGTATATTTCAAGATTGTCCTCGGTTTGCCTTCCTGATGGGAGCAGGAGGGGTGGATGCTGCTGGAGGAACCGCTGGACATGCCCTCTTTAGATGCAAAAAAGGCAGAAAAAATGAAAAAAAAATTATGACCAGCAAAAGGATCTGATATCAAAAAGGCAGAGAGCAGGTTTGCCGCCCAAAACTTTCATTCCCTGAATTTCTCTGGGATTTTCTCCTTTATTATAATAATAATTATTGTTATTTTATATTTTCTTTCCTTTATTTATATTTTCTTCTTTTATTGCCATTGTTATGATGATGACCATCATTTTGCTCTTTATTGATGTGCTGATCAGTCTTTCTTCTCTTGATGCTTTTTCTTCTCACCCTCTCTCACTCTCCCGCTGTCTCTCTCGCTGCAGCTCTCCTCCTGTCCCGGCTCCAGCTCCTGTGATCTCTACTGGCAGTTTCTGAGCTCCGAGCGCTCGGCTTTTCTGTTTTTGCGCAGCGCCCTGCTCCTGCCAACCAATGAATGTGTAGCAACACCCACAGGGGCGACAGCCCATTGGATCCAGCGCACGTCAAGCAGGCTGCATCACAGGGGAGAGGGGGGGAGAATCCAGAGCTCTAGTTGGTCTGTGTGCATGGCACAGAGAGACACACAGAGAGAGAATAACCCTGCAGCTCCCGAAGCGCTTACTGGGGAATCTCTGCCTCGGAAAGTTACTATTCCCCTGCTGCAGTTACTGAATAGGGAGATCACCTATCGTCATCAATGCAAACCAAGACGACAATAATAACCAGTTTTCCCCGTGGAGGAGGAATTTCCATCAGCTACTAACTTTTTTTTTCCTATTTGGCCAGCTCTGTATCTGGCTCAATGGTAAAACAAACATTTTTAAAAATAAACAAGGGAAACTTGTGCCTTATTTTACTCTGGGCTGCCTTAAATAATTAGTTCAGTTGACAAATGAGAGAGTGCAAGTTTCCATCACACGCCTACACTTTTTGCTAGTTCATCTAATTAACACCGTCATGCATTTGGGCCAAATCCTGGCCTGATTTACACCCTCTGCAGCTTCACTGTCTGAAGTGAAAGAGATGGTGCACGATGTAAATCAAAGCAGAATGTGATAATTTGTGTGATGGAGTGGAATAAATGTCAACAATGCTTGATCTGAAATTAGTTTGTGTGTGAGGAGAAGGGGATTAGATGGGAAGAGTCAATAGAAGTTTGCTGATGAAAAATATTATTTAATAAAATGCTCTGGATACAAAGGACCATTCTTTTATCGGTGTTTACTATTGTTTCAACTTTCCTGACATGGAAAGCACTTTGATAAATGTTATTTAGTAGCTGTTTCACTATTGCAACTGTACACAATATCAATTTTTGTATCCTTTGCTGAAATACTATTTTACAACTTAAACTAGTACCCTTCAGCAACACACATTGGATAGTCTTATGCCTTGTACAACACCAGCACACTAGATGCCTTCTCTTCCCCCTTTCCCCACAGTAGTGGAAGGACAGTAGGCGTAGAAGACTGTGATAAATAAGGTCAATGGCAATTTCTGCATTGATATAAATAGGTTTTGCATTTAAAGTCAATAGGTAACACACATTTTGGAGATATGTATGTATGTGTCTACATTAAATGTAAACCATCTAGTTAAGATTTATAGATTAATTTTGGTACAAGTGTTCATAAATCTAAACTGTGGACACGTTAGTGTTCCATATAATATATCCGGTGATTTATTAAATTTAAGTTCCATTTATATAACATTCTAAACCTTATACAAATAGGATGAAATGTTCATAAATTTCACTTTTTGCTAACTGCTATTTGGTTATTGTTTATAAGGAACACCAAATATTAGGCAGAAAGAGAGACTTATTGTAAGATCAGTGATTCGTGATCACATCTTTGATCATAACTAGTAAAATAGTAGAAGGATGGCTTCCTTTGATACATTTCAACAAGCTGTCTGTTCAGATGCATTTTTCTATTGTGGAAATAGAGGAAATTACATTTCGATACAGGTTCATTTATAAAAAATCTTCTATGTATTTATAAATGTTTGTATTTATCCTTCTATCTATCTTGTTCATTCATTGCAGTCTGGTCTTCTCCTCCTTCTTCCTTCGCTTCTTTCATGTGAATGGGTCCTATCTTTGAGCAGTTAAAGCTGGGTTACCAGAAAAAATGGCTAATCCTTTTCCAGCTGCAGTAAATTTACAACCCGGCAAAGCCAAGCTAAAGCCGCTGCAGCTAAAATGATTTCAGCGTGATGTCTGGGGCTGAGAATGGAAAGACAGTTTATAAAACGACCTGTGGATCAATGAAAAGGAGATTATGGCGTATCTGAATATGAATACAGCCATCGGATCAATATATCATCCTTGTCCTCCACCCCTTTCCTTCCTTCCGTTTTTACTCCTAGGATCCGAAAGGAAGGGCACGTAACTTGAAGGGGCTTTAGCTGACTCCTCGAAATTTTGGTGCATTTAAAAAAAATGTCTCTGTTTTTTGTATGCTTTTATCTAAAATAAAGCCACTTGAATGACAATGCAGATTGTTAAATCTCTGTTTCAGACAATCTGGGAATGGAGACAAGCGCCGGCAACTCATTGAGACCTGGAAATCTTAAAGAGAGAGGGATATACAATAGATGGACGGATCTGGTTGTAAATAATCACTGCATCAACTATAACACTTAAGTTTTATACAGATGTAGTAGCTGAAGGGATGAGTGGATTTGCTTTGCAATTGTAGGTAGCAGGCTCCTCCTAGCGGTTACAGTCGCACACTGCACGCAAGATGTGATTTCTTTAGAGGCATTTCTGTGCAGGACGCTGGCTTCATTCCTCCTCTCCTCCCGGATTTCCCCAGTGTCTCCAAAGGATGAAACTGTGATGTAAGATGCTTTAATTTATTTATCTCAATAGCTGTTTATATTCAGTACATCAGTTACTCAATTGTTGGTTATTCATATGCTTCTTTTTGTATTCGCTTGCAGGAGCTGTAATCCAAAATGTTCAAAGCTCTGCATGCAGCTGCAGTTAGGGAATTTTAATGGATTTTTTATCTAGCCGCCATCCAGATGTTGACCCAAGCATACTCCATCTCGCATGAAATTCCCTTTCCACCCGCCCTGAACTGGGATCTTATTTTGCATTCCTTTGCATTTATCACCAACTTTAAGGTTTAATGTATTCGCTTTGCTCTGTTGATTTTCCTTCACAGGCAGCGTCCACCGCTCTTAGTTTACAGGGATTACATAAACAAATGGCTTTGTTGTTGTAATAACGGCTGCTTTGAAGTGCAATATAACAAACACAGTGCTGCCTCTCCACGGGAGCAGTAATTACAGCAGAGCAGCAACCTAGAGAGGGGGTGAACCATTAAAGTTACCCATCAGTGCTCACACGGCGGGAAATCGACCCTACACTAACAATTCTCTCCCCCACCTCTCATTCCGTTGCAAACGAAAGTTTTAGGAGCACAGTTTGGCTCTTAGATTTACTTGGCTTTTCTATAATAAAATGATTTAACGACTGAGGCTGTTTATTTTGGATTTGGATCATTTGTTTATTTTTCTTCCCCTTTGTTTATTTTTTCTTTAAAATGCGATAATTCCTCCTTACATGCGTAACAACAAACTTAAAAAAAACCCCGGAATTTCTATCCTATTTTCCTTTGTAAGGGAGTCACTTTGTTAACTTACGCCTAGATATATGACTGCTTGCAGTGATTTAACATGACTTGAAAGCAATCTGTTTCTAATCTAAAGCCTCTTATTATTGCAGTGTGCCAGAGCTCAGTGCTCAGAATCGAGAAAGGCGATTTTTTAAAGTAATTGAATAAAAGCAGGAAGTCCAGATGTGACAATAAACAGGGACCCTCAAAAGTTAAAGATCGCCCGCTTTGTGCGATTAAACAACCAATGACCACCAAAGCCAAGGGAACTGCATTTCATCAAGAAAGCAAGCTCATCACTTCTAGGTGAACATTGCGTGTGTTTGTTGTCAGTGGTGGAGCATACATAAATATTTTAAAGTAATATGACTAATTTGTCTATTGTCATCCAGGATATATTCAAGTGAAAATAATTCTCATACAGCCAACATTAAAAATACACTGGAGCTGCTAGGTTAAGCAAAGAAGCATGCTCACATAAACACTGTGGTTGTCAAGTATATAATACTTTGAGGACCTCTGAGAACAAACAGATCAGTTTTCTTTTTCTCAGCTCAGGACAGTGCCAGAGTTGTAGCAGGTAAGTGCGTTATCTCCACGTTTGTAAATCAAACACACGTCTCCATTTTGTTTAAGCCACATGCTATAGTGCTTCCTTCCTATGCAGTCTCAGTTGTCAAGCAGGGCCGGTGTTTTGTTAAACTCTAACCAGTGAATTAAAAGCGCTGATGATCTGAAGCAGCCCTCTAATGCAAAATGACAAATTGCACTTAGGCAATACATGAACGAGAAAATGAT
Organism: Terrapene triunguis; assembly: GCF_002925995.2. Taxonomy (NCBI): domain Eukaryota; kingdom Metazoa; phylum Chordata; order Testudines; family Emydidae; genus Terrapene; species Terrapene triunguis. The sequence continues at coordinate 11,209,554 of NW_020664417.1, read as the reverse complement.
TTATGGATTTTTACGCTGGTCTGAGCAAATGAAGGGAACATGAATTATACATCCTAACGCGCACTATATCATTTTCTAATAATACTGTTTCAGTTCTGATGCCGAACACCACTCTCTTCGGTAGGGGGTATTGATTAATAAGAACTCCCGGGCTATCTTTAAACCGGGCATGCCTTTTGAGCCGGCACCAAAAGAGGTTTATGTTTGTATTTATTTATTTATTTATTTATTTGCCGAAGCAAGTGAGGAAAATCGAGCACAGCAGGTGGCTGTCACCTTTGCCATGTTAGAGACACAAGGTGGGTCACCACCTTGTCTCTCGAATAGTCATACAGCTTTCCCATTTATCATCTTTTCTGCTGCCATTCACCAAATGGAGACTAATCTTTTTCAGAGCCGCATTTTTCTCCACCCTGCAATTTAGAACTGTAAATCAATGGCTTAAAGCTTGTAAATCCATCCTTCAGATTGGGGTGGAAAATTAGCCAGTGATCTCTCCTCACCTCCCAAACTGCTCAGTTTGGATTGTCCTTTCCCTCCAGAAACTAGTTTTTTTCCCCTCACCTCCGCCTTACCCAAGGTTTTGGATTTGGGAAAGGATCTCTTAAATATTGTGATCACCTTTTAACAACAATGACATTTCCTTGGAAGAAGAATATATGGCTGCTAATCAATGTTCTGGGTTTCATCATAATGTTCCATAAACCTCCATTTGCAAAGTTATTTACAGGATTTCACAGATTTTCTTAATGGGGAAAAAATTGCTTTATGTTCATATTTAAACATTGATCATTTCTTTCTCTGGGACTGAAGAAGCTACACAAGAAACTTTGTGGTACAGCTCTTGGTCCTGCCAAGATATGAGACCTGTTTAGACCCAGAAACCTTAGTTATCTGCATGAGAGTGCATCAGATAGCCTACCAAAAGTAGCACACTCCCAAGATCTTCAACCTAGATTCTGATGCCTTTATTCATATTGAGTAGTATCTTATTCCATGAGCAGTATCAATGGGACAACTCATAAAGTAAAATACTACTGAACATTAGTAAGGATGACGGGATCTGGCTCTTAGTAAATTGCTTTAGACAGTACCCATGGTCTTCAGGCTGGTGAATATTGTGGCACATTTACTCTTTGCACCATTAAAATAACTTACGGAGTTTTTAACTCTTAAAGGATCTATGGAGTATTATTATTTGTCTTAATTTTAATTATCTGGATTTTCAAAACCCACCCAGGCTCTGCTTTGAGAGAATTAATATCCATTCTTTAGCACAGGAAAGATTACTGAAATCAATGATGTGATTAAGATTGTAAATAAGAGCTACAAGACACTGTCATGAAAACAAAACAGTCTGCTTTGCTAATGGGAAGATATGTGGGTTTTTCCTGATGGGGCCTTAGACTGAAAATCCTGCTTCAGACATTGATGCTGATACAGAACAGTTTCAGAAATTAACTGAAAGGCCTGATTAAAGATATCTGTGTGAGCGGAGAAAGGTTCACTGCCACCACCTCCACCACTTCCCCAGTGAGTTTCTCTCTTAATTGTGATTGATCGGACAAAATAGGAAGGTTAGACCAGTGGCTCTCAACCTTTCCAGATTACTGTACCCCTTCCAGGTGTCTGATTTGTCTTGCATGCTCCAAGTTTCAACTCACTTAAAAACTACTTGCTTAAAAAATCAGACATAAAAATACAAAGAAAGTTTCACAGCACACTATTACTGTAAAATTGCTTACTTTCTCATTTTTTCCATATAATTATAAAATAAATCAATTGGAATATAAATATTGCACTTACATTTCAGTGTATATTATATAGAGTAGTATAAACAAGTCATTGTCTGTATGAAAATTTAATTTGTACTGACTTCACTAGTGCTTTTTATGTAGCCTGCTGTAAAACTAGGCAAATATCTTGATGAGTTGATGTACCCCATGGAAGACCTCTGTGTACCCCCAAGGATACGCATACCCCCAGGGGTATGCATACCCCTGGTTGAGAACCACTGGGCTAGACCATTTGGCTAATCGATAGAAACTGTTTGCTTTAGCAAAAAGAACAGGAGTACTTGTGGCACCTTAGAGACTAACACATTTATTAGAGCATAAGCTTTCGTGGGCTACAGCCCACTTCTTCTGATGCATATAGAATGAAACATATATTGAGGATATATATATATAAACATGTATATATATATATATATATCTCCTCAATATATGTTCCATTCTATATGCATTCGAAGAAGTGGGCTGTAGCCCACGAAAGCTTATGCTCTAATAAATGTGTTAGTCTCTAAGGTGCCACAAGTACTCCTGTTCTTTTTGCGGATACAGACTAACATGGCTGCTACTCTGAAACCTGTTTGCTTTAGTATTTGTCTGAGGAACAGCCCCAGAGTCTGATCAATATAGCATCCACCAAAGTTGTTGTTGAGGTCACCAGTGATCAAGACAGTCTGTTGGCTTTCCAAACAATGTCGGAGATGTGCATCTGCGGTCGGGTTGCAAGAATAAGCAGGAATTTGGAGAAGTCATGTTAATCAACCTCTTTGTGCTAACAGTCTGGAGGACTCCTGGTGATAATAACAACTCATCACTGTATTTATGACCGTATGCAGCTATTTTAATAGTGCAGAAACACAAATAGTACTCTGACCTCTATGAAGAATTAAACACTCTAGGACCTCTCTAGAAGGCCTTGGGAGTTTCCTCTGAGTAAGGACTGCAGCACTGATGTCGCCACAGATAAAGGTGCTTTGCTGTTTCCTTAGGGCCAGATTCTTTCATACCTTCTGACACCGAATAACACCTTACTCACTAAACAGTTAAACTGATTTCAGTGAGACTACTCAAGCAGTCTGGTACTACTCAGTGTGAGTAAGGGAGGCAGAATCCAGGTCATGTCTATTATGTCTCATTCTCTGGACATCCAAATGACACTTTCACAATGTTTATCGAAATAGACAGGATATCCAAGGTTTTCAAAAGTGATTAGTGTTTATGGCTGCCTCCGTTTTTGTGTGCCCAACTACAGACACCTTTAAAAAGACTTATTTTCAAAGGGTTAATGCTCCAAACTTCCAGAGGCCTCAAATGGGGCACTGAAAAATTGAGTCACTCAAACTCAATAGTCATTGTCACTCTGCTTGGTGTAGTTCATGCCCATGAGTGCTATCCTGAGGGCAACAGCGGGTCCTGTGGCACCTTTAAGACTAACAGAAGTATTGGGAGCATAAGCTTTCGTGGGTAAGAATCTCACTTCTTCAGATGCAAGAAGTGAGGTTCTTATCCATGAAAGCTTATGCTCCCAATACTTCTGTTAGTCTTAAAGGTGCCACAGGACCCTCTGTTGCTTTTTACAGATTCAGACTAACACGGCTACCCCTCTGATCCTGAGGGCAGATGGTCAAAATGCAGGGCACACACCCCAAACTGTTGGTATGTTCTATAATTAGATTTCACCAACCCAGTAACAAATGTGAACTCCTGAAGCACTGTAACAGTCTTACCATGGAATCACAGACAATCCCCTGGGGCATTCCAATCTATCTTGCCACCCAGGCAAGCTGAATTTAGGGATGGTTGTTATACAGCAAAGATCACAAAAGATTCAGGTTGCTTTCAGTCCCAGTTACCCCAGATCAATTTATATCTATGAGCTCATACCAAAGGCAACACTTGTAGCCAATCTGATAGTAAATTATAATAAATAAGGATTTATTAACTAGGAAAAAGAGGTTAAAGCAGGTAACATATATACACATATGAGTTACAATCTATGGTTCCAAAGTCAGAGTTTCAGCAATCTGTCAGCACTGAGTGTCTTTTAGGGCTAACCCAGGTTGACCCTGGAGATCTCTGCTTCTGTTTCATAGCTCCAGCCCTTGAAGAGGCCAAACTGCAAAAGAGATGAACAATTTTCTTGTTCACTATCTTTATTTTGTAGCCCACGAAAGCTTATGCTCTAATAAATTTGTTAGTCTCTAAGGTGCCACAAGTACTCCTGTTCTTTTTATCTTTATTTTGTTCTTCCAGAATTCAAGCTGATGGGATGAGCCCTTTTGAATGTAGCCTCTGCATGGGTGTGAAAGGGCAATTAACAAAGTCTTTGTATTGTGATGTCCCACAGTGCTCCATTTAATTTAGATAGCCTTCTTAATGAGCAGGAGATGATCCCTTTGGATGGGTTGACAATTTCAGGGCAAATATTTTTTACAGTTATAAAGCAAAAACTTTAATATTATATTATACCATGTAATAAAGATATTATAAGTGAGATTAATGCATGCAGCAACTTGTAAGCATTTCATAAAGTCTAAATCCTATAATACATTGTTGTAAGTTCGATACCCAGTTTAACCATATTAAGACACGGGTGAGCTGTGGTGGTTTCCAGCAATGAAATTGTCAGTACTTGGCTGAGGCTTAATGATTTGGGAAGAGCTGCACTGGGTCTGCCAACATCACAGTCACTTTTGAAATTCTGAGTTTGTTAATCAACAATGCTTTGGGCCTGACCCCTCCTTCCCCTTAGCTTTGCCTCCTATGAAGTCATTTATACCTGTGCAAAGTGAGTGGGAAATGCTACAAAATATGAACTTCCCACTCACTTACATTGGTATTAGCATTTAACATACTTTGTACTCATTTTACGTAGATGTAAATGATTACACAAGAATACCAGATAATGTAGAATTAGGTTCCTTATTTTAATTAACCTGCTTGCTTGTAGAAAAGTAAATAAGAGCTACAAGACAGTCATGAAAACATTATTTCTGCATTGTTGAGCTTACCTAGTACCAAGATATTTCTTGGCAAGTCTACTTTTTAATGTTAATAAGAAGTAAAGTAACATTACTTTCCATGTTTTTCATAATGTGTTTTTCTCTTCCTTTGCCATCAATATGCTACTATTATGAGCCCCACCTACCATGAAGCACAAGTACTATGTATTGTGAACCTCATATCATAAACTCCACCACATTATGATATTGTTTTGAACTTTGGTATGATTCAGTTTAAACCATCAACTTTTTTTAACCTGATTTAAACATGATGGAACTATAACTAAATTTAGCAATTATGCCTGTATTAGTAGTAGTGCAAATGGGACTAAAACCACAGTGGAAAATAAATTCCAGGTGCTTGAGTTTCCTTCAGGTTTCTGATTATTCCATCAATGATAATGTAAGTGGCTGTTGTTATTCATCATAGGGAAAAACTGTTTTGTTGACTTTATTTTCAACAGAATGCAAATGTTGAACTAAGGTTAAGTTTGTGTTGAGGTTCAACCAGAAACACAGAAGTTCAAAGACATTCTATAATGTAAAAGTTTATTTGTATTCTTGTTATCGATATAGCACCAGAGTTAGGTATAGCATTTTACAAATCAAATAAAGGTAGATTCCTTGCCCATAAGAACTTACAATCCTGGGCTCCAAACTCACAAACACATAATCACCTGTGTAACTTTACTCACATGAGTAATTCCATTAACCAGACCCAGAGACTGAGACAATAAGACAGGCTAGGGATGGGGAAGCGATAGGATGAGGGCAAGCACATTATAATTATGCAGTCAATTGCGAGGATAACACATTCATCTAGATGTTTGCAATTATTATGGGTGAAGCTAGTGATGCCACCTAGGTTAAGGTTGCCCCAAACTTCCCATTATAAGACCCTGTTTTCAGCTGCTTGTAACTTTGCCAAACTGTAACTGTTTGGGCTAAAATTTTCCATGCTCTGTGTCTTCTTAAGGCTGAACATTTTGTAAGGTTTCAGCTAAAGAGGTTCAGCCATTTCTGAGAATGAGATTAGGGAAAACTATGTTATTTGAAAATTTCTTACAACCATTTAGTTAAGAAGTTGTAGCACCTCCATGCTTTGCAGCAGCGACTTGAAATTTGGTGGGAGCAGAGGGGAGGATCAACTGTCTTTGCTTCCATGTCATTGCCTTGATTCGGTGAAGTCCTTTATGACAAAGGATGGGATACTCATTGTGGCATTAGACCTGTTGGTCCACTATCTTTATCTTCAGAAACAACGAGGAGTCCGTTGGCACCTTAAAGACTAACAGATTTATTTGGGCATAAGCTTTTGTGGGTAAAAAACTCACTTCTTCAGATGCATCTTGAGACAGCTTTTTGAGATGATGGCTGAATTTAATAAGTCACATGCCGCACTTTTTATAGACTTCCATCATGCCTTTCATTTCAGGGCATTACGGAAACTGAATGGGATCTGATGATGTGAATCAATGATAGAAGAACTCTATATAATGGAACAGAAAGCCATTTTTAAGTTAATGGCAGATATATGGCATTTCCTATTTCCACAGGAGTTCAGTGAGGCTGTATCCTGTCATCACCATTGTTCAATATTAGCATTAATTGGTTGATGGATAAGCTTGAAGAGGCAGCTGTCAGCAGTGTTGAGCTGAACACTGATTTGCTTCTAGACCTTGAATGATGACATTGTCTTGTTGGTGCAGTTTGGTGAATTGCTGCTGATGATGGCTGATCTGGTTAGGCAAGAAGCAGTGTGCTTTGGTCTGGTTATTAATCCAGATGAAAGTAAATCACTGGCCACTACCATCATGTAGCCTCCACTCTGTAATAACCTGCCCAGATGGGATATCAAGCAGAGGGCAACTGTCAAATACTTGGGTAGCATCATATACAGTGCTGAAGGATGTGGATGCTCATGTAGTAGCAGCTGCTGCCATGTTCGGGGTCCTTCAGTGGCCTCTGTGAAGTTGTTATGGCATCAGGTTTATTAGAAAGCTGCAGATCTACAGAACCATGGTTATACAAAGTCTACATATGGAAAACCAACAAATTACAAAGCATGTTGACCAAGGAATGCCAATATATGGTCAGCAATCATGTGATCACCAAAATTTTGGCAGCTGTCCGGTGCCTCAAATCCAGGGATGCTGAGTCAGAGTTTTACCTACTGCACCACCACACCACAAGGGCAGCTGAGGGAAATGCAGTCAACACCTCACCACCCATTGACTTATTGGCTTTTAGCATCTTTTAGCGCCCTCTGACTCAGCTGGGCTATTAATCCAGATGAAAGTAAATCGCTGGTCACTACCATCATGTTGATAGGACACCACCAGGCATAAAGCTCCCTATTCCTGTTCCATGAGCAACTTGTTGTTAGGCCTGCTGCTGACCAGATCTCTGAGACCAAGTTCCTACCTCCTTGCCTGGTTCCTGCTCTTGTTACCATACCTTCTTCCTAGTTCCTGCCTGGTTCTTGCTTCTTGCCCATGTTCTGCTCCTGGTTTCTGTTTCCTTGCGCTCATTCTAGAGACTGACTCTGGTTTGACCCTTCGCATGGCTATGAACTCTAACCCTGACATTGACTTTGGTGTGGCTCCTGACTCTGATTTGGGATTGACTCGTGGTGTGGCTTTGGGTTCTGACACTGACTTGGACCTTTGGTGTGATTTCTGACTGCAACCCTAACTCTGCCCCTGCTCTGACCACTAGGTCAGACCACTATGTTATAGGCTGGGGTCAGCAACCTTCGGCACACGTCCCATCAGGGTAATCTGCTGGTGGGCCGTGAAACATTTTGTTTACTTTGACCGACCACAGGCATGGCCCCCCACAGCTCCCAGTGGCCGTGGTTCACCGTTCCCAGCCAACGGGAGCTGCGAGAAGCAACACGGGTTGCAGGGACATGCTGGCCGCCACTTCCCACAGCTCCCATTGTCCGGGAACGGCGAATCGCAGACACTAGGAGCTGCGGGGGGCTGTGCCTGCGGATGGTCAATGTAAACAAAATGTCTTGCGGCCCATCAGCGGATTACCCTGATGGGCCACATGCCGAAGGTTGCCACCCCCTGTTATAGGCCCTGACAGGGGCATGATAAGCTCACCAATGACAAATATAAATTGAACATCCAGATGGATGGTCTTAAGGTCCTAGCTAGAGATTGACCTGGATTCTGCTCAATCTAGAAGGAGGCTTTGGGATTTGCCTTGATGATGAGGGGGTAGGGGTTGCCCTGATGTGCCCATGAAAATACACCTAAATTTGGACAATTTGCTGAGTAAAGACTTGTAAAAATTTGGCAGCTAAATTCTCTGAAGATTGTGTATGCACTGAGCATGCTTCATCCCCTCACAACTCCTATATGTTGACCAGACTGTGGATATGCCATCCTTCTAGTGAAACTGAGCGTGTTCCATCCTAAGTGTAATGGGGTGATCTGCCCCTTTAAATGGTGTCTAGCAGTCAACTCGTCCCTATCACATGGCATGTCTTTTAAGAGTCTGGGGTGCTGTGAAATATGAAGCCTGAGGAGCTATGAGGAGAGGGGGAAAGGGTCCTAGGAAGAAGTAGCATTTAGAAGGAATCTTGTTATTGTATCTTTAAGGTCCTGGAGCCTTGTAGGGAGGGTCAAGCAGGGTGCCTCTCTCAGCCAATAAGGAATGAGCTGAGAGAAGGGGCCAGCATAAATGCTGTCTCCTCCTTTGTAGCAGGACAAATATCTGTATATGCTACAGGCAGCAAGAAGGCTTCTGCAGGATCCTGAGTGTATCAGGGAGAAGATAATAGCAGGTGAAAGTCAGTTTACTGAATGCTCCTAGCCTGAGGATGGAAGGATGGAGTGGGAAAAGGGCCAGCTGGAGGAGAAGCTGCCTGATGCTCTTCAGCTAGCCTAAACTACAACTCCATCTCCAAAAAGGAGAGCTAGGAGGCTCCTGCCTTAAGGAGAGGGGGAGAGGGATTGTCTGAAGTACAACCCAGCTCTGGGAGGAGTGCTGGGGCCTCCTGAACAAGGGAGGAAACTGACCAGGACTCTTGCATCAAATTTTAACCATATGTAGATTATCAGATCTATGGCTTAGATAGCTATCTAAGGTCAGATGGTATTTTCATGGACTCAGGATGGATCTGAACTTGAGTGATTAAACAGTGAGTTACCCTTTGTAGAATGAGTGAATAAACCAGACCAGCAACTTGGCTTGAACTAATCTACTCTGTGTAACTGTCTGAAAAGATGTGAGTGCAATGTGCCTGCAAGGCTGCAACAGGCCCATGACATCAAGGCTGCAAAGACTGAGCAGAACTTTTCCTGAAACTGTTGCTCCTGGCTGTTCTGTGCTGCTGGGCAAAGGAAATGGAAGCAGCAAACCTGTGTTCTCAATGCTGGTGCCAAGGTAGCATGGAGAAGGATGCAGCCTGAGTTGAATGCAGAGGATTAAGGGGGAAACAAGAGTAGAAGAGGAGTCAGGGAAGAGTGGGTTCCAGGAACCAGAGTGTGAGGAAGGGGCTGGGGCAATGTAGGTGCAGAATGGAATGGGGTTGGATAGGAGCAGAAGGGCACAGGGGTAGAAGTCTCTATAACCACTAGATAATACTCCCTTCCAGAATGTGAAACTCAGCCCAGGCAGCCTGAGTCTCTACATTCTTCTGTTGTCTTTAAATAGTTGTCCACTGGCAAAGTGTGTATCTCATCCCCTTCTATTGGTTGGTTGGTCCTTATTGAGGATAAGGATAAACTAATGCTACAAGTTACCCCATTATTTCAAGTGGAAGAGGTCTGTGTTGCAGAACTAAGGGTCCAAATGTTGCTGATGATCCAAGTTTGGAGTCCATATTGGTTCCCCATGATGGAATTGCAGGGGTTTTTTTTAACTTGGGAAACTACATTAGCAATAATAGTAATAGTAAAATAGTTTTATTTAAAAAAACATTAAGGTCACACAGTCAAATACTGAAAACTTAGGAAAAGTAGGAATTAAAGATGCCCATGAAACCTTATTCAGCTCCCTTGCGGCATAAGCATTATGATATAGTATTTAAATACATGACCACATGCAATTCCCCTCCCCCCCCAAAGGATCCTAGCATCATTCCATGTGCAGGCTGGATCTACTGTGGGAATGAATCAGGGCTGTTTATTGAAGGAGATTGTCTTTATGACCCCTTGCCTCCTTTGTTGCAGAAGCTGGAATGTGTGTAATGGGAATGAGGCAGGAGATTGCAGGAAGAGAATGAATGGTCTCCTATTAGGGCAATTGAATGCTGCTCTGGAGAATTGGATACTATCCTTCCCTATGCCACAGACTTCTTGTGTGATGCTGGGTAAGTCATTTAAACCAAATTTTTCACAGGTGGTCACTGATTGTGTGTTCCTCATTTTCTAGATGCCCAATGTGAGACATCTGGGGCCAGACTTGCAGAATAACTAAGTGCTCACAACTGCAACCGAAGTCAATAGGAGTTGTGCTTTGAACACATAATGTGCTATAAACATGTTATGTACTCTGAAAATTCAGGATCCTAGGTTTCTCAAGTTGGATATCCAGCTAACAATTTTGGCCTTATTCTCTCTGTGCCACCATTCCCCAGCTGTAAAATTGGTACAATAATAACTCCTCTCCTCACAGGGGTGCCTTGAACATAAATTCATGAATGGTTTTTGAAGCAGCCAGTTACTATGAAGAGACCCATAGAAATAAATGCTCAGGAAGAAATTATTAATCTTGTATTAAGTGCAGGGTTTGGATGCTGTGCATTAAGTAAAGTACTGAATGAGGGTGACCAAAAAAAAAAAAAAAAAAATACCAGATAGTTACCTATTCAGTGAGTGAGGCTGGGGTCCTGTGGAAAAATAGTATGTGATCACATAATTAGACAGTATTATAATGCACAAGTGCAAGGGTGGTGAACTAAGGTTGTTCAGTGTGGAAGGGTATATTAACCCATCACTGAGTCAGCAAGGCTTAATGAGCTGCTGTAAGTACACTCAGCCTCACCCTGCTTCACCTGCACTCACTGTCAAGTAATTAAGGGGTAGTTTAAAAAGGGGAGGAAGACCAGCTACTTGTTGGCTGTATGAAGAGAAGAGCAGACCTCTCACCATTCATTCTGTGAGGAAAGGATGGCTCCTGCACTTCTGTAGGGATGGTGAACTGTTGGAGCTGTGGTAGAGGAAGGTAGGCCTTACACAGGACCAGTGAATTTGTTTTGAACTATGTTTAATTATAAAGGACTGTTGGCTCAAGGTTGACTACTTGGGAGGCCTGAGGGGCCTACCAACACTCTCAGCAGGGGACCCTGCAACAAGAGGTGTTGGAGAAACTGCATTGATAAACTCCGTGGACTTTTTCACCCTGCTCAAGTCTGCTCTGCGGTTTTTCTTGGACACTGAAGAGAGTGGGGGCAACTTTCATTCTGACACTTCCTAACTTTTGAATACTTGACTTTGCAAACTTAATTTCTTTTAACTCTCTTTTTAATGTAATATATACAAATGCTCCTATATAGCTAAAGCTAAGTTTTATGTGCAGCCAAAGAACTTGGGTTTGAGAAAAGACTCAAGGAAGATATGGCGAAGACATGGTGTTTATGATTTGTTATGGGAGCACCAGGTAGAAAAGGTTGCTTTAAAGAAGGCATGGAAATTGGTGGGGGGAAAAGACCATGAAGGAAGAATTCTGTTGTGGCTATGGCTAAGCAGAGTTCATGGAGGGGGGAGGGCAGATAAGAAGCAGTAAAAGGAACAAACAAAACAAGCAAGTAAGAGGGAGCCAACTTGTGAAAGATCTTGAAGAGACAAAGGAGACACTTGAATGTGATCTGGGAGTAGGAAGAGCTGGCACCACTCAAGAACATACTAGCTAAAAATGACTGGGGGGATTCCATCTGATTAGCTGAGAACTCCCCTATGATTTCTGGTGGAAATTTGGCATGCCTCCTGCTTGAACTGCAGTCCCCACCATCAACACTGGGCATTGTGAGATGAGAGCTACAATGGGCATCAGAAAGAGCATGTTGGAGCAGATTTCCAATACTATTGATTCTTTGCTGCCATAAAGACATGTGGAGCGCTCAAGACAGTAGCTTTTAGAGGTGTTCCTCAGCAGCTCTAACTTACACTGGTGCTGGGTGGCATGGGATCAAGGAGCCGTGTAGCATCCAACTTCACTGTCTCCAAATGGCACTTCTCCATGGTGGAGAATCTAGGCTAGTGTTGTAACTTACTGGAAAACTTGATTATGCATCTTTTGTATGATTTGTAGTTGACCCTTTGCTGTGTTTGGTTACACATAATAATGAGGAAAAGTACAAACGAAAGGAAACTGCACGCTATCTTGGAACTACCATTGTATATTGACTTTCACTAAACATCATGATAAATAACTTCAGAAATGCTATTCTCACCACAGGCATAGGGTTGAAATGAAGAATAACTGTCTACTCTTATTTTAAAATACTCCTGTAGGATTACTAGGTAGTGTTTAAGTATATTAACTGGAAATCTCTAATTGGAGTTCTGACAATTTAAACATGACCAATGGTTCTTTAGCTGCATAAGTGTTTATATAATTGACAAAGTCATACTGCCCATCTTTCACTTTTCAGCAGGCAGTAATTATTCTCTATCATCTTGAGTGGTAGTGCTGAGGGAGGAGGAAAAATAAAAAGAAATCTGACATTCCAATTTGTGAAAGCCAGCCAATTTCTTAAACATGACCATGGCTTGTTAGTGAGGTGGAACACGTTTAGATATGTTTGGGTTTTTTATCCTTTTCCAGAAGAATGCTTTGTGCAAGGCTTCCTTGCTTTTTTAAATCCAGTTTTTGTAAGTGATTATCATGGTGAAGGTTTATTTAATTGCTACACATTTTTAGGGAAGCAGTGAGGCCCCTCTGGACTATGGAGAATAAGGCCTAGGTTTTGTTATTAGCTCAGTTTCTGGCCTAGTGATCCCGAGCAAGTCACTTTACTCTTCTGTGCCTCAGTTTTCACCATCTGAATAATGGTGATATTGATACTTGTCTTCTCTGTGAAACAAATTCAGGCCTCTGTGAAAAGTGCTATATAGAGCTAGATATTACTAAAACATTATCTTACTGTGGAACTTGATAAAACACTTCAATCAAAGGCTATCTATAGTAGACATCACACAGCAGGATTTGGACCACAGTCATTGCAGAAATTCAATGAGGTTCTTCATGATTCCTATTATGACAACACCTTTTCCTTTAATTTCTGATTTTTGAATAAATTATGACTTTGTTGGAATATTCAAGTTTGCAGTTCAGAAATAAATGGTTGTTGGGAGCTTCCACTCTTCCAATCCCTTTTTTCTATCCTTAAAAGATATTCTCTTCCTCCCCCCACCCCACTTTAGCATGTGAAGCTCCAGCATGTTCTCCTTCTGTGAGTGTGAAAGACAATGCTATTTTGCTCTGCAAAGTGATAGCAGCAGCCTGAAAGGATGGTGTCCTGGTAGTTATTCCATCCATTACATTATAGTACTATAATATCCCTGCAAACACTGTGTGAAGACATTTACAGTTTAAGACTAGGCTTGGAAAGATTAGATTTTTACTGGAAAATGTTGGTCAATGTTCACTTCACTATATACTTATCTGCAAACTTTCCATCAATAATCAAAATTTACAGGTAGGCAAAGTAACAAAAATGCTGCTTGAGAGTTTATTGGCATTTGATTTAAGGTTATTTACTTCATATATTTTTGGCATGCAATGTTGATAATTTGTGACTGGTTGTAAAGCTTTAACTTTTTAAATCTCAACATCTGCTATGACTAATTGTCTGACCCCCTTCATAATTTTGCACAACTGTGAATTTAAATTGAAGGAAAATAAAGCTGAACTGGCTTATCTTTTTATAATCCTGTTAACTTATGCTAAATATTCCATAACACTTCGCAAAGCTGAAGACCACTTTGGCATTAGAACATAAGAAACTTGTCAAAGGCAAAATACACTAATGTTCTACTCTGGTACAAGCTGGGGAGGTACTCTCACAGACTGGTACCTGCAATGTTAGTATCCAAGCAAAGATAAGGGAAGTAGAGAACAACAATGTAAGGAACTAGTATCAGCAGGAGGGGGGGAGGGTTGATTTTTAGTGACATGTAGACTTTTTTAACTCAGTCATCCTATAATTACCACTAGCTGAAATATTTAGTAATGTGGAAGTATACCTTCTGTGTAAGGTAAACTTTGCAATGCTGCACAAGCTAGCTTCCCAGAAACTGATATCCTATTGAACTTTTTTCTGTATTATTATTGGCAATAAACCTGAGTCCTATTGGTTATTTGGTCCTGAGTAGATTTCATAATGGCCCAAAGTATGGTCAAGCAATTGACTGTACAATTTACCAACATAGAGAACCTTGCTCAGGCCCTCAGTATGCAAGTAAATGTCATCCTAATGACTGAATTCTCATCTTGTGGGGATGATGCTAGAAAAGTGTAACTCTGCATGTAATAAAAACTAGGGCCCAATCCTGTTCCCAATTAACTCAATGGTGTGTCTCCCCCCTCCCCCCCCATTGACTTCACGTGGAGTGGGATCAAATCCTACTTATAAATACTGCTCCATTTGACTTGCCAAATATGTGTAAACACACGCATGAGCATGTGTATCAGCCTGTAGGTGTCAATTCTTTGAGTTTCTGCTCAAATATGAACAATAATAAACTTTTCTCCTGTCAAATGTCCAATTGCTGCCAATGGAAATTTTCTTTGAGGTAATAAATACAGGATTCGGTCCATGGTCAATATTTGGCAAATGCCTATGCACTGGTTTCTGGTAAACCATGAACTTTGTTTCGTGTTGACTGATTCTGTATTGTTGGTATATTAGCCTGATCCTGCATTTCTCTCACACATACAATTCTGATTGAAGTCAATTGAGGTTTTGGGTGTGCACTAAAGATTCTCATTATGGAGAAAAATTAAATGTCTAGGTTGCTCCATCTCTGTATACTACACATGTGAGGACTTAAATACAAACTCAAGCCTTTACAGTGCTTGCTAAAATCTTTATAAATTTCTCTTGTAGACTGCGGCACACCCATGAACTATGGACTGCCCTTCTGGGAGTCATTTTATTTCCATTCTTCTACTCAGAAATTATCAAATGAATTGGACTGCATTATGGAAGGGAACAGTCAGATTATGAGGTTTATTTAAAAAAAAACCTGAACAACTTGCAAAAATCTGTAAATAAAAAGAAAAACAAATATAGTTACTTGGCGATTGTAGCCAGTTTTTTCATAAACTTAAACTGAATTCTCATCAGCAGTGTGGGATTTTTTTTTGTTTGTTTTTTAATGGGATTATGATGCAACTCTTCAAGTCAGTGTGAAGACACCCGATTAACTTCAATGGTCTTTTGGATCAGGCCCTTATTCTCTGAGAAACTTTTGTGTTTAATTGAACTACAGGGTATTTGGCACAGACTGTGGATAGGGTTTGTTTTTGTGGTTACATGTAAAGATGGAGGCTTACTAACTGATTGTCTACTTGCAAGTTTTGTTCTATTTCATTGTCCTTCTCTTCCTCTTCCAGCTGTTTTTGTATATAAGGAGTTCCAAGTAAATCCCCCTTAAAGTGTGCTTTTGTATTAAGGTATTTAATGTCAAAAGTCTTTGAATAGTTTTTATGAAACTTGTCAAGGCATATCCTGCAGTAAACACCTGGGAACTGCAGGGTTCAGCAAATGGTGACTTAGTATAGAATTTCACTAACACAATCTGGCTTTACATCAAGACTCCTTTTATATCTTCCCTTCAATGTATTTTTTATTTGTAAAAGGGATGGTGTTTGAATATTTAAGGACCTATCATGGATTAAGATCTTATGATTCACAAGCAGAGTAAAATGTCTCTTCTTTCATGAATACGCTGAAGCAAATTACATCTGCATGTGGCATGAAGAGCAAAGTTGCTGGTCTCTAGAGACAAATTGCCTTAATACACAGCAATTAGGAGAAATGATGTTTGTCGATAAGGCACAGAGAAGAGGAACAACACATAACAGGAGGCACCATGGGTATATAGTCCATGTGATATGGACCAGAAGTTGAATCTGAAGATGGGTGCTGATATGTTAGGCATTAGCAAAACAAAAAATGTGTTCACTCATGATATAAAACACAAATAGAGCAACATTCCTGTATTAACTAGTATCTCTAAGAACCTAAAATTGGAAAAAAAGGTGGTGAAGGATGATGGACAGTACAATGGAATATACACATTTAAAAATATAAAGAATCACAGGAAAGGGTGAGTAATATTGTGGGAGATTCTAACATTGACATGTGTAGGCAGTAAATGTAGGCAACTATCCCCCACAGTCTCATCATGTTTATTGCCTTTTGGCAAGATGTATCATTATGCTTGGATATACTGAAGAACAAATGTTCTGTGCTGGAATCCATGTAATAGTGGTTCTAAAAGTTTTTTGTACTGGTGACCCCTTTCACATAGCAAGCCTCTGAGTGCGGACCCCCCCCCAATAAATAAAACACTTTTTATATATTTAACACCATTATAAATGCTGGATGCAAAGCAGGGTTTGGGGTGGAGGAATTAACAAATGTTAAATATGACTTTAAGGGTAATAGTCAATTATTACTAGTACCAGCTGAAGAGCAGATTAATTGACAGGCTATGAGAAAATAAAGCTGTTATTGCCTAAATTTAGCTGTACTTAACTAAAGCAAAGTTTGTCTGTTAAATTAAGTTGGGCAAGGTCAACAAGGGTGAACGTGCATAAACTGGGTCAGCTCTTGGACCAATAAAATACAAGGTTAGTCTTTTCATTGATGTGAACAGATCCAAGTGATCCCATAAAATCCATTGCAGATAAGTCAGTTCAACTTATTAAAACAACTCTGGTGACAGCTTCCATACTTTGGTGTAAGGCACTGAAAATTGCAGCTCCAGTGCTGGTGATGACTGCAGTGACCCCGGGCAAAGGTGTTGTTGACAGAAGGGTTGCATATTGACGGTTACATTGAAGGTCCACTTTAGTTTCTGCTAGGGGCGCCACAGAGTGGATCCCTGGCCTTCATGACCAAACCACCATGATGCTGATGCTTAGATATTGTATTTAATTATATTGAATACAGTGATGAATATTAGGCTCAGCTCAGCACTGTGGTACCTGAGTACAATATAAAAAATAAAGAAGCCTGCAAACAGTTGCATGCTAACGGCTTGATTCTGCATCCGTTACTGTGAGTAACTTCACTCATGAAAATTATCTCACTGAACTCATTTAGACACACTTGTATAAGTCTCTTAAATCACTCCCTTAAGTGAAAGTCCTACATAATTTACTATGGAAGGATCCCTTCTCTCCTCCCCCCCCCCCCAAGGTGCTAAAATTTAAGTTGGCCCCAAATGTCACCTAAGTTTGTGGGTAGCTTTGTCCAAGGTTTTGATTCAGGTCCATCTAAGATCACCATTCTCTTGATGGCTTAAATTCCTATCATATTGTTTATACTTTGAAACAACTTCTAAATCTTTAGAATACTTGATGTAAGTAAGCAGTATTATCTCCATTTCTACAGATGTAGAACATGAGGAAGTGGGATTGGTGATTTTGCTGAATATCCTGGACAGCATCAGAGGTGGTAGAAGATGGAAAGAATTCTTGGCCTTCAATTCTGTGAATACTAAACCACATGTTAGTTCCTATCACATATCTTAGCAATTCTGAATAATTTCCAGGTCCTGTATGTTACCACAAACTCAAATGTGTCTTATGGACTCTATTCTAAAATTTCTTTGAGAATTTCTTTGTTTACACTTTCCCCTCCAGAGTTCTAGTTCCTTTGGTTTACATTCATTTAGGTCTGTCTCCATCCATGTTCGGATGGGGAGAGAGACTTCCATTAATGTCAGAATTAACTAGTAAGTCTTCTGTGAATTTACAGGAGGACAGTGTGATTGTTTTTCCATGGGCTTGCAATGATTCATTTCATTGTTATATTTGTTAGAGTAGAGAATCTCCAAGTGCCATCCATGGAGAGTTTCTCTTAAAACATGGCCCACTAGTAGTAATTGAGAAACCTTGTCACAGAGAATTGGTCATAAACTCAGGCAGCAATCCAATCCTAGATGCAGCTGCTGACATTTTTTGAAAAATGTGTAGAATTTAGAATCCCTTCTGGTGAAATAACTTAGCAGTAATGAAGAATTAAAATTCCACCAGCCTTATTAGCTGTACAGTTGGATGCTGAGCAGCAAAGGCTGAATGGAGTTTAGCTAGAACTCAAATGTTCATTTATCTCCTATCTTTGTCTTTCTATGTTGCTTTTGGCTGCATAGCACCCTTTGAATGACACAAGAAATGATTGTGCTTCTGACATTGTAGCCTTCAATTGTAGTCTTTGGTCCTCTGTAACTCTTAGAATAAGGCTTTAAAAGAGACTGGCTTCCCTCGGCTATAGAGCCTGCCTGTTAAGGAAGATTGAAAAAATGAGTGGGGGAAAAAATCAAATAGGATAATCTTGTTAAATTGGCTGAATAAGTTCAAGATTCATTTTTAAGCATATGGTTCACACAACAGGTGGGAGGTTTTTAATACACATTAAAACAATTACTTTTCATATTAATGTTAGGGTCTGGAAAGTGTCTGAGCGGAATATGGAAACCTAAAGGATACTACCTCCACCTTGATAGCTGTGAATATAGTAACATGAGAACTAATGAACACACACTAAAACTTGTAAAAGTTATTGACTGCATTCCTTTTGTTGCTATTTTGTGCTCTTTAGTCACTCTGCAATATTTGCCTGGTCGAGGGTGGAGTGTGGTGGGGGATAAGACTGTTGAAAAGTCAGTGTTTAATTGGCTTGCAGAGACAATTTCCCCCAATTCCATTCCAACTTAGATTAATTTTTTCTTTGCTGGAAAACATTGAAATAGAATATATGATACTTTAGAACTCTGGTATGAAATGAAGTGAGCAGAGTAAAACAGCTGCCATTTTCACTCAATAGACCCTGAAGCTTCCAGTGAAATAGTTTTGAGCCTGCTGAGTAGGAATTGTAAAAGACCAGAATTCTTCTCATTAATTAGACCAGTCAGTCTGCTTTGTATCTGCAACAATGAATAGCCTTTCATTCCAGGGGTGTAGTTAAACCCTTAAACTAACTTGATTTCTTGCTCCATTCTGCTAAGACATAATTCCTTACCTTTATACATCTTGTTCTAGGCCAATCACTGGAAAGCTTCTATTTTTCTTTTAGTTCAGGACTTGTCTAGACTAGGAACACTTGCACTAGTGATTAGATCAGTGCAACTCTCTGATTGCAAAAACAGAATATATAGCAGTTTGACCGCATTTATTTGCGGGGCGGGGGGGGGGGGGGGAGGGAGAGATTTTACCTGGTCTTACACTGGTTTAATACAAATATTGGGGGTTTGCAATGGTGTAGCTACACAAGTGGTAAAGAAAAAATTCTAGTATAGACAAGGCCTTAATCCATAGTATGATTTTATTATCCTAATCATATCTGCTTATTCTTTGCAATCTGTTCTGAGTAATCCCCAAGTAATGGGAAGGGGGGAATTAGTCCATTTCTACTTATAATTTGTCAGATATTTTAAGTGTTAAGCACTGCAGTTTCTGTCTATAGAAAACAAGTCTGTATTCAAGATCTGCTAAGGAAAGTGTGTGTGTTAATCTAAATTTGAACAGTACCTAGCACAACAGGGGTCCTGATCCTAATTGTGGCCTTTAGGCTGATTTTATTATAAAGCCTCTGTTAAAACATGTACTTATGTTCTGTTCTGTATTCCTTGAATGGTGCTAGTGCTGAACATTATTGAGTTATTGAGTACTTAATGATGCTGCACTCCATTTTGTACAGGGCTAGGACTTCTGGTGGCAAATCGCATGGTTCTTAAGGCTGTATTAAGCTGAACTTCTCTGAGTCTTTCCGAGTGAATCCAGGGAGAACTTCTGTCCTTTTGGATACATGGGAGGAGGGGGGAAGTTGTGGGATGGAAATTAGAGACACGTCAACTATACATACACAATGATGGGGTCTAAATTAGCTGTTGCCACTCAAGAAGTCATTGAGTAGATGTCTTCAGAGAACTATTTACACTGACTCCAATGTGCAGCAGCAGACCCTCCTCCTTACCCCCCGCCCAAAAACCCCTAACATGTAGGAACCATTAGGAGAGTAAAACAGAACATGTCATGCCACTATATAAATCCATTTTATGCCCAGACCTTGAATATCATGTGCTGTTTGGGTCACCCCACCTCAAAATAATAGAATTTGGGAGAGGTACAGAGAGAGGCAACTAAAATGATTAAGGGTATGGAACGGCTTCCATATGAGGAGAGATTAAAAAGACTTTTCAGTTTGGAAAAGAGATGACCGCACATGTCTACACTGACAAAGTTACAGCACCACTCAGAGCGCAGAAGGGAAACCACTGTGTGTTCACACTGACAGCTGCCTGTACAATAGCATGTTCACACTTGTCACTTGCAGTGCTATTTGGAACGGTGCATTCTGGGCAACTATCCCACAGAGCACTTCTTTCTCTTTTGCTGGGAAGGCAGAGGGGGTTGTGGGGCATCCTGGGTCCAGTCCCAATGCCCCGTGATGCATTGCTTCACATCCTAGCAATCCTTGTGCTTCTGGCTGCATTTGGCACCATTTTTAATGGTTTGTGTACTGTGCACCCTGCCTTTTTCAGATTGCAGGAATGTATCTGGAACTGCTGACCAGTATGCTGCTCACTCTGACCAAGTCATCACGAGTGCCGTGATCTCGCCATGCATAGTAGCTACAACACAAGATTGCTTGTGGCATTAGCGGAGATGCTGATCAGTTGAACACAGCTTCTGGGCTCGGGAAACAAGCACTGAGGGGTGCGATCACATTGTGATGCACATCTGGGATGACAAGCAGTGGCTGCAGAACTTTTTTGCATTAGAAAATCCACATTCATGGGACTGTGGTGCACTCACCCCAGCTGTGCAGCACAAGAACATGAGAATGAGAGCTGCCCTGTCATTGAAGAAGCATGTGGTGATTGCACTGGCTACTCCAGACTGCTACCAAATGGGTTGCTGTCAAGGCTGGATCCCCACTTTGAACTTTAGGGTACAAATGTAGGGGCCTGCCTGAAAACTTCTAAGCTTAACTACCAGCTTAGCTCTGGTCCCGCTGCCACCATTCTCTATGGATTCCCTTCTTGGGAAGCCTTGAGAAACCTTTCACCAATTCCCTGGTGAATATAGATCCAAACCCCCTTGGATCTTAAAACAAGGAGAAATCAATCAGGTTCTTAAAAAGAAGGCTTTTAATTAAAGAAAAAGGTAAAAATCATCTCTGTAAAATCAGTATGGAAAATAACTTTACAGGGTAATCCAACTTAAAGAGCTCAGAGGACCCCCCCTCTGTCTTAGGTTCAAAGTACAGCAAACAAAGATAAACACTCTGGTAAAAGGTACATTTACAAGTTGAGAAAACAAAGTAAAACTAAGATGCCTTGCCTAGCTTTTTTACTTACAAATTTGAAATATAAGAGACTTGTTTAGAAAGATGGGGAGAACCTGGATTGATGTCTGGTCCCTCTCAGTCCCAAGAGCAAACAACCCCTTAAAACAAAGAGCACACACAAAAGCCCTTTTTCCTCCCCCCCCCCCCCAAGATTTGAAAGTATCTTGTCCCCTTATTGGTCCTTTGGGTCAGGTGTCAGCCAGGTTACCTGAGCTTCTTAACCCTTTACAGGTAAAAGGATTTTGGCGTCTCTGGCCAGGAGGGATTTTAGTATTGTACACAGGAGAGCTGTTATCCTTTCCTTTATAGTTATGACAGTTGCTAACCAGTTCGGAGTGGGAAAGTCAACCGTTGGAGTTGTGTTGATGGAAGTGTGCAGGGCCACTAATCACATCCTCCTCCGAAAGACCGTGACTCTGGGCAACATGTGTGACATTGTGGATGGTTTTGCACAAATGGGCTTCCCTAACTGCGGAGGGGCAATAGATGGCACACACATGCCAATTCTGGCACCAGGCCACCAAGTACATTAATCGGAAGGGGTATTTCTCAATGGTTCTCCAGGTGCTTGTGGATCACCATGGGCGTTTCACGGATATTAACGCAGGCTGGTCCGGAAAGCTGCATGATGCATGCATCTTTCGGAACACTGGCCTGTTCAAGAAGCTGCAAGCAGGGACTTCCTTCCCAGACCAGAAGATCACCATAGGGGGAAGTCGAAATGCCCATTGTGATCCTGGGAGACCCTGCCTACCCCTTAATGCCGTGGCTTCTGAAGCCATACACAGGGCAACTTGACAGCAGCAAGGAGCAGTTCAAGAGGCTGCGCAAGTGCAGAATGAGTGTACACTTGGCCTCTTAAAAGCCTGCTGGTGATGCCTGTATGGGAAGTTGGGCATGGCCAATGACAACATACCTATGCTTATAGCCGCATACTCTATGCACCCAAATATTTGTGAAGGGAAGGGTGAAAGTTTCACTCAGGGTTCAACTGCAGAGGCTCAGCACGTGGAGGCTGTTTGAACAGCCAGAGACCAGGGCTATTAGAGGGGCACAGCATGGGGCCATAAGTATCATGGGGGATGCCTTGAGGCAGCAATTTGACGCTGAAAGCCACTAATATTTGCTGCTATGCTCAGGATTGTAGTGCTTGTAATGCTAGAAGGTGACTGGTGCACATAATGCAATAAGGGGGTTTAACATAATTGCATGTTGCCTTGCAGTGCTCTTTTTTGCTTTCACTTAATAGAATATAGATTGCTTTCAAACCAATAAAATTCTTTTTAATAAAGACAACTGGCGGAGAGAGTCAAACAAAAAAAAATCCTCAGCGAGGAGGGGGGAAGGGAAGGTCTCAAGAGGAGGAGGGGTCCCAGGACAGCTACAGATTTGTGTGTCCAGGGCTCCAACCTTCTCCTTTGGAGTACAATGTAGCGGGTGCTGTACTTCAGCAGGGCCAAATTGCAGAGGGATGGGTGAGTGCAGTGGGTAGTAGGAGTCCACAGTGCTGGACTGGGAGGAGTGGAATGCTGAGGGTAGAGTGTGGAGACAGGAGGTTGATAACTGGTGTGTGTGTGGGGTGGGGGGGGGCGGCACACATGGGAAAGAGCTTTGCAACAGCGGCTGCAGGGGGAGGGCAGGTACGGAGCTGCTCGGTTTGAAGAGCTAGCATTGCCTGGAGCATGTCCACTTGGCACTCCATAATGTTTAAGAGCCGCTCTGTAGGACACACCAAAAATAAGCCATTCTCCTTTCAGTCCCTCTTCTCGCTGTCCTGCCACTCCTTCAATTCCTGTTTCTCAGCAGCAGAGTGCATCATAACCTCATGGAGAAATCCTCCTTAGCTCTTCATGGCTGCTTTCTAATTCTGCACAATAAGGGAGGTTGGGCTCCCAAGGTCATCTCTGAAGTTTAAATGCAACATTTTACAGAAGCAGTATTGTTTGCAACAGACAACACTGAATCAGTGTATTTGCCACGGTATCTACACTGGCACCACAGTGCTGTAGCCCCAGCGCAGAAAGCTCTAGACCAGTGTAGATGTGGCCTCAGGGGGGAGATGAGAGAGGTCTATAAAGTCACGAATGGTGTGGAGAAAGTGAATAAGGAAATGTTGTTTACTCCTTCATGGAATATAAGATTGAAGAATCACCCAATGAAACCAATACGCAGCAGACTTAAAATAAACAAAAGGAAGTACTTCACAGAATGCACAATCAACCTGTGGAACTTGTTGCCGGGGGACATTTTGAAGGCCAAAACTATAAGAGTTCAAAAAAGAATTAAGTTCATGGAGATTAGATCCATCAACAGCTATTAGCTCAGATGGTCAAGTATGCAACCCCAT
The DNA here is from genome assembly GCF_002925995.2 of Terrapene triunguis. Classification (NCBI taxonomy): domain Eukaryota; kingdom Metazoa; phylum Chordata; order Testudines; family Emydidae; genus Terrapene; species Terrapene triunguis. The sequence goes on along the minus strand of NW_020664417.1, from coordinate 11,185,872 downwards.
GATCTGGGTGTGCCTAGTTTCTCACTGCCAGAAGCTGGGAGTACGTGACCAGGGATGGATCACTCTAACTGCCTATTCTGTTCATTCTCTCTGCAGCACTTGACATCGGCCACTGTTGGAAGACAGGACCATTTAGGGATCTGGGATGAAAATCTGTCTGGGGATTGGGTCTGCTTTGAGCAGGGGGTTGGACTAGATGACCTCCTGAGGTCCCTTCCAACCCTGATATTCTATGATACTGGGCTAGATGGACCATTGGTCGGACCCAGTATGGCCGTTCTTATGTGCAAGGGATTTTTAGTTTGTGCATTGCTGCTAAGTGCATGCTGCATGGAAACAAAAGTGAAGCTTTAGTCTATATCCTAGAACTGGCCAGCTAGTTTAGGTTGAAAATACCACTAAACTCATGTCTGTGTGTGTGTGTGTGTGTGTGTGTGTGTGTGTGTGTGTGTGTGTGTGTGTGTGTGTGGATGGGAGCTGGGTTAAGGGAAATGCCTGAATTAAATCTTCAGTGAAGACGTACATGATGGCAACAAAGCGTTTCTCAGAATGAACACTAAGCTATGCAGGGCCTTAGCTGAGGTCTGGAGGAGGATGCTATGGAGGTAGCACTGCTGACCACCTGTTTGGGAGTGGGGGATCTGCACGTGGAGGAAACCCTCTCTGCATAGCTCTGGGGCAGGGGGATGATTTGGGCTGTAATTTTTGAAGTGTGTTTTAATTGGGAGATGGGCAATTAGTCATTACAAGTTTGTGGTGCTTAGACTGCTAAGTGAACCTACAGATACAGGTTCTTGTCTAACTGCTACAAAGTGAACCCTGACAAACTTGCAAGGTCCAGTGTCATGTTAACCTACTTGGTTCGTAATGGCCAAATGCCTTAAAAGCTTTAGAAAGTGACAAATTAACTAGATACAAGACAGAGAATTTTACACTGCAAACCTAAAAACCTGTTTCTCTCTGAGACTTGAACTGTGAAAGACTTGCTTAGTTTTTGGATCTTAACTGTAGTATATTATGGAAATTGAATGCCAGTGTATGTATACTGGTATATGTATTACAAGTGATACAAAGCAATAAACTGCTCTCCTTTTCTCTCTGCCTTAGGAGAATAAACTTTAAAGCCAATGGTCATGTGTCATCAAGGTAAAACAGTTTTAGAGAATTTTTGGATTTCTTGTGCAATGAACAGCATCAGTGAAGTGTTCACCCTATCAGACAGCTCAGGAAAACAAGCTTTTGGAGGGTCATAAGCTTTAGCTTGTAACCTTGCTGCTATTTGCCTGGTAGGGTCACTCTTCATTGTAAGCTTGAATGAGCCTATTAGGACTGCAGTGAAGAGTGAGTCTGAGGAGCATATTAAAATATGCACCATTGAGCCAGCAAGAAAAATGTACACTTGCAAATACAGGAGCTAACAGAGCTGTTGAAATAAAAGGTCACTTTTAGAATGTAATCAGTGCATCGTGATCTTGATGAACAAGATATTTTTGTGGGATAAGTGAGAGGTGAAGGAAGAAACCAAACCACCACTTCATCCCCTCTAGAATTAGTAATAAAAAACACCAATTGAACCTTTAATACTATATTTAAATGCTCTTTCAAAAAGCATCTGAGACTGAGAGTGAGACTGGAGAGAGAGGGGCTAACATGCTTTTCAAATACTTTGATTTTGTTCTGGGGGCGGGGGGGAACAAGTGTCCAGACAACTGAGACTTTGACTGACTTCAGTGCACTTTGGCTCAGGGAATGAGAGGAAGGAAGTTGAAATGAAGGCACCCCACAAACACCAATTTTAGTTTTTGATTGCTGGAACTGATAGCCCAGGGGCATTGCTGTTGAGTGTAGCATCCTATTGACCTTAACAGCACTTTGCTGTTGCAGTAGTCTGTACATGTTCTGTTAATGGCAGGATCAGGGCCTCAATATCCATTTTCTCCCCCACCCCTTCCAAAGATATCTAAATGACTAAAAGAAGGAGAGGGAAAGTTCCTTTAAAATAAATACAGAATTCAAAGGAAAAGTGGTCCTCACCAGAGTACTTGTAATTCTGAAGTATTTATTTGTGGCACAAGCATCAGGATAAACTAAAGAACACTTTAAAACAGAACAGATGTATTTTTATATCATCTGACATAAGCTGCCAAGCGTCTGAAGGGAAAATCGGACCCTTTTTTTTTTTTTTAGGGCGGTGGGGGGTCACATGCAAAAATAGCTGGTTGTGGTTGCTGAATTTTCTATTCCTAGCCTGGGATTTTTAAAGTTGTCTTAGCAAGTTAGAGAAATATAACGAGACTTGGGCGTGTCACTCCTTTGGGTTCATTTGGAAATCCCAGCCTTTATTTTGGTAGACAATTTCTAATAAAGCAAAGCAAAATTAGAGGACATGTTAACATCTGCTGCTGCAGATATATCCAAATTTGAAAGAAAGCTATGAAGAAGAGCTCATTTACTGGGCCAATTTCTCTACTGGCATAACTCCATTGAGCTACACCTGCAGAGAATTTGATATACAAAGCCTACAGAACAAGCAAGATACTAGTATCATCTAACTTTCCTTCTATTACTTTTTTTTTTTTTTTAAACCTGGAGTTGCATCTGCTACAATTGTCAAAATATTTTCTACCACTGATAGCAGCATATATCGTACTAACCTGTTTGAAAACTAGTAAACAAAAGACATTATGGCCTCTCCTTTGTTCTCCTCTGTGCTTGGCTAAACTGTATGTTAACTGCAGATGCTCTGGGTGGCTGATACTATAGTGAGGTTCCACAAGTGCCCATTAATGAGGGTGAGTTTTTATTTTTAGGTTCATTCTTTATTGTAATATGGCTCAGCAAATAATCTTGCATATGCCTACATTTTTTGCTTCTGAGGTATAGGTGAATGGCTCCTGTTTTGCCTAATTGATATTTAGTGGTAACCACAATGTATGACCCCATCCCATTTATCAGAACATTTCAGTTTCCCTTGTTTGATACTGAATAAAAGATTCAAATATTACTCTACACCACTTGAATAAACAACCCTAAGATCTGACAGTGCTGGCCATAATATTGGATTCTTTTAAACCAATCAAACTATTTATTATTTGCGACCTTTCTTTCTTCATCATGCGCAAAATTTATGATCCAGTTCAACCTGACCAAATTAAAAAAAAAAAAAAAAAAAAACAAGCTTTTTCAGGCAGGCTTTAGTGGTCTCATTTGACATAAAATGTCACTGGAACACAGATCTGTTATTTTGCATTTAAGCTCCACCCTCTCCTGTTTCCAGAAATTCTTACCTAAATGGTATTAGAACAGTCAGAGATGGATTTGGGTGTTTTGGGGCCCTAGGCCAGAACAAGTGTGTGTGTGGGGGGGGGCTCTCCCTAACCCTTATGCCTGCAGTCCCCTCCCTACCCCCTTCTTGCAGCTCCTGTTGGGGAAATGGGCTCAGAGCATGAGGACTTCCCCAGCTGCCCTGGTGGGGAGCAGGGTCAGGGAATGGGGGCTTGCCCTGCTCCACTTGGCTCCAACCCCACATGCCTTGACCTTGCTCCTGCTCCCTAGCAGGAGCACCGGTTGGGTAGGTGGAGCGTAGCAAGCCCCCATGCTCTGACCCATCTCTCCGGCAGGAACGGCGGGTGGGTGGGGGAGTGGGGTTGTGGTGCCCATTTTTTGGAGGCCCCCCCAATTGGCTGTGGCCCCTGAGCATTGGCCCAGTGGCTAATCTACCACTGTATTTATTACCAGTGAACATCCAGAGAAATTGATTTCTGTCTTGAAAAAATGTAAGAAAACTAATGATGCTATCAGAGATCCTGCAGTACTACTTCTGTCAAAAATGACAGTGGCTCAAATACTGAGAGGTGCTGAGTGCTTGCAACTCCCCTTATAATTAAATTGAGTTTTAGATTCTCTGCACTATTCCAGATTTGGGCCCCAATTCAGGAAAACACTTAAGCAGATCCCTATTAGCTTAAGTCCATCCTTCCACAGGAAAGCACTTAAGCATGGGTTTAAATCCATTGATGCTGATTTGCTGAACTGGGGCCTTAGCTCATTGACCTAGTATATTTGAGTAAGGACTGTAAAGTAAAATTAGGCCCAATTTCTTTTTCAGAGTTACTGAGCACCCACAGTTCCATTTGATTTGAATTGGTATCTACAGGTTCCCAGCACCTGTGACAATTAGGCATACAATGTTCTAATAGTACATAAAAGAGAGCCAGTTGGCATCAGTGATAATCTTAATCCTTTCTAAGGATTATAAAGAACTGTTTGAATAAAAATAGACACATTCAGTCTAAAAGGCTGTGTAACTCTGTAATATAGTTAAAGGCTAATTTCATTTAGATTCTTACCAGTAACATAACTGCTTATAATTACTCTTCTTGCTTCTCTATTCTGTTTGCCATAGCAGATTCTAAACAAAACCATGCAATAAACCACTTCTACAAGCTACAATTTCAACAGGCTACAAGGCATATTATGATAATGTAAAACACACGCAACTGTTACACACTGAAGAATACTTAGCAATGTGGAGGTTAGTCATGGTCAGAAGGCAGTGTGGAGCAGACCTGCTATGGCCCTGGAAGTAGAAGGATCAGGAATAGATGTTGTTTAACTTGTGGTTCTAGAAAACCTTGACGGAAACTGTTAGGGGAGGAGGAGGAGGAGGAGGGGTGGGGTGGGGGAATATTTTACTGTTTCACTTAGGAAAAAATGTTGAGAACTTGCAAAAGTTTACCTGAAGGAAGTTCTTTAGTCCCCTCTTAAAACATCTGTTGCATCATCAAACACCTTGAAATAAATTTTCATCAATGTTGTCTTCCGGTGTCTGGCTAAGAAAACAGAGCAGGACATAACCTTTACATTTATTTTGAACCAGTTTTAATAAGGAATAATTTTAATACAGGCAGGAGAGAACACATGGTCTATGGTTGTACTAGGGCTCCAATTGAACCTGAGTAATTGTATGACCTACAAACAGTTTTTTTGTTGTCCTAAGACACTAGTTCCAGCTCCATGTACCTCTGTCTCTAACTGATGGGGTACCCTATCCCTCTTCCTAGGTTCCAACCAGTTTAAAAGCAAGAGTGCCCTCTATGGATTTAGGAGACTGAAGATTTTAAAGGCACAAGTGGGAGTTAGGCATCCAACTCCTGACAAGTCAATGGGAACTGGGTGTCTAATTGTCCTTTGTGTCTTAAAAATCCATTTCCTATCCTGCCCAGAACATAGGCAGCTGCAGGAGGAGACCGGTATTGTCCTGAACACACTGCCTCTGGGGACCCAGTCTCCACAAGAAAACCAGACGATGAGGCCAGCACCAGTTTCATTCAGAGTGTGGAGGCAAGAACAGATGTGATGAGGGACATAGAATAGTGATGACAAAAGGAACCTAGCAGAATTAAGGGATATGACCGTGAGAAAAGGGAAGGAAGAACAGAGATGGGATGGAGGCAAATACCAGAAATTTAGTTGCAACCAGTGTAATCCCAGGTGTTCAAATGCCCAAATTTAAATTTTGATTTTTACTTTATAGTTTCATCTTTAAAATTTTTTCTTTTGCTTTTGTACTATTAGTAATAGGGGAAATGAGCCTCTGCCAATATACAGGTGGCAGATTTGTGACTGCTTGTACTAGAGATGAATTTTGCCTCACTTCTTTCCAAATGGAGATGTTTCAACTCTGATCATTTAGTATCTTTTACATTCTTGAAAATTTTGCTTTTGGCAAAATATTATATATTTTGCAAGATTCTGTGTAATTCACGTCTAGTTATGAGTTAGGCATTTTTTAAAAATTTTGTGCACTTGACACTTTATACAGAACAAGTCAGCCATATTTGACAATTTTTAGACTGTGGAAAGAAAACCGCAAAGGACAAAGAATATTCACAATCATAATTATGCCATTGTTCTTCTTTTGACACCAATATCCTATTCTGATACCAGCATCACTCCTCTGCCAAGTGGTAACAGATATCCAGGCTCTTGTAGGCTCACTTGCTAGTGGAGGTTGAATCAGTGATGTGAAGTCTGTTTTCTAAGTGCAACTTGTTTAATTTACACACAAACCCCAGTCCTAGAACACAGAAAGTCAAAAAGCATACAGGCAATATCCTTTGACAGAAATCTCTGGGAAACTGGCTATTGATGTTAAACAGAGAATTGCCTCAAAGATTGACTCTCTAATCCAGAGATCAAAAGCACAGAGCAAACTCTCCTGCTGCTCACACATCTCCCTCTCCAAGGACCACTACCACCACACAGAAACTTTTCTAATGAAAAACTAACACTGAACACTTCTTAAAAAAAATCCTGGAAGACTACATGTAATTGTCATATTCCATAAAATGATGTAAACAGACACACCAGCTTAGTGAAGACAGAAGCACCTAGGGATCTATGCACTCTGGCTTTACCGACAGAGGTGGCATGAAAACTTGTAGTCAAGCCTGTTCCTCTAAGATCTTCCACCCTGTGACCCAGCCAGGACAGAAGTTTGAACAGTTGGCAGCTAGAAAGTGACAACTAAAGGATCTTTCAGTTGCATGGAAGATGGGAGAAGACAATGAACAGTTCACCATTTGTTTTGGGCTGCTCTAGTTCAGAATGATTGGTTATATTCCTTCACTGCACACATCCATGAGCTCCGACTGCTCAGATCAGGTACATCCTGCTGCTATAAAACCAGGGGCAACGCCTTATGGGATCTAATGAACCATAGAATTATAGGACTGGAAGGGACTTCGAGAGCTTCTCTAGTCCAGTCCTCAACATTAATGGACCATTCTTTCTCCTCTGCTGTCTTCTGAGAGTGATTCAGCAAATCCACCATATCACTTAAATCTTGGATGGTCTTCAGGATTGTTGGAGTTAAAACAGCAGCATGGTACAGCCAGTAATTTCCCTTGTGCTGCTGCCAACATTTTTTTCTGATTGTGTGTGTGTGTGAGAGAGAGAGAGAGATTGAACAGAGTCAAAATTCAACTTCACCCCCTCTGAAAAGTTATCCTAAGGGCTCCTGCTAATCTGCCTGAATGTTTTGGTAAATTCAACCAGTTAAATCACATGTTATTCATTTAAGTTCCATATGAGACCCTCCAACACACCCAGTTTAACATTCAAAACAGTGATGCATTTCTTCAAAGGAAGAAAATTAAGTATTAAAAATCCTATACTTCAATAATAATAATTTGCTGTACTCTATCTTTGGTGCCTTTCAAGACAATTGGAGAAATGGCAGGTGAAAAATGGTAGAAAGACTGATGGGTAGGATTCAGAATATAAAATACTCTGGAACTGTTGACAACTAGCTCTGCTGTTCTAAATAATTAGAGGACAAAAATAACACAAATTGTAGACTTTGAGAGTTTGGTGGTTTTTCAGGGAATCTGCTGCCAGCTAAACAAAAGTATGTTTTTGTTTTTGTTTTTATTTTAAAACCAATAACATAAAAGGGAACAAATCAACTTACCTTGTCTCCCATTGATTGGTGTTCTGGAGCCAGACATAATTACCATAAAAACACTAAAGCATAGTCCATAAAAAATCAATGCCAGACATAATATAGTGCATTAATTAATATATTTTTGCTCCTCAAGTAGGTATTTACTGTACTTACTGTTTCCTTATTAGATCTTCAAATGATAAAACGTAATGAGCCCTCACTTTAAAACCCTGAATGTGAGATTACTTCAGATAAAGAACCGTTACAACTTGCTTTCAGACTCCAGCAAAGTCCACTAAAATAACTTCTATTTGTTTCAGAAATTGTTCCACTTCTCCAAAGACTCTAAAGTGTGTAATAGAAAATGATCATGATTATTATGGGATTAAATTGATATCTTTGAGTAAATACTGTACAGTATATCTGAAATAAGCTTTGAAAAAGTCTTGGCTTAAAATTTTATTGCCCTATTAAAGAAATGCATTTTTGTAAATATAAATTATTTTGTCTCTAGATATATTTATCAGAAATGGAAAACTAGATACACAATGTTTATAATGACTTGTTTTTACTGCTGTGTAGAAATCTGATCAGAAATTTGGCAGTGAGACTTGTAATTATATAGATATATAAAAACATAATTTGATGCATTTACTATATTTTTGAAACTGACATAAAATTGCTAATGCATATTAGCAAATGAATTTTGTGTGTGTGTGCGGGGGGGGAGAGGGCAAATTCTCTCCCCATTGCACAGTCTAGGTAAATGCACAGGGATGGGGCTGTGCAAGAGTCAAGGGTTGCAGAACCTTTTCCATCTCAGATTATGGTGTGGCAGTGGAACTATTACATAAACACTGCCTCAGCTTTAATACTGTTGTGGTGGCTCCTTTGGCTGCTGCCCCCATCTTCCACAGTGGGATTTTACTGGCAGAGGCACAAAGAAGCAGATTCACTGACACTGCTTTGGCTCAACTGCACTCTCTCCACAAAATCCCACCAACAAAACAATTCATAAGTGCATTATTTAAGAAAGATGGTGATTCCAAAATCGATGGAAATGCACTAAAATAAGACCATTCTAAATGGAACTACTGGTGTAACTGAAAATAGAATATGTCTCATAGAATTTAGTTGTGATCTAAATATGTGTTTAGGATGCAATGATCAGGGAAAGAATAAATCAACAGGGAAGGAGAGTCAGAAGGGAAAAATGGCTTTAAGTAGCTTTTGTGCTTCTATCTCCAAGATGGACTGCCACACATTGGTTTGGTCCCTGGAATAATTTAGCATTACCAAAAATTTTCAATACACCTCAAACAGCAGATACTGCTATGTTTGGACGTAGCCAAACTTGTCTGCAATATTTCTGACTCTTAGGAAGTCAATGGCAAATAGAGAAATCTATTACACTATGAAAATAGGATATTAATGTGCAGGTTTAAAAAAAAAAAACTTTCACTAGTCATATTAAGATTTTTATCATTATTTAATCTTTACCAATTGCTTTCATTACTACTTCATGTTCTGTTCTCTTTCCACTTGTGGCCTTAGAATGTTTGGAGAATTTTGATAATCAGTTGTAGTTAGAGTGCACCTGCAAAAACTGGGAGGGTGGAAGAATTATTCTTCATGTCTGTGAATTCTCTAAAGTACTTGCTTATAAAGTTCCAGAATGTACAATCCATTATACCAACATGTGTGAAAGGCAGTCATTAATTTCTCTCCTGTAAAATACTAGATTAGCTAGGATGCTCAGGCTTTGGAAAGTCTACCTAGTAATGCAGGTTGCAGCATGAGGATAATACTGAGACTGCAGTAAATTCCCTTGAGTCACCTCTGAGGCTGTCACAGATGCTGCATCCCTCTGCAGCAAATGGCTACAAGACACAGGGAAAAGGTTCAACAGAGCAGTATGGAACCTGGAGCTACCCTACTGTTAACCTTGTCCCAGGATGAAAATTGACCCCTTATTCCTACTCGTTGCTTTCTGTCTTAGCCATTCATGATGATAATCTGCCTTTCACCCCAAGACAACTTGGCTTCTGTAGTAGTCTCCTGTGTGGAACTCTGTCAAAAGCCTTTTGGAGATCTAAATAAATTGTCAACCAGTTCTCCTTTATTGACATTGTCATACTTCCAGGGTAACCAAACTTGTATTCCCCCTCTGTGGTCCACTGAGGGCACTCACTTAAGAATGGCTCCTTGCTCCTTACAGTCACTGTGATATCCCCAGAAGCCAGACTGCCTAACATTCCAGTGTTTGCATTCTTCCTGGAGGTTATCACTGCAGTTAAAGTTATCACAGTTCTTTCTAAGCAAGCATACTTATTCTAAGGGTGAAAGCATTGCAGAGAAAACATACTAAGCCTACACATGAGCTAAAAAGTTTACCAGAGATTAACCCCACACCCAATGATGGGCTCTGGTAGAAGTCAGTCCTTCAAAACCCACAACTGCATCTTCCCATGGTTGCAAGTTCATAACCGACTTAAATTTAGAATCAGAACAGCAGCTCAGTTTTTGATCTCTAGTTCCTGGGGCCAGGTAATCAGCAAGCAATGAATGACCCCTTCCTCAGGGTGTAGCAGCTGGGGTTTTTCACAACCAAGGGCGGGGAATGTGCATTAACCTTTCCCATGGTATTTCCCAGGAAATCCATTTAACACACATTGTTCCAAAAGTTCATTCCTTCTGGCACACCTTTCAATAAAGTCCTCTGAACTCATAAGCCTCCTATCACATCTCCCCCTTAGAGAGGTTACATAAAACCCTGGTTCACAATTATGTGTAAACTGCATTTTAATACAATGGAACCCCAAAATACTTATTCTTAATGAAGTCTCCTAAGAATATGCAGGAAATCGCCATATGTCACACAGACCTTCACAAAATATTCTAAGGAATTAGTGAGACATGATTTTCCTTTACAGAAACCATGCTGTTTAGCCCACCATATCTTGGTCTATTTTAAATAGTGCCTCTTTGCTGAGGAGTAGAATAAGGGGCCAGACCTCAGTTGAAATAGAGTTCTACCCTGACATCAGCTGGTGTAAATTTGTTTAGCTCCACAGATGAACTGGCCCAAATAGCTTCTTTTAAGGCTCTCTTTTTCAATTAAAAAAAAAATAGTACTTAAAGTTTAAAGAAAATGAACCAAAAATAGACAGAGCAGGGCCGCCCAGAGGATTCAGGGGGCCTGGGCCAAAGCAATTTCGGGGACCCCTTCCATAAAAAAGTTGCAATACTATAGAATACTATATTCTCGTGGGGGCCTGGGGCAAATTGCCCCACTTGCCTCCCCCCCTGCCACCCTGGGAGGCTCTGAGACAGAGCAGTTCATATTTTAAATATGTACAGTACAGACCATAGAGCTAATGTGAAAGTATGTGAAGAACTATTATTGGAATTGTAATGTCTCGGCGGGAGTCTTCAGAAGGAGCCCATTGCAGCGAGTTTCATGCATTGTTTTAACATAGGTGCTAGGATTATTTCCAGTATTTATCTTCATGATCTGTATATAATTTTCTCATTTTCCCATGTTCTTGAGTTTGTTTTCTTTTCTTTTTTTCAGCTCTGGTCTATCCATGGCTAATAGAGGAGGTATCTGAGCCTCTAGCTATTATCTTTGGAAAATCATGGGAGACGGGAGAGATTCCAGAAGACTGGAAAAGGGCAAATATAGTGCCCATCTATAAAAAGGGAAATAAAAACAACCCAGGAAACTACAGACCAGTTAGTTTAACTTCTGTGCCAGGGAAGATAATGGAGCAAGTAATTAAGGAAATCATCTGCAAACACTTGGAAGGTGGTAAGGTGATAGGGAACAGCCAGCATGGATTTGTAAAGAACAAATCATGTCAAACCAATCTGATAGCTTTCTTCGATAGGATAACGAGTCTTGTGGATAAGGGAGAAGCTGTGGATGTGGTATACCTAGACTTTAGTAAGGCATTTGATACGGTCTCGCATGATATTCTTATCGACAAACTAGGCAAATACAATTTAGATGGGGCTACTATAAGGTGGGTGCATAACTGGCTGGATAACCGTACTCAGAGAGTTGTTATTAATGGTTCCCAATCCTGCTGGAAAGGCATAACGAGTGGGGTTCCGCAGGGGTCTGTTTTGGGACCGGCTCTGTTCAATATCTTCATTAACGACTTAGATATTGGTATAGAAAGTACGATTATTAAGTTTGCGGATGATACCAAACTGGGAGGGATTGCAACTGCTTTGGAGGACAGGGTCATAATTCAAAATGATCTGGACAAATTGGAGAAATGGTCTGAGTTAAACAGGATGAAATTTAACAAAGACAAATGCAAAGTGCTCCACTTAAGAAGAAAAAATCAGTTTCACACATACAGAATGGGAAGAGACTGTCTAGGAAGGAGTACGGCAGAAAGGGATCTAGGGGTTATAGTGGACCACAAGCTAAATATGAGTCAACAGTGTGATGCTGTTGCAAAAAAAGCAAACGTGATTCTGGGATGTATTAACAGGTGTGTTGTGAGCAAGACACGAGAAGTCATTCTTCCGCTCTACTCTGCTCTGGTTAGGCCTCAGCTGGAGTATTGTGTCCAGTTCTGGGCACCACATTTCAAGAAAGATGTGGAGAAATTGGAAAGGGTCCAGAGAAGAGCAACAAGAATGATTAAAGGTCTTGAGAACATGACCTATGAAGCAAGGCTGAAAGAATTGGGTTTGTTTAGTTTGGAAAAGAGAAGACTGAGAGGGGACATGATAGCAGTTTTCAGGTATCTAAAAGGGTGTCATAAGAAGGAGGGAGAAAACTTGTTCACCTTAGCCTCTGAGGATAGAACAAGAAGCAATGGGCTTAAACTGCAGCAAGGGAGATCTAGGTTGGACATTAGGAAAAAGTTCCTAACTGTCAGGGTGGTTAAACACTGGAATAAATTGCCTAGGGAGGTTGTGGAATCTCCATCTCTGGAGATATTTAAGAGTAGGTTAGATAAATGTCTATCAGGGATGGTCTAGACAGTATTTGGTCCTGCCATGCGGGCAGGGGACTGGACTCGATGACCTCTCGAGGTCCCTTCCAGTCCTAGAATCTATGAATCTATAAATGCATTTATCTCTGACTGAGTCAGCAAATGATTGTGCGGCAGGTAAGAGCCTAATGTAAAAACATGGCAGAAGTTCAGGCCAATGACTCAGGACTCGGCAGGCAAGCATTTTATATGCTGTCACTGCTCAGTGACAACTGATACACTGGTTCAGGGATGAACTGTACTTTTCTTTATCATTGCTGGACAATAGAGAGTTTTGTTTCAAAGATTTTCTGTCATCCTCTGAGACTAATAGGGTCTGTGACTGCTAGTGTAATAAGAGAATAAGGTTTTCCTCAGTAATTTTTCTACTATGTAGGGTAGGCACCACATTGTTTTCATTTCACATTTTGAAAGATGAACCTTCAGGGTTCAAGGGAGTCTAAAACAACAAGATTCAGATTTGGAGGGGAGATGTGGGGAGAGGAAACAGCCATTTCTTTCATAGAACACTTGGTTTCTGCATGGAATTAGTGCATGTCTATGACCTACCCATTTCACAGCTTGAATTAAGGATAGGTCAGGTTGAGTGATCTGTAATGAATGATTTGTTGAATATCATTTGCACCTGCCACAGAAGCTGAAGGATTCTTATTTGATTGCTTTAGGGAAAAAAGGTGGAATAGACATACGATATTATTTTCAGAATGCATGCTTTTTCAATGGGCCTGACATTTGCTGGGTTATATTGTCTGAAGAAGGCTTTATCATTTATTTAACTGCTGGATCACTTTATGTTGAATTAAATGTACCCAACAGTGGCACAATATGATGTAATGACTGATGATCATAATTACATTGTATAATGCATGGTTGATCAATTTAAACTACTGATATCTGAATTTTTCTCAATTTTATATATTTCTGCATCAGACACTTATAATTTAGCAATATTAGTCATGCATGAGAGGGTAGTTGTATTGGCTTTACAAAGCTGCTGTAGGGTGTGTTTGAGGATTTATTTTAGTTTATATATGATCAAGCATAATCTTAAAGACCTTTTTTCTGCGCTATAAGATATAAGGCTGCATGGAATTTGTAAGGCAATTGAGTCTTGCATGGTCTTTTTGTCTAAATATAATTTAAAAGTATATGCACAAATTGTCAGTGTTTATTCTTTGTACTCGTATCTTAACAAGAAAAATGGTTTATATGCATAGTACCCAGTTCAGACTACGTACTCAAGAATGTTTAGGACCATGTCCTCAGCTAGGTATACTGGTGTAGCTTCATAGACCTCAGTAGGCCTATGTCAATTAACACAAAGCAATAACACAGAATCTTAGAAAAAAGTAGGTCCAGATCCACTGCTGGTGTAAATGGTAACTTTCTTGATTATTTTCTTAATGTCTGTCTTAGATTTGTATTGTGACTTAATGTAATCATTGCAAAAGAATATTGATGTGTTAGCAATAAGCAGATTTAGATTCTGATGCAACACTATAGGAAACTCGTTCCAAGAATATAATATCCATCCAATAATATTAAAGGAAGTGACATGAAATTGTAAGTCCAATAATAAGGATTTTAAATGCATCTGTAAACTTGGGGGTTGTACCCCATGACTGGAGGATTGCAACTACTGTACGTGCATTTAAGAAAGGTGGGGGAAATGATCCTGGAAACTAGAAGCCCAATAGTTTGAACTCAATCATATGCAAGGTCTTAGAACTAGTTTGGAAAGAGATGGAAGATTAGATATAGAGGTAAATGGTAACTGGACAAAAATACAACATGACTTTACAAAAGGTAGATCGTGCCAGATCAACCTGATTTTTTTTTTTTTTTAGTAGATAACTAAATGATTTTCTAGGCAAAGGAAATGCAATAGATCTAAGCTACTTGGATTTCAGTATAGCATTTGATACAATTCCACAGGGGAAATTATAAATTACATTGGAGAAGATGGGGATTGATAGGAGAATTGAAAGGTGGGTAAATAACTGGTTAATGGGGTGACTACAACAGGTCATACTGAAAGGTGAATGGTCAGGCTGGAAGGAGGTTACTAGTGGAGTTCCTCAGGGCTTGGTATTGGGATCAATCTTTATTAGCACTTTCCTTAATGACCTTGGTGCACAAAATGGGGATTTACTAATACCCTCTGTGTCATCCACAAATTTTGTGTATACTAGTCTAGACGCAATAAATCACCCCCAAGCGCTCTCCCATCGACTCCTGTACTCCACCAGGCCGAGAGGTGCAGGCGGAGTAGATGGGGAAGCGTCAGCAGTCTACTCACCGCAGTGAAGACACCGCGGTGAGTAGATCTAAGTACGTCAACTTCAGCTATGTTATTCAGGTAGCTGAAGTTACGTAAATTAGATCGATTTCACGCCCCTCTCCCACCCCCACTGTAGTGTAGACCAGGCCAAAGTTGGGAAGTATTGCCAATATGGAGGAGGAATGGAATATCATATAAGAAGACTTCGATGACACCCTGGTGTAAAATAAATGGGATGAAATTTAATAGTGCAAATGTCATGTATATAAGGACTAACCTGGGGATGTGTCAACTGGAAGTGACAGGAGGAGAAAGACATGGGTGTCCAATATTTACATGATCTAGGATGTGTTATGCCCTGAAAAAGAGAGGGGTGACCAGACAGCAAGTGTGAAAAATTGGGACAGGAGGTACAGGGTAATAGGAGCCTATATAAGAAAAAGACCCAAAAATCGGGACTGTCCCTGTAAAATCGGGACACCTGGTCACCCTAAAAAAGGGACATCATGTAAAATAAGGGACAAATGGTTACCTGTGAGGGCTGCTTAATGGTGTCAGGCAAAATACCTAATAAGTAAAGTTCCATTTTTTCCCCCACTTACCATGCTCCTGAGTGTCCTTTCTATAAAGGACATAATATGCTTTTGTGTGTGTATGTATAAATATAATAGAGAGAGAGAGAGAGAGAGAGAAAATATGAATGAATGAATTTTCTGCATTTCTTACTCAGGCAAAACATTCCAATTTTGCCCTGGCGAAGGACTGTAGTGTTATTAAACTGATCCAAAGCCCATTGAACTCAATAAGAGTCTTTCCATTGACTCCTGTGAGCTTTGGATCATGCCCTGGATCCTTAATAGAGGGGGTATATTCTCCCTTAAATGTTAATGTCAGTCCCATGAACTTTAGACACGCGCATCCATAGCAAAGTAGAGAATAGTTTGTTTTTTTTAAGTCAACCATTTTTATTATCTTTCCTGTAGAATAACTAGAGTTGTCTGATTTCCACCAAATATTCCATAGAAGTTCGCCCTTGGGCTGAAGCCCTGTTTATCAAGTTTCAACTTACATGTGTGGTGTGTGTTGGTGTTTTTTTGTTTTTTTTTTTTTGTTTTGTTTTGTTTTTTGTCAGAGCTGTGAACTCCTACATATAGAGGCTTATTAGGAAAGTGCTGACACAAACATTGCAAATGTGATTCTGTAATGAAAAATTGTGAATATCCTATTTGCTATTGGATGTCTGCACTGTTATTCATACAGACACAGTATGTATGTCAATGGAGGAAAAAATCAGCACACACCACATTCCTTTAAGAAACTGCAATGGCTAAAGCTTTTCAATATTTTTTTCTAGGAATAATGAAGTTTGCAGGTTTGTTTTTTTTTTCAGCAGGATAATGGCAGTGGTTGAAACACTTGGGGGGGAGGAAATCCCAGCTCTGAGATCTGTCTTATTACCATATCACATGGAGAAATGCACAGTGCACCATTGAATTGCCGTGTGTGTGTGTGTGTGTGTGTGTGTGTGTGTGTGTGTGTGTATGTATATATATATATATATTAGACATGCTGACATTATGAAGCATATTGTGGCTCTGGGGTAAAATCTGCAGCAACTGAAAAACACAAAGTCAGACTTCAGATATATATAATATGGATTGCAATAAAAACTTTTTTTGGACCTGAGTCGCCATTGCCCTGCACCTTCCTCAGTCGTTCATACAAAGTGAGGGTAAAACACTGCCATTCTGACTTGATAGCATTTTACACTCTTTGCCCTGTTGTAAATGAAAATATAAGGGACAGGGCAACAGAAAATCATGGCCCATTGCATTTATTATATATCATAAATTAAATAAAATATTCAGTATAGATTAGGTAATTGCATTACAATGAAATATGGCCAGAGATGGTAAGGGAAGCTTGTTTTGGCTGAACATAACATACAATGTTTTCCTTGGGTAGATAAATATGCTAAATTGGATGTTTGAAGTGCTGACAGACAATGAGGTGGTTTCTCATTATCTTAATATTACTACATTCTCCCTGGTACACCAATAGTACTAATACACAAGTAACTATATAATTTTTGCCGTGACTTCCACCACTTCTATGGTGTCTAATGCTCTTCTCTTGCCCTACCTCATTCTTAGTGAGATGGCAATCAGTCCCATGTGTCCAAGAGACCACTGATTCTAGGGTTGCCATGAAGTCTGACTTTGTGTTTTTCAGTTGCTGCAGATTTTACCCCAGAGCCACAATATGCTTCATAATGTCAGCATGTCTAATCTGGACTGGACATATCTCTTCTAAGAGGTGAACTGGTAAAATGTTTCCTTCAACCCCAGTATCAAGTTAAAAATTGTATAGGTTCATTCCATATACACCATGTACCAAGCTTCTGCTGGGCTAGCTGTGTGACTTTTATGACCTATGACACTACCCCTATGAAGAGGGTAGGCTGATATTCTATTTTGGTAAGGTATTTTTGTTCTTTTCTTGAGGCTGGATGTTCTGCACATCCATGAATAACCCACACATATGACACGTGGTCCCAAATGCTCAGCAGGCTCTCAGTAGGTTTCTTTCATCAGGTCCACGTGTGCGGGCTCTCATGTGGCTGAACTCTGAACATGCCGGCCCAAATACGTTTTTTTTTTTTTCTGTTAAACAACCTGTAAAAACTTTTCAGTCCTTTGATCAGTCATTTTTTCTTGTTGAATAGTATTTTTTTGCTTCTAAGGTCCCACAGAAATCTATTGCTTTTTCTAAGCACAAATCAGGTTCCCACAATAACCTTTCTTTCAATCTTTTGTCAGTCACAAAGAACACATTTTTGTCTCTAAACATATCATTTTCACTGTTTCTAAACCTCACAGCTTTGTGCTTTTTGGATTCAATTCTCTTACATAATTGTCAATCCAATTTGCTCAGAAATGAAGATCAGACCTAAATTGGTGCCATGGACAAACAATGTTCTGAATACTGTTCAAACTTTATCTAGAGTGAGCGTATCTCCATTATTATCTTCCTGTGATGTGCTACTTCAAGAACTTCCCCGGCCACTGAACTAAATAATAGGATACTTTCATATAATCATTATCTGCTCCCGAAGCTTTCATAACCATTAGGAAGGACTACAGCCAACTCCTCCAGCTCACTGTAATGTTGGTGGCATTTTTTGAACTGGTCCTCATTGTGTGGCTCTGATTTTAATTTATTTTTCTTCCCTCTTCAACTCTGTAGTTTTTAATTTCTTGTGTGTACTCATTATTACCAAGAATCTCTTCATTGCTTGTTTCTCTGCTTGTTGCTCTGTTGTCATTAATTATTTTGTTTAAAAAGTTTCACTATCCAATCAGTGTTTAGAAACAATACCATATGATTTAGGTGACGAACCAGGCAACAAGAAGAAAGGATAGCGAACAATCAATGTAACGTCTTCAAGGAGTACACAAACACTGTTGTTCAACCAAACTATTTGTACCCTGAGACTCAGAAAGATCAGGTGACTTGTTCATCCATGTCAATGCTAGTCTAGCACTGGATGGCTCCTGATCAAGTGTTCAAACCACCGAACAATGCAGCCTCTGTTGAAAATGTCAATTATCAGAGAAATTATGTATAAAATAGACAAATGAAGACTGGATGTTCCTGTCCCATGAAATCCCTGTATATCAAAAGAGATCTAGCTGCTATTGTTTATTATTTATTGCCAGTGAGCACTACTATAGTACCACAAATAATCAAAATTGTGCTAGATATAGTACAAACACACATTGACAGAATCCCTGCCCCCTAAAAAGGCAATACAAACAAAGCATGGGAAAGGGAAAAAGAGGCAGAAAGAGATGAAGTAACTGATGCAAGTTCACACAGTGGCATAGTTGGGAACAGGACTTAAGTCTGAGGGTATGTCTACACTACAAAATTAGGTCAAATTAATAGAAGCCGGTTTTATAGAAATCGGTTGTATACAGCCGATAGTGTGTGTCCCCACATAAAATGCTCTAAGTGCATTAGGTTGGCGGACCGCGTCCACAGTACCGAGGCTAGCGTCGACTTCCGGCGCATTGCACTATGGGTAGCTACCCACAGTTCCCGCAGTCTCCGCCGCCCATTGGAATTCTGGGTTGAGATCCCAATGCCCGAATGATGCAAAACAGTGCTGCGGGGGGTTCTGGGTACATGTCGTCAGGCCCCTCCCCCTCCGTCAGAGCAACGGCAGACAATAGATTCGCGCCTTTTTACCTGGGTTACTTGTGCAGACAACATACCACGGCAAGCATGGAGCCCGCTCAGCTCAGCTCACCGTCACCATATGTCATCTGGGTGCCGGCAGACATGGGACTGCATTGCTACACAGCAGCAGCAGCTAACTGCCTTTTGGCGGTAGACGGTGCAGCATGACTGGTAGCCTTCATCGGCGATCTGGGTGCTGGCAGCCGTAGGGCTGCATTGCACCAGCCCTTGCCTTTTGGCAGTAGATGGTTTATTACGAATGATAACTGTCCTCATCGTACAGCAGTGGCTGTCGATCATGGGCACCTGGGCAGACATGCTCAGTCCAGCAGTGGCTGGAACTCCGTATGTCCCCCAGTCCCCCATCCCTCCAATCATATTCTGCTGCCTTCACAATGATGATGATGGCTATCAGTCGTAGTATGCCATTTTCTGCCAAGCGCCCTGTTGGATCATCGCACATTAGCAGAGTCTTCCCTGAGCAGCAGATCGTGCAATAGGCCTGAAGGCTACTGCCAAGCGCCCAGTATTTGCTGCCAAGCACCCAGAAGATGCCGAGGGCTATCAGTCATGCTGCACCGTCTTAAGATGTAAAAAATAGATTTGTTCTGTATTCATTTGCTTCCCCCTCCCTCCGTCAAATCAACGGCCTGCTAAACCCAGGCTTTTGAGTTCAATCTTTGGGGGGGGCCATTCTGTGGGACAGTTGTTTTGTGTTTCTCACTGATGCACAGCCACCTTTGTTGATTTTAATTCCCTGTACCTGTACGCCATGTCGTCACTCTCCCCTCCCTCCCTCCCTCTTTCCCCTGGTCCGTCAGATACTAGTTTCGCGCCTTTTTTCAGACCAGGCGCCATAGCTAGCACTGGGATCATGGAGCCCGCACAGATCACCGCAGCAATTATGAGCACTATGAACACCACACGCATTGTCCTGGAGTATATGCAGAGCCAGAACATGCAAAAGCAAAACCAGGACCAGCCGAGGAGGCGATTGCAGCGCGGCGACGAGAGTGATGAGGAAATTGACATGGACATAGACCTCTCACAAGGCACAGGCCCCAGCAATGTGGAAATCATGGTGTTCCTGGGGCAGGTTAATGCCGTGGAACGCCGATTCTGGGCCCGGGAAACAAGCACAGACTGGTGGGACCGCATCGTGCTGCAGGTGTGGGACGATTCCCAGTGGCTGCGAAACTTTCGCATGCGTAAGGGCACTTTCATAGAACTTTGTGACTTGCTTTCCCCTGCCCTGAAGCGCCAGAATACCAGGATGAGAGCAGCCCTCACAGTTGAGAAGCGAGTGGCGATAGCCCTGTGGAAGCTTGCAACGCCAGACAGCTACCGGTCAGTCGGGAATCAATTTGGAGTGGGCAAATCTACTGTGGGGGCTGCTGTGATCCAAGTTGCCAGGGCAATGAAAGACCTGGTGATATCAAGGGTAGTGACTCTGGGAAACGTGCAGGCCATAGTGGATGGCTTTGCTGCAATGGGATTCCCAAACTGTGGTGGGGCCATAGACGGAACCCATATCCCTATCTTGGCACCGGAGCACCAAGCCACCGACTACATAAACCGCCAGGGGTACTTTTCAATGCTGCTGCAAGCCCTGGTGGATCACAAGGGACGTTTCACCAACATCAACGTGGGCTGGCTGGGAAGGGTACATGATGCTCGCGTCTTCAGGCACTCTGCTCTGTTTCGAAAGCTGGAGGAAGAGACTTTCTTCCCGGACCAGAAGAATAACCGTTGGGGATGTTGAAATGCCTATCGTGATCCTTGGGGACCCAGCCTACCCCTTAATGCCATGGCTCATGAAGCCGTACACAGGCAGCCTGGACAGGAGTCAGGACCTGTTCAACTACAGGCTGAGCAAGTGCCGAATGGTGGTGGAATGTGCATTTGGGCGTTTAAAAGCGCGCGGGCGCAGCTTACTGACTCACTCAGACCTTAGCGAAAAGAATATCCCCATTGTTATTGCTGCTTGCTGTGCGCTCCACAATATCTGTGAGAGTAAGGGGGAGACATTTATGGCGGGGTGAGAGGTTGAGGCAAATCGCCTGGCTGCTGATTACGGGCAGCCAGACACCAGGGCGGTTAGAGGAGCACAGCATGGCGCGGTGCGCATCAGAGAAGCTTTGAAAACGAGTTTTGTGACTGGCCAGGCTACGGTGTGAAACTTCTGTTTGTTTCTCCTTGATGAACCCTCCGCCCCGCCCCCACCCGGTTAACTCTACTTCCCTGTAAACCAACCACCTCACCCTCCCCTCCCCTCCTCCCTTCGAGCACCACTTGCAGAGGCAATAGTCATTGTTACTTAACATTCATGCATTCTTTATTAATTCATCACACAACTAGGGGGATAATTGCAAAGGTAGCCCGGGATGGGTGGGGAAGGAGGGAAGGAAAAGGAAACACTGCATTTTAAAACTTTAACTCTTATTGAAGGCCAGTCTTCTGATGCTAGGGCAATCATCTGGGGTGGAGTGACTGGGTGGCCGGAGGCCCCCCCACCGTGTTCTTGGGCGTCTGGGTAAGGAGGCTATGGAACTTGGGGAGGAGGGCTGTTGGTTACACAGGGGCTGTAGCGGCGGTCTCTGCTCCTGCTGCCTTTCCTGCAGCTCAACCATACGCTGGAGCATATCAGTTTGATGCTCCAGCAGCCGGAGCATCGACTCTTGCCTTCTGTCTGCAAGCTGACGCCACCTATCCTCTTCAGCCCGCAACTTGCTCTGTTCATCCCGCGATTCAGCACGCCACCTCTCCTCTCGTTCATATTGGGCTTTTCTATAATCAGTCATTGACTGCCTCCACGCATTCTGCTGTGCTCTGTCAGTGTGGGAGGACATCTGTAGCTCTGTGAACATGTCATCACGCGTCCTACGCTTTCTATTTCTAATCTTCACTAGCCTCTGTGAAGGAGAAACATTTGCAGCTGGTGGAGGAGAAGGGAGAGGTGGTTAAAAAGACACATTTTAGAGAACAATGGGTACACTCTTTCACGTTAAATTTTGCTGTTCACATTACACAGCACATGTGCTTTCGTTACAAGGTCGCATTTTTCCTCTTATATTGAGGGCCTGCCGGTTTGGTGTGAGAGATCACTCACGCAGTGCCAGGCCACAGATTTCAGCTTGCAGGCAGCCATGGTAAGACACAGTCTTTTGGCTTTTTTAACCTTCTTAACATGTGGGAATGGTTTCAAACAGTAGTGCTCTCATTTCCCATACCAAGCACCCGTTGGGTTGGCCATTTAAAATGGGTTTGCAATGTAAAAGGAGGTGCTGCGGTTTCAGGGTTAACATGCAGCACAAACCCAACTAATTCCCCTCCCCCACACACCCAATTCTCTGGGATGATCACTTCACCCCTCCCCCCACCGCGTGGCTAACAGCGGGGAATACTTCTGTTCAGCAGAGCAGGAACGGGCACCTCTGAATGTCCCCTTAATAAAATTGCCCCATTTCAACCAGGTGACCGTGAATGATATCACTCTCCTGAGGATAACAAAGAGCGATCAGGAATGGATGTTGTCTGCATGCCAGCAAACACCGGGACCATACGCTGCCATGCTTTGTTATGCAATGATTCCAGACTACGTGCTACTGGCCTGGCGTGGTAAAGTGTCCTACCATGGCGGACGGGATAAAGGCAGCCCTCCCCAGAAACCTTTTGCAAAGGCTTTGGGAGTACATGAAGGAGAGCTTTCTGGAGATGTCCCTGGAGAATTTCCGCTCCATCCCCATACACGTTAACAGACTTTTCCAGTAGCTGTACTGGCCGCGATTGCCAGGGCAAATTAATCATTAAACACGCTTGCTTTTAAACCATGTGTAATATTTACAAAGGTACACTCACCTGAGGTCCCCTGTGTGCCCTCAGGGTCTTGGGTGAGTTTGGGGGTTACTGGTTCCAGGTCCAGGGTGACAAACATATCCTGGCTGTTGGGGAAACCGGTTTCTCCGCTTCCTTGCGGCTGTGAACTATCTACTTTTTCTCCATCCTCCTCTTCCGAACCCTCTTCCCTGTGTGTTTCTCCAGTGAGGGAGTCATAGCACACAGTTGGGGTAGTGGTGGCTGCACCCCCTAGAATGGCATGCAGCTCCGCGTAGAAGCGGCATGTTTGTGGCTCAGCCCCGTACCTTCCGTTTGCTTCTCTGGCTTTGTGGTAGGCTTGCCTTAGCTCCTTAATTTTCACGCGGCACTGCTGTGCGTCCCTGTTATGGCCTCTTTCCTTCATGGCCTTGGACACCTTTTCTAATATTTTGCCATTTCGTTTACTGCTTCGGAGTTCGGCCAGCACTGATTCATCTCCCCATATGGCGAGCAGATCCCGTACCTCCCGTTCTGTCCATGCTGGAGCTCTTTTGCGATCCTGGGACTCCATCATGGTTACCTGTGCTGATGAGCTCTGCGTGGTCACCTGTGCTCTCCACGCTGAGCAAACAGGAAATGAAATTCAAACGTTCGCGAGGCTTTTCCTGTCTACCTGGCCAGTGCATCTGAGTTGAGAGTGCTGTCCAGAGCGGTCACAATGAAGCACTGTGGGATAGCTCCCGGAGGCCAATAACGTCGAATTCCATCCACACTACCCCAATTCCGACCCCCTAAGGCCAATTTTATCGCTAATCCCCTCGTTGGAGGTGGAGTAAAGAAACCGGTTTAAAGGGCCCTTTAAGTCGAAAGAAAGGGCTTCGTCGTGTGAACGTGTCCAGGCTTAATTCGATTTAACGCGGCTAAAGTCGACCTAAACTCGTAGTGTAGACCAGGCCTGAGTCCCAATCCAATGCTCTGTTCACAAGCCCACTCAGATTCTCAACTAGATCAAGTGAAAGAACAATTAATAATGCAAGATATTTCTGATTACAAATCTATTAATTATGAAATCTTAAGTACAGCTCAATTCAATAATAAAACTTGGTGAGAGTGAGTAGACTAGGCATTGCAATGTTATGCAAATTACTTTGAAGCCTGGAAGAGGAAAGAGAAGTAATGGCTTTTAAAGTTTAAAAAACAAAACAAAACTGCCTTGTAGAAACATAATAGCATGCCTATATGCCACTGAAACATGAAGCAGGACACAAAACAAATTAATGAATATTCATAAACCTAATAAGAGAATCACAAGGACAGCTCATGTACCAGACCATACATTAATTTGAATGACAGAAGTTAGAGGACAGCCATTGAAAGCTGCAGCAAAACTTGGTCATTTATGGAAATATAAAATCAAGTTTGAAGAGGTTTTATGATGAACAGAAAGGCTAACTATGGTTTGTTTAGATTCCCATAAAAGTGTGTGTTAGTAATTTTTGACATAACCCATATAGGTTATTACACTCATGTAAAGGCTATTTAAGGGAATAAAAGAGCTGGAAACACTAAGTGGGAGAAACTTTACTGCAGAGATTTGCAGTTAATAAGACTAGGAGGCAAGAATTTCCATCTCTGTATATAAATGTTTAAATTCTTTACTTCTGTGGCTGATAGGGATTTTAGCTAGAAGGTAAGAGAACTTTCATAAGGATGAATGGAAGCTTAACCTCTATGGGTCTGCTTTTTGCAGAAGTTCCAGAACTCCTTGAGTTTAGAGTTCTATGGTCTCTAAAACATTGCCACCTGCTCGGCAGTCTCTCTGTGCCTTTCCCTTCAGATGGAATACGATTACTCTTTATATCAGTAGGATAGCACATCTGGCTCTTGGGAATGTTTAACTTCATAAACCCTATAGTTCCCCTTATTGTTCCTTTTTTCAGCACAGGAGACACTCATGGTTTAATAATAAGTTACAACTCTGGAGCAAGTCAAATTTTCCAATGAAATGTTTTTCCACTGGGAAATGCCATTTCATTGAAATGGAAACTTTCCACAGAAAGATGTCAATTTTGATTAAATCTTGTTTGGGGTGGGGGCAGTAAAGCATTTTGATACGGTCAGAACATTCTGTTTTGGTCTTAGCAGAATGGAACTTTTTTAATTTTTTATTTTTTTTTTTAAAGGACCTTTCGTTTCAAAATGTATTTTATATTATAAATTATAAGACAAAATTGGAATAATACTTTTATTTTTATCAAACTACAAGGTTTTGATTGACCCTATTTTTTTTTTTTCAAAACACGTCAGAATTTCCCTCAGAATTGACACCTGAGAGTTTCAACAAGCTCTAGTTAAAGCCTAATGGAATTCAAAAGGGGGGGGGGGGCTGAGAGGAGATGGTATTTGAGCCTGACTGGCAGCTATATAAAGAAATAATGTATATGAGCAGACATACTTGCAGTGGTAGCTCCAAGAACATGGAATAGGCTATAATGGGAGGTCTGTCTTAAACACAGACTGCACAACAAAACAGAATTGAAACTCTGGACCTGCAGTTCCAAAACACAGTTTCCCTTTCAAGTTAAAAGAGCAGCTCCCACTGTGCAGCAAATACACAAGTCATTTAATCACAATCTGGCCAAATAAGCAGTTAGTCACTCTTCCAGAACTTCCTAGCTGCTTGTATGTGAACTGGAACTGAAATAGCATCTGTAATCAATCATTGGTCACTGCAGTGAAGCTACAGGTTTGGTAGTTCCTATTTTGTGCCATTACTAGCCAATCTATCTCCGAATTAAGAGTAAAACTTGCAGGCCTAATCACACCCTCTTGCAGGAAATCCCTGATGCAGACTGCTAAAAGGGAAGAAATCTCTCAGGTGATTTCTAATGGAGACTTATCATGGATAGTTCATTTGGTTGGATGGGGGTTTGCATCCTGCCAAGCATTTCAAACCAGCTGACCTCCCCCTTGAACTTTACTATTTTATGTCATATTGAAGTTTCTCTTGAATTCCTTGTTTCAAGTTTTCATTTGGTGTTCCTCACAAAACTCTGTCAATGATCTGTGAGGCAAGTAATTGTGTCTGTCGGCTTATCTGACAAATCCAGGGAAAAATGAACACATCAGAAGCTGAGTTTAAGCAACACTTGTGTCCTTAGATGATCATTCTAATATCAGATGTTGGGTACACCCATATTATTTTCTTCTTATTTGCTGTTGCCATGTGAGACTCAGTTACTGAATATTATTGTAAGTAATAAATGGCAGTTGTAAAAGTGTTTTGAGTCCTTATGGACTTTGTAGATTTTTTTTTTCCGCCTCAGATGTTTTGGAATCAAGGGTTTTCTTTAAATAGAGGGGCATGTGTTTTCCTCAGAACAGGTCATCAGGCAATATTGGAGCATTCAAAACATTTTTGAGTGAGTTTGGAATTTTGTGTATGTTTCTAATTGTGTAATCTTGCTTGAGTGACTAAATAATAGTTGGCATGTCAAGTCAAATCTAGAAGGTAGGTGACCAGTGAAGATGGACAACTATATCATCAATGGCCTTGGCCTTGTCTTCACCACAAAATTTTAGAGCATGCTTCTGAAAAGCCAAGTTAATATGACCCAGTCCACAACTTTGTGGTCAGTGCAGACAAAGCCATGCTTGTAGCTTGACATGAATAGCTGATATGATGCTGAACACAACTTGCCTCTATATACACTGACAAACCCAGTCGTATCCCCAGGATTTTTATCCAGTCTCTGTTGTTGCTCAATATATACATGAGACCTCCTGTGAGAGCTTGCTTAAGCACAGGCTAGAGTAGTATCAGCAATCTGTACAAAGATTACTTTTTCAGTAGTGTTTTTAACACTTCCATTCTCACCTCTGTGTAGGACTCCCTTTGATGAAGTCAGTATTTCTTATATTTTTATGCAGTTTTTAAAATTTTCAAATTGTTGTGCGGAATCTTGTTAGGAGGATGGTGTTACTTTACATATACAATTATTGACACTAGACGTCTTCAAAGTGATTAACAAAAATGGCCACTTAATTCTCACAATGCCCCTGCAAAGCAAGGAGATCTATCTATCTCCATTTTATAGATAGGGAATTGGAGACACACAAGCCCTGATTCATTGGTGACCTGCAGCCATTCTATACCACCTATATTAAAGTAGTCACAAAGCAGCTACATGTCCCCCATGTCCACCAGGAGAATAGTCCTTGTGCAAAGGGCCTTCCCCCATGAGATGTACAGCTGACTTTGTAACTTCCTGTCCCCCTTCAAAAGCCTCTGGTACATGAAGTAGTCTTGAGTGTATTAACAGCAGGTAAGAGCCATTCCTGTGTTGGAGTTTGTATATATGGGTGGTCCAGTCCAATGCCTCTGCTATTCTGCAGGCGCCTCAAGGCCCATAATGGCTTTGGGCAATCAGACTCTGGGTGCAGGAGTACACTGTCTCCTGACACCCCCAGGTTAGGAGATGGTGGGCAAGCCACCCCTATCTTTGACGCTGCAATGGTGCAGGGATGGATTTTATTCACAGGAAGGGTATGCTGATTTGCCCAAGGTCATTTGGAAGTTCCTAGTTTCCAGTCCTATGATCAGTCTGCTAGAACACACTGCCTCTCCCATAAAGAAAGATCTGTGTGGAATTAGATAGCTATAATGAAAACACACTTACTTACAAATACAAACCACTTCTCTCTTGCCTTTCTTCCTCTATTCTTGCTCTGTATACTTATGCTAACATTTGATATATGAAATACAGATGACAAGATTTGCTGTGCTTGGTTAGGAGTTAAGGTTTTTAAAGAACTACTTCATAGTACCCTGTTTTATTTTTGTGTGTCTGGGGTCCTATTTGCAAACATTGTTCTTCCATTTGGTCCATGTGTACATGAATATTACTTGATTTTTTTTCATAGATTAAAAGAGGAGAAATTGGACTTTTGTGTCATCTAGTCTTTGGTGGTTTATTCCACCATATTTAGCTTCACACATAAAAGATCTTTTCTGGGCCCTAGATATGTACAAGTTCAAGAGTGAGTGAGCCAGTCAAAAAAAAAAAAAAAAAAAAAAGAGTTCAATCATAAAAACCACTTATTCACCAAAAATAGCAACATTTAAATTGGGTTAACTAGTTACTACAGCCTTGGGCCTCTGCACCAACTAGTTTGATAATTACCTTTCTACTTGTCAGAAATGGAGAAATGCCAGAGGCAAACTTTTTTCTTCACATAACATACACATGAGTACCACATCTACACACACTCACTCACTCATGCTGACAATGCAATCTGGGGGGGAGGGGGAGGAATGATGGCACATTTTAATGGCAAATGACTCTTTTAGAAGAAGGAGGAGTCCGCTTTCAGAGCCTTTCCTTGTTTGAAAGGAGAAAGTGTTTAACATTCATTTTATTCACTGCTTGTCCTCAACTCTAAATTAAACCATTCTGGCTGTACTCCACTTGCACAAATGTAGTATTTATATTTAAGATAATCTAAGCAAGTCCAACATATTCTTGTTCCTTCCTTTCCACACCCTAACCCTCAGCCCATAAATAGCATTTTCTCCCCTCTTGAAACCAAAGTGGTGATTATAAGAGTGAGTGTTGCTTTAAAAGAAAATGTATACAGCATTTGCTAGTTTTCTTCTCCTCTTCCTCCTCTTTCAAAAGGAAATTTAAAAAAGTCTTATTCTTTGGACTTGTGTGAGACATGGCCTTTTCTCCTAGGATATAAGTAATTAGTGGAAATGAGATAAAGTTAATATAAATTCTTTCAAAGAGGTTATACTAGGGTTAAATTTATAGGATAACTAGGGCCTCGTCTAAATTTACAGCACTGCAGTGGCGCAGTTGCACTGGTGCTGCTGTAGTGCTTAGTGGAGATTCTACCTGTGCAAAAAAGAGAGCTTCTCACATTGGCGTGGGTACTTTACCTCTCTGAGAGGCAGTAGCTTTGTTAATGTCAACCCTGCACTGTCTACACCAGGGGTTAGGTCAGTGTAACGATATTGCTTGGGTATGGATTTTCCACACCTGAACTATATAGTTATACCGACATAGGTTGGTAGTGAAGATCAACCCTCAAACTCCAATCCTGTAACTGGATCCACATGGGTATTCCCCTGCATGCATGCAGACCCTAATTAACTTCAAAGTTAAGGTGCAGTTGTCCTTCTAAATACACTGGGCCCCAAATATGCAACTGGGTCTATCGGGGAATTTTCCTATAAACCGTTTTCTTTAACTGTTAAAAATGCTGCCAGGACCCCCACACACGAACTAATGGCAAATGATTATAAGAAATCATTAATAATCATTCATACAGTGTGGTAAAACATGCAGTGTTGTACAACAATGAGTTGTTGCCAAACAGACAATGGGTTCTCTCCCCAGACAGTTTATACTGTCAAGGCAGACCTAAAGTCAAACGGTACAAGGCAAGATAGAATACCCACAGCATCGAGAGTAAATAGAATAATAAATAAAGAATAAAGGCTTCTGAAATGTATTTTCATATAAATCAATTTTAAAAATGGCTCAACTCTTTACCTATCGTTTATTTAGTAACTAGGTGGTCAAAATTTGCTATGAAATTAAAAAAAAAAAGCATGTTATGGCATATAACTGTCTGCACCCATCAAATGTGTGTGCCCTGTCCTGTTTGCTCACCTAGAGCTGAAAACCGTTCATCTAAATCAAAACACTATTAATATTAGTGTATAAATTAATTTAATAATTAAGCTCCTAATTAGAAAAAGGTTGAGGAATCAAAGTTGGGATCCAGATTTTGTTAAGGCTAGCATTAGGGGTTTAGAATAGAGGCTAGGATTTGGATTCAGACTCAATAGGTGTGACTACACTGCAATAAAAAATCCATGGCACCAAGTCTAAGCCTTGGTCAGCTGGCCCAGGCTAGCCATCACTGTGCCATGGCTCATTTATTGCAGAGTAAGAATACCCAATGACTCTGAACTATGGGGAGCTGTTTTTTTCATGACCTTGGTTGATGTGGTGAAAGTCTGAGTAGTGCTTTAGCCAAAAATTCAGTGACTCAAGGCCAAATCTATAAAAGGCCGTAAGCCCCTAGGCCCAGAACTTCAAATATATTTAATCCCTAAATCCCCACTTTAGGCAACACTGAGATCCTCAGAACCCCTCATCACTTCCACTACCCTGTAGGTCCCAGAATTTTGCCATATAAGTCCTCTTGGCTCCTAAGTTTCTGCCACTGGGTATGGGCACATTTGCTCTCTTTAGGCCTATCTTATGTCTGAGCCCTAGCAGGATCCTCAAACCAGGTGAAGATAGGTGTTCCCCCGATTATCTTGCTTGTGAGGTCCCATCCAGTAGCCATGCTCAGAGCACACCTACTGTATCAGGACCCCTACAGAATCATAGGGAAGTGGAAGATCCCTTAACTTTTAGCCCAATGGTTAGAGTACTCCCCCAGGATTCAATTCCCACCCCTCCAACATCTGATGCAGAGAAAGGTAGGATTTGAACATGGGTCTCCTATCAGGTGAGTGCCCGAATTATAGGGCTATGGAATATTCTAATGTGGTGCTTTCTCAGTCTCTACTGTTGTTGAAGTTTTTCCACTCAGTTTAAAAATACTTAATCATTGGTCGACAGTATGTGAATGACTCTGTGGTCTGGTAGTGAAGGCACTAATGTGGGAGATCCAGTCTCCCTGCTGCTATGGCTACTTATTTATATCTAGCAGAACAGAGGAGAGATTGAGAAAGACGCATATCAATATATCCCATAGCCTAGTGATTAGGGCACTCTTTTGCAAGATGAGACCTCAGATGAAAAAAAGGATTTGAACAATCAGGTGTGTGTGGGGGGGGTGGGGTGGGGGGGGGGAATTGGACCTAAGTGTCTCACGTCCCTGATGAGCACTCCAACCACTGGGTTGGAAGTTACAAGAGAGGCAGCAGCACGAGTGTCTCCTTCTCTTCTGGTGTCTTACCAAAAAGGGGGGGAGAGGGGGGAAAGATGTCTAACCCTAGGAGTGCGTGAACAGCTGTGGCTCTGAAACAAAGATAGGTGCCTCCAGACTGCATTTGGGTACCTAAATCCCAGATAGGACACACCCCTCCATCAGCACTGCTATTGGATAGTTTAGGTAGGGAGTTTACTGTTTTTTGTGGACCCCAGTCTTAGGTGTTTATCTCTCTCCATTTGTTGTATATGGAGCCTGGGCACATAACCCAGGTTTTGTGGATTCCAGTGATTTTTCTAGCTGCATAAAAGTTGTGTTGTGACACTCAGCATTGTAATGCCTAAGTCCCTTTGTGGATCTGGACCTTAACCTCTCCATTTCTGAACTATATAATAGTCAATAATATTTACCTGCTTCATAGGGGATGAGGTGAGACCTAATGACACGTTTGTAAAGGATGATTAATGACAGTCTGTGAAAGAGAATATACATACTATGTTGTCTTTTTATACTACCTTTTGCAACTTTTTGCATGAAAGTGGATTTGCTAATTCAGATGGTTCATTGCTAATTCAGGGTTCCTTCCCCACTTTGAACTCTGGGGTACAGATGTGGGGACCTGCATGAAAGACCCCTTAAATTTATTTTTACCAGTTTAGGTTAAAAACTTTTCCAAGGCACAACTTCCACCTTGCCAGTATGCTGCCACCACCAAGTGATTTAAACAAACATTCAGGGAGGGCCACTTGGAGCCCTACCTTCCCCAAATATCCCCCCAAGCTCCAATACCTCCTTTCCTGGGGAGGCTTGAGAATAATATCCTCACCAATTGCTCCGGGTGAACACAGACCCAAACCCTTGGATCTTAAGAACAATGAAAAATCAATCAGGTTCTTAAAAGAAGAATTTTAATTAAAGAAAAGGTAAAAGAATCACCTCTGTAAAATCAGAATGGTAAGTACTTTACAGAATAACAAAAGACTCAAGAACACAGAGGATTTCCCCTTTAGGCAAAACCTTAAAGTTACAAAAACAGGGATAAAACCTCCCTCTTAGCACAGGGAAAAATTCACAAGCTAAAACAAAAGGTAATCTAATGCATTTCTTTTCTACTATTACTTACTATTTTTGGAAGACTAGATGCTTAGTTCAGATATATTTTCCCCTGCCCTGTTTCCTGGCTGGCTCCGACAGACACAGACCAAAAACCTTCCCCCACAGATTTGAAAGTATCTTCTCCCCTTATTGGTCCTTTTGGTCAGGTGCCACCTGGATTATCTGAACTTCTTAACCCTTTACAGGTAAAAGAGGAATTAATCCTTTACAGGGTAAAGAGGGATTTTATGCTACCCTTAGCTGTATGTTTGACATTCATTATAAAGCATTTTCAGTTTGCCAGAATTTCATGAAAAATCATCATTTTGGAGATGCAAACATAGATGAAAATAATTAGCCAAAATATTGTCAGACTCCAACAGTAACTCTAAACCTTCTTTTACAATTCATCCAACATAGAATGATAAAGTAAAAAAATGTTGCACCACCTTTACAGAGGGAAGTTCATTTGTACCCAAATGTTTTTCTGGCACAAGGAACGCTACTTTGATGCATTTCTGATCCAGAAGACATGCTGTTTTATTAATTAGTGTACAAGGAATTGTTAGGTTAGATGATTATGTTCAATTAAGTATAATGAATATAATTAATATAGATGCTGTTTTAGGTTGTTGAGTTAATAGTGCCAGTAAATGCTGCTGCTGTTTTTGTTATAGTAGGATACCAGAATTTAAGATAATAATGAAAGTAAAAAGTTTGTCTGTGCACCAAAGAGAGTTTTCTCTTTTTTTTGTTACATTAGATACTTAATTTAACCAAGAGCTCATAACTTAAACACAACCAGTAATTGTAAAACAATTACTGCATGTATGTACACTACATTATACAGAATTCCTATAAAAATTGCTACATTTTCATTTTAAAAAAATGCTCTTCTGCTGTGAAAAGGATTTTATAACCCCACTGGAAGGGTGGGTCTAATCCCTTACTGAAGCATAGAGGATTCATTCATTTAACTCCCATTGATATTAATGGGTGTTACCTATGTAAATCTTTGTGCCTCAGAGAATGAATTACCTCTCAGCAAATAATTGTTGAAAGGGAAATTGGCTTCTGTGAATGTAGTTTTATTTTGTGCTTTTACTGAGCATTTTTATTTCCAGGAAACATTCAATGACCCAAGAAGAAACACTCAAAAAACAGTGACAGAGTCCTTTGGCACCTTATAGACTAACAGACGTATTGCAGCATAAACTTTTGTGGGTGAATACTCATTTTGTCAGACGCATGTAGTGGAAATTTCCAGAGGCAGGTATAAATATGCAGGCAACAATCAGTCTAGAAATAACGAGGTTTGTTCAATAAGGGAGAATGAGGCCCTCTTCTAGCAGTTGAGGTGTGAACACCAAGGGAGGAGAAACTGCTTTTGTAATTGGCTAGCCATTCACAGTCTTTGTTTAATCCTGAGCTGATGGTGTCAAATTTGCAAGTGAACTGAAGTTCATCAGTTTCTCTTAGAAGTCTGGTCCTGAAATTTTTTTGCTGCAGGATGGCTACATTTAAATCTGCTATTGTGTGTCCAGGGGCGTTGAAGTGTTCTCCTACAGGTTTTTGTATATTGCCATTCCTAATATCTGACTTTTATCCATTTATCCTTTTACGTAGGGATTGTCCAGTTTGGCCGACATAGCAGAGGGCCATTGCTGGCACATAATGGCGTATATTACATTGGTGGATATGCAGGTGAATGAACCAGTGATGTTGTGGCTGATCTGGTTAGGTCCTGTGATGGTGTTGCTGATGTAAACATGTGGGCAGAGTTGGTATCGAGGTATGTTGCATGGATTGGTTCCTGAGTTAGTTACTATGGTGCGGTGTGTGGTTGCTGGTGAGAATATTCTTAAGGTTGGCGGGTTGTCTGTGGGCAAGGACTGGCCTGCCTCCCAAAGCCCGTGAAAGCGAGGGATCGTTGTCTCTGTTGATCGTTGTCAAAAAACAAAAACACAACAGTTATTCAGTCAGGTAGATTACAGTAGAAAGAATGAACTGAAACTTCTAAATCTCTAAACATAGCATTAAGTGGTTACATTGGATATAATCAATTCCTCTGAGCTTTGCCTTAAACCCAAAGGAGCATAGGAATTGTACACACACTGGTCTCATTTCTATTAATAAATAGTCATGGTCTTGTGGGTAAGGTAATTAGAAGTTGCAAGATCATAGTCCCACCTCTTCTGCACACTTCCTGTGTGACTTGGGGTCATGTCATTTCAGCTTTGTCTTCACTGGCACAAGTTCTCCCTTCCCCCACCACCCAGTGAGGTAAGTGCACTGTAGTTACCTCATTGTAAAATCCTGAATAGAGACAAGGCATGTTGTAGTGGTCAACTAAAATGAAAATCTGTTTTTGATATGTGTTTTATGTACTCTCCTATATGGCTCAGAAACATGGACAACTTACGCCACACATGCCAAAAGGCTCAACAGGTTTCATATTATATGCTTATATATTATTCAAATAAGATTGCAAGACAGGGTGACAAAGGTGGAAGTGTTAAATTATACTGTAATGTCATTCATAGACATGTTGATTAGTAAGAAAAGACTCAAGTGGTTCCGAAATGTCAATATGCAATCAGGGCCGGCTCTAGCGTTTTTGCCACCCCAAACACCAAAAAAAAAAAAAAACCAAAAAAACCCACCCACGATCGGCGGCAATTCAGCAGCAGGTCTTTCGCTCCGAGAGGGAGTGACGGCCCTGCCACCGAATTGCCGCTGAACGGCCGGACGCGCCGCCCCCTCTTCAATGGCTGCCCCAGGCACCTGCTTCTTACGCTGGTGCCTGGAGCCAGCCCTATAAGCAATATGCCGGATTACAGGATCTCAAAGTGTGCTGTACTCTGAAGCTTGCGAAGGGTCTAGAAAGCAGGGCCGGCTCCAGCATTTCTGCCGCCCCAAGCAAAAAAAAAGCCGCGATCGCAATCGGCGGCAGCAATTGGGGGGGGGAAGCCGCGATCGGCGACGGCAGTTCAGCGGCAGATCCTTCGCTCCTAGAGGGAGTGAGGGACCTGCCGCCCCTCTCCTTTGGTCGCCCCAAGCACCTGCTTGTTAAGCTGGTGCCTGGAGCCGGCCCTGCTAGAAAGCGGCAGATCACTGTGCAGATTTCGGGATGCTTGCAAGGATGACTGAGTATCCTTTGGAATCTCTGTGGATGATTGGAAAAGAAGTGCAGAATGCTGCTCTGGTTGGTGGAGTCAGTTTGTAGATGGAATGAGGCGTTGCAAAGCAGACTGGATCAAGCTTTGTGATGACTGGTGTCAGAGAAGGGAAGAATCTGTAGCTCGGATTCAGAACATTGCTAATGTGTGGGTGTGCCCTATCCGTGGATGGGACTGTCATTTAAACAACGGACTCAACAGCCATAAAAAAACTCATCAGTACATACCCCAGACTCTGTAAAGAGTAATGGTGCCACTGACCACAAGATCAGCACTATGTCCCCCACCCCTGTGTTTAACCTCTCCTAGTTTACCTTGCAATAAAACTGTAAAACTCCACTCTGGTTTAACAATAGCATAGCTAATGTGCATTAGTTATCCCATGGTAAAAATACTATTTTTTTTGTCAATGTAGACGTTAGCCTTAATCTCCATGTGCCTTATTCCCCATCTGTAAAATGAAGATGGTAACATCCTCTCTCACCCTTTGTCTCCTGCATTGAGCTTGTGCGGCACAAGACCGATCTGAAGTCCTGGAATGCCATTTTGGCTCCCAAAATAAGTGCTGGAATGGCATTCCAGCAAATGGGGGGACTTGAACTCATGATCTCCCATATCGCATGTGAGTACCCTAACCAGTGGGCTAAAGGTTATAAGCAGGGATTTGGAGCAATCAAAATTTTGAATTGCTCTGCTCCGGCTCCGCTTCATCTCTGGGCAAAAACCTACTGGTCCGCACTCCAGCTCCGGGCTCCGCTCCAAAGCTCTGGTTATAAGGGGCAGCATTTTCCCTCTAGTGCCCCAGCAATTTTATGTGGCATTAGATGGGCCTCTCAACAAGGCTACTGGATCAGGCCCAATATGCAAATTAGGCAGAGGAACACCTATCTTGCCTCCGATTCATGGATTGCAAATAAAGATAGGCACCTAAATCCCAGCTACCGCGAGGCACCTATCTCTGTGGGAGTGGCAGGGCTTAGGACACATCCCTCTTATTGTCATTGCCCATTGGCTAACTTAGTTGGCTTCCCACCTACCTTCCTGGTGTTTGTAGATTGCTATCTAAAGCACCTTTATCTCCCCACTCATTGTATAGAGAGCCTAGGGGCCTAAGTCAGGCGTTTTGGATAATGTTGTTTCTGTGATTTTTGTTTGTTTGTTTTTTCCTAGGTAACTAAAAGTTAGATGTTGTAATGTTCAGCATTGCAATGCCTAAATCCCTTTGTGGATCTAGCCCACAGTGCTTAGCACAATGAGAGTCCAGATTAGTTGGGGCCTCTATGCACTAATGTAATCGTGTCGAAAGAACATCCACTTACTTTTTTTTTTTTTTTTTTTTTTTTTTCAGCATAGGCAAATATTCAAGCCTTTTCTTTCATTCAGTAACCATTGGCACTGAATCTCTGATCTACTGCATCAGTCATCACCTTTATGCAATTAACTAATCCGCTAAAATCTTTTTTTTTACCTGTTGTTGGTTCCCACTTGTGATAGAGAAGGCTTTGATTAGAATCACTTTTGTTCTAAGTATTCACTTTTGTTCTAAGGTGAACCTTTTAAGGAAATGTGACCTGTTTCTAAGTACAGACTTCCATATTCATTTTGTGATGAAAGATTTATCTTTACCATCCTATTTCCTTTGAGCAAAAATGAAATATAAGCTTCTGCTAAAGGGGTTTTCCCACAATAGAATTACCCTTCCTGCCTCAGTTCCTGCCAAGTAGTTATTGCTACAGCATGGCTTTCTAAGTGAGCCACATCTGGGTTAGATAGAACCCAACAGCAACCAATTGCTGATTCACCCTTTTATGTGGCTTAAGGTACAGAGAGAACAATAAGCAGCTATTTCTTCTCCACACCTTTTTTCCTTCCCTAGTTTTGTAATGTACAAACATAACTCATACACATACATACTTTTATGAGCAACTTTCTGGTTATTACTAACTCTCTCCAGTCCAGGGTTGTCCACTTACAGGAATTTTTTTCCAGCATGTCTCTGAGACTGAGCTTCTATTAATTTTGGCACAGCCAAGAGCCTACAGTGCTAAACTGGCTGTTTTAGAATTAACTATTTCCTACATCTTTCTTTTTTCTTTTTTTTTTTTCCAGTAGGAAAAGTAGCTGTTAAGGTTTCCTCTATTTTTTGCTGAGGAGACAGACTATAAGAATGTATGCTCACTTCATGAACTGGGAAAAGAGGCAGCAAGACTCTCAAATTAAGTATATGTATGTGTGTGAGAGATTAGTGCAGTTTAACTTGTGCTGGGAAGAGACTAAGTTATTCTGCGAATAACTTAAAAGGGATAATAAAATGGGGAAGGATTGGAAAAACAGAATACTGTAATGATTTAGACACAAAAAGAGGAAATTGGTGTAGTTAAATACCATCTCTCCTGTACACACACCTTCAATGACAGGGAATTTTTACTAAATATAGGAATGTCACTTGGACTTTGGAGAGAGGATGGAAAGAAACTCAACCCTCTGTTTAGGAACCCTGCACTTCTCACATATCCCTAAACAACAGAATAAATATAAAACCTAAGAGAAAAGCAAGCAGCTTAATTTGTTGCCATAAATTTCCCTGACAGCTCTTCTTTCATTGCCCCCAGATTTCTTAAAGTGTATATATAGGGAGCAGGAGAGTTTGTGTATATGATTTCCACTTGTAACAATAGGAGACCTCATTTTTCTGGAGACTCAGTCATGCAGTTAACTCTGAGGTTGGTGTGCAGCTGGCCATTCCTGCAC
The DNA here is from genome assembly GCF_002925995.2 of Terrapene triunguis. NCBI lineage: Eukaryota > Metazoa > Chordata > Testudines > Emydidae > Terrapene > Terrapene triunguis. The sequence continues at coordinate 11,148,093 of NW_020664417.1, read as the reverse complement.
TGCACTGGCCCTCAGTAAGCAGTGTGGGCAATTCCAGGCAAAGTGACCCTGCTGGCCACATATGGAACACGACTTTTTTCTCTATCCTTCCTAGGGTTTCCTGGAGGTGGTTTCCTGCCCTACGGGGCATGAGCTTTGGTTTAGGCCTGATCCATGTCCCTATGAGGTTTTCTATCAAACCCAGGCTCACTATCCACATAATGGTGTGCCAATTTCCCAGCTATTATTACATCTCTAATATTTCTGTCTACTAACCATGATCTCAGGTTGGAGTGGCAGAGTTCACAGAATAATTCTATGCTTCATCAATTAATAGTTGTCATTCTGGAAGCCCCCCAATCAGTTCCCCATTTCTTGCATAACCCCTAATTTGAGCTGATACCTCAGAGTAGGCCATGTCTCCTTTTTTCTGAACTCCCCAAACCTTCTCCTATATGCTTCAGGGGTCAGCATAAACTAGTGCAACAAAGCTTGTTTACATTGCTCATAATGTTTATAGTCCTGTCTGTCCATCAGGATAAAAATGTTCAAAGACTTTGTCCCTGACAATAGTGGAACTAGATACTGTGTTATTTTCTCCTGGCCCACCTTGTTCAATTCACACTCCATTTCTAAAGTATTTAGAAAAACATCCATGCCATCCCCCTCCCTAAAGCAAGAAAGTAATTTGGAGTCTATGCTGCCCCTGGGACAGGCACATGAGGTCTGGCTTCACCTTCTGGAATACAGTTCTGCTGGTGCAGCATCTCCTTCTCTCTGTCCTCATGCTGGTACAGTTCTCCTTCTGTTCTCTCTCTCATTCTCTGGTCTGCTTTCTCTTGCTTCCAGTTTGCAGGCTGCTGGGTTTCCAGATGCAGTCAGTCCTTCTACAGGTAGGCTGAGAAACGATACAGCTGGAGATCTGTCTACATTCCCAGTGGGACATGGTTGTTGCCTCTGTCAATCTCTTCCCTGTTTCCCTACAGGGAGTTGGTGCCAAGATTTCTCCTGTCTGCTGGACTCTCTGCCAGTGGGCTGGATGTTCCCTGCAAACATGGACCATCATTTTTCTTCTGGTCAGCAGAATACAGCAAGTCAATTAGTTTACTTTTATCTGCTTCTCAGTGTTAGAATTGCCTTTCTTTGCATAGCTTAAGCAGCTGACCTTTTTTCATCTGATCATAACTAATTTTCCACTGTCCCTTTGTTATTTCTATCCCGAAAAGATTATGAGCATTTCCTCTGTGCTTTTCCCTTCTACAGTACCTATACTGTTGGTGGCATTTACAGCAATCCACACTGCACCTGTATTCCCCCTCTCTGGCCCATGAAGAGTACCAACTCCAGGCTCCAGCCATCACCTTTCTTGGGTAGAGACCCACGTCTCTTTCCCTCCTGACCAGCATTTTTTCATGCTGTAAAGTTCTCTGCTTATATTGTGATATTCCTAACAAGCCAGACTGTCTGAAAAGGCCAGTGCCTGCTCTTTGCTTTATTTCCAAAAGTTTATGAACAGTGTAATTGCCAGCAGTTAAGTTTTCACACAGCCCTTTCTAAGCAAGCACATTTATTTTTAAGGTGAAACCATTACAATTAAAAATATATAGATATATAAAATAATAAAAAAAAAAGTTCCTACACACATGCTAAAAATCTACCAGAGGCCACCAATAAGTCTTAAGGGGCCTCACTAGGCCCAAGTCCTTCCAGGCCCTGCCAGGAAGGATTGCAGCCCCCCTTGGACAGAAGATTGTCCATTTGCTGGATCAGAAAGAAGCCCCTGAGTCAGTTCAAACTCAGGCTATTTAGCTCAAATTCCATTCTTTGTCTGTTGTCTGGAGAATCCAGTTTTAACCAGTATAAGCAAAACCTCTCTGGGGATGTTACAACCTGAGCATATTTCCCTAATCACCCCTCGCCCCCCAACCCACACACTGTTCTTAGTTTTTTGGAGTCACTGTGATCACCTTCTCCCATGGAATTGCATGCAATCTCTAGGCCACAATGATACATAAACGTAATACAGTACAATCTCACAAAGACATTGCAGGAAATTGGCATAATGTGTCAATGTCATATTATGCCAATTGTGAATTTGGCCCATAGCCTGAGTTGCTAAAAATATATGTCGATAACTATAAACTTTTTTGCACCCTTTGACCCAATAAAAGAGTAAAATTAATGTAAAAGGCACTAATGAGCCCTGAGAGAGATCTGAATCAACTGGAAAAATGTTGCTTGCTCAAAGCTTCCACTTCACCTTTTGACAGTTCTATAACATTTTTAAAAATGTTCAGTCCTGAATATGAAAGACCTGTCATACTTGAGAATCTTGATAATTCTCCCTCTCCCAGGGTGAGGGTTTTTAAAAAGTGGATCCCTTGATATCTTATTGACAAAAATCATCCACTGTTGCAAACTGCATTAAACTTTGGTTTCTTGCTGATACTACTCCATTCCTAAATTTTCCACCAGTAAAATCATCTTCAGTATCCAAAAAAACAGATCCCAACCTTAGATCTCAAAAGCTCATCTATACTGGCATGAAAGGTTAATGTATTCTATTGTAGGTTTCTCCACATATCTTGTTTTATGATGTCAATTGCCACTGTGTAAAAAGAGAAATTTCTCTCTCCTATGTGGGGCAAAGGGATGCAAAAAGGGGAAAGTAGGAGAATGGTGGGAAAAGCTTCCTTTTTGTATGTGATGAAACTATAGTGTCAAAGGGTCGCTGCTGCTTATAAATGAGTATTAGTATTCGCTCACTGCACATTCACAATTCAGATGACAAGAAGAGACTTTTAAGAGGTAATCTAGTGTTCCCAGACCACTGTTTATGCCAAGTGAACTAAAGAAATTCCACTAGTTCAGCTAGTAGATACTTAATATAGTCCTCTCAGATCACTAGAAGAGTGACTTTTTGGCTGCAACAACAAAGCCGGCTGCAACAACAAGGCCAGCAGATATCTACTGGTGACAGCAGAGAAAGTGGCTATCACTGCAGTCAATTAGAATTACTACCAAATATTTCAGGTTGTGACATGTGCAACTTTTTTGTACTTGCCCAGGCAGCTGCCCAAAGATCACTAATCCACAACTGAGGAGGAGGACTTGGCAGGGGTTTAACTTGCGCATTGGCTGAACAGCAATAATAATCAGGTCAACTGCACAGTCTCTCTGGGTAACATTGGACCTATCCCTCTGCTTTATAACATAATTACTTAATGCTTAATCAGTGCCAGGAACAACTTTTGGGTGTTGTGTTTTTTTTGTTTTGTTTTAAAGCCTGTATAATCCTAAGAAAAATTAAGAGATGGCACTCTTTAGGAAGTGAGGCAGTTAAAATAAGCGAAGTGGGGAAAGAATGAGATACATATATTACAATTGATCTAAAGCCTGGCATGTGTATTGTCCATAGTACTAGTGTCTGTGTAGTTAATACTGAACCTGGCTTCATGTTAAAGGTCAAAATTTTAAAATTGCCTCTACTCAACTCTCCCATTCTCCACCCTCATACAAAGTAATCCACCTGAAATTTTACAGTCTACAGCTTATTCCAATGTAGACTCTTTATGTAAAGCTTGGGGGAAATGGTTGAGAAAGGGGATTTAAAAAAAAAAAAAAGCTCCATGCATTTATGAGGATGTGTATTATAACTATTAATCCCGTGATCTGTTCAACTTTTACATGTACTTTTTAAATCCCGGGCAATAATTTTATTCACTTACGTATTCCCAGACAAAACTTCAATATTTTGCAGTGAAGGTTGAAAGATAATGCTTGACTTTACCATATGTCCATTCCTCCAAAATAAATAAAAGGTATACAACTGCATGTGGAGAAACTGCAAATGAGACAAGTGGTTAAGTGAGTTGCTCATGGTCTCACACACAGTTCATGGTTGAGCTGAGGCCAATCACTTGCATCATCGTTTGCATGCCTAGATATGTATAGGTATGTAGTCATGTCTGTTCCTCATTGGATGAATGGGCAAGCATATCCAACATGAATACTTGCATATGCAAATTTTAAGTTTCTGTGAAAGCCTATGAATGCAACATTGCAATTAACACCCCACAAACATTAACACTAACAAAACATTGCTCAAAAGTTCATGGAAAATAAACCCAGAATGTGTACGAGTATAACTAAAGCAAAACTATGTAAATATTTTAATGACTATTCAAGAAAATGTTAATAGTTTTGCCCAGGTTTATTGCAAACTATAGCATTTTCCCAGAGTCAAATCTATGCAAGCAAAAAAGATGAGTCTTGTAGCCTTTGTAAACAAATATGTGGCTATAGGGATTGTTTACAATTTTATTTGAGCACAGATTATGTATTCTAACAGTTGGGCATGTGCCCAAAATTTGCAGATGGAAAATTAAAGGGCTGTCTGAAAATGTGCTCCTTAAGATCATAAAAAAATTGAAGGCCAAATTTGCACCACCTTTATGTCCATTCTACACCCTTGATTTCAATGGGATTACAGGTCTGTCACTTAGAACAAATCTAGCCCTAAGAAGGCAGTAGCCACTGAATCCTTTTTTCTCAAAGTTAGGAAAGCAGGACTTGAGTCCAGGCATGAAGCCCTATTTCACATTTTTACAAACCCTTCATATGGCTTGTCATAAACATACAGCTAAGGGTAGCATAAAATCCCTCCTTTACCTGTAAAGGGTTAAGAAGCTCAAAAACCTGGTTGGCACCTGACCAATGAGGGGAGAAGATACTTTCAAATCTGTGGGGGAGGGTTTTTGTTTTGTCTCTCTGTGTGTTCTCTCTGTGTCAGTGAGGAACCAGGGCAGGGAAAATACATCTCCTAAAGCCATATCTGAACTAAGCATCTAAGATTACAAATTGTAAGCAATAGGAAGGAAATGTGTTCGATTATCTTTTCTTTTAGCTTGTGAATTTTCCCTAGGTTAAGAGGGAGGTATTCCTGGGTTTTTTTTGTTTGTTTGTTTTTTTTGTAACTTTAAAGTTTTGCCTAGAGGGGAATCCTCTGTATTTTGAATCTGATTACCCTGTAAAATTACCTTCCATCCTGATTTTTACAGAGGTGCTTCTTTTACTTTTTTTTTTATTATAAAGTTCTGCTTTTAAGAACCTGATTTGTTTTTAGTGTCCTAAAAACCCAAGGGCTTGTCTGTGCCCACTTCGTTAACCTATTTGGTTGGTATATTATTCTCAAGCCTTCCCAGGAAAGGGGGTGAAGGAGCTTGGGGAGATTTGGGGGGAACAGGAACTCCAAGTCATTCTTTTCCTTGAATCTTTGTCTAACTCACTTGGTGGTGGCAGCGATACCGTTCCAAGGACAAGGAAGAATTTCTGCCTTGGGAGAGTTTTTAACTTAAGCTGGTAAAGATAAGCTTAGGGGGTCTTTCATGTGGGTCCCCACATCTGTACCCTGGAGTTCAGAGTGGGGAGGGAACCCTAACATGGCTGAATGGATGGGCCAGGGTATTGGTTATGGAATACAGAGCCTTTTAACCTCCTGCTTTAAAGAGACCATTTCCAGCTCAAATCGAGAATTACTAAGTTGTTACCATCTGCAGAGTGGCCTATATGAAAGGACCACAAGCTAGTTACTCCAACTCTAAGCTGAGCACGTTGGTCAGGGAGAGTTTAGAAGTTTACACCGCTACTGCCCATATTATACCTTTCCTATGGAAAAGAGTTTCAAGGCTGTCAGCCCAATATATTTCATACACACACATCGTTAATAGCTGTTGTCTGGTAGCAACTGCTTTAGTTAAGGTCACATTTTAGCACCCTGTTTTTATATGTTTAGCATTGTGACAATCTCCTGGAAGACTAAAACTTTCTATGCCTTTGCCTAGAGGTGAATATTTTTTTCAGAACATTTAAGGAAAATCACTTCAGCCATTCTTAAGTAATTGCAGAATAATAAATATATACTTTGTCAGCATTTCAGGACATGTTTTGCTCACCAGTAACCTTAACACTGAATGAATGTAGTTATTTTTATACTTTTAAAATTTCCTAAAGGAGGGAGAGTACCAGATTGAGGAAAGGCATGGAATATGTTTGGTGAAACTCAAGGCCCATTGAAAGCTGTGATCAGTTATCTATGATATGTATATCATCCATCCTCTCTGCCCAGAATGCAAAAATTTAGACCTACAATAAATATTTGTGGATAAACAAATATGCTACCTTGTCTGTGAAAAATCACAGCTCTCTGCATACAATTACTTTAGTACTGGCGGATGCATAATCTATCTTACTTTCTCATGCTGTGCATACATATTCATCTTAAATAAATAAAAGAAACTGAATTCAAAGAAGCCACCTTCCTATTCTTCTGAATTTGGAAAACTCAAAAATACACTTCAATATTCCAGTATATTTTCAACATCTCATCTATAGGTCATAATGTGTTTGTGCTTGCTTATAAAGAAATATATATGATAAAATACTATACAGCTCATAACTGTCTCGCTTTCATGAACACATTTAAAAGTTTTTATAAATCAAGCAGAACAAAGTTGTCTGAGATCAAGAGTTATTCAAGATTCAAAATTGATTCTCTAAAGTTGGATTTCTTAAAATTCACTCAAAAAAATATTCTTATGAGTACAATCTTGAATAGTAACAGGTATGGGAGAAATAGTTTGTGTTGAAAGAGTCAAAGAAATGTCAGAAGGAACTAGGAAACTGAAAGTCTATATGTGTCATAAATAAATGAAAGGAATATATATAAGAAGTCAGACTGTAAACATGTATATGTTGAGGGAAATGTGTGATCAGATTGTAGTGACAGACATGATTACAGAAAGACATTGAGTGGGAGATAAAGAACCTGATTCTGATCTTAAATGTTTTTTACGATGATGTTAATTCCATTGACTTCCATGGAGTTTCTTCTGATTTGCACTAATAAAACTGAAAGAATAATCAACCCATATATTTGTAGTTTATAGAGTTTACAGACATGGTAGAAAAGATAAAATGAGGATATGTGATATGCTAAGAACTAACTGCTATTACGTCAGAAAGAAATAGTAATTTATCAAGAGGAATGAGAGTTTTAGAGTGATGAAGAAAGTATATTGAATTCAGGACTGGTTCAGTATTAAAAGGAAAAAGGTGGTGGTTTGATGATCTAGGCTTTCTGGCCAACCTGAGAAGCTAAAATTAGGAAACTTTTTTTCAAATAAGCAGGATTTAAGTTGCTTAACTATTGACTGGGGGAAAATAGTGGAAAAAACTAAGGAATAACACATTAATGAAAGTAGGATGAGATTGCTTCCTTCAGATGGTTTGTTGACTAGTTAATAAACCCACAGTATGTTTTGGATCTAGTCAAGTAAATAATCCAAGTGCAATAAATCATTTTGAGAGAGGAGAGAACCTAATGTATTATGCTAGCTAGTGTTTATATGGATAGATATATCATTACTAGTATGAGTGACTAATAATTGAGTTAACATATTGCTAGTATGAGGGTACCTATGTAGAATCATAAATGTACTAAACCTCTGAGGATGGCCAGTGTGAACTAGATGGTCACAGTAGCATGATCAGGCTGACTAATCTGAATACTCAAGTAACTAATAAGGTCCAACCTATGTGATACCTGAATGCTTATGATCATCACATAGTATATAGGTAGCACTGCTCTCCACTGGATACATTTACTGCCTGAATGTAAATGAATGTCAACTCTTTGAGGCTGACTTTCAGGGGATAGTACCCCCATACACAGGTTACTCAAGATGGATAATGATCACTTCCCTAAGTAATAATCCCTGAATACATCATACTTACCAAGTTACTGGAGCACTGCAAAACCAGTGAAGACAATTTATTCATAATTACAGTTAAACTTTGGCCCTCTTCTATCATTCAGACAAACTAGTCCAAATTACCCATTAAACTTTTTATTTTAAGACCTATTACTCATAATTGGATCAAACACTGTCCCTCTTCCATCATTTGAGATAGCAGCTTAATGGGTAATTTTGGACTTATTAAAAACTATTACTCTCTCCATTTTGATTAGTTCACTATACCACAAAGCATTGTGAACAGTAATATTGCACCTAAATAACTAGCCAGCCACTTAATTAAGGAGGCTAATTCTTAAAGCAGCTAATCACAACACACATAATTATTGATACAATAATACACCTGGTTTGATTATAAATTACCATTAGTATATTCAAATTCATTTTCTAAATACCAGATATGAGGCCTTATTATACCCTCTCTTTCCATGGGAGAAAATCCCTGCTTACCTTAGTGATGGTGGAATGGAGGTGGAGAATGCCACTTGTGCTTTTGTGGTCCTTTCCCCTTTGATCCTGCAGAAGACACTCTCGGAGGACTGGGGTCCAAAGTGTTGGAGTGAAAGGCTGGGGTTGGTTCTAGAGGGATGCCCACTCTCTGCAACCTTGTATTCCCAACCCCAAAGGACTTCATTGAATAAGTTTACTGCTGGCCTTTTTAATTGAATATACAAAATATAAATTTGCATAAAACAAACCTGGACCTAGGCTCTTCCCCTGCCAGAAATGGAGTCCCAAAACATAGGGCCAGACTTGGGCAAGTAGATGTCTCGCTTCTCCTATCTGTGCTCTAGAGTGCAGTGATCTGATGACCTGATGCTTGCTCCTATCACACACACACCAGCATGCTCCTGAAGCTCAAGGCAAGAGTCAAGAATACAATTGCTTGTCTCCTTTAGTGACAGAGTATGATGAACTTTGAATCATAATATGACTGGTGGTCCATTCCTGAAAGTTTTTAAAATTTAACTTTATTGGCACTACTTTGAGTTCCTCTCTCTATCTTCTAAGAATTATCTACAATACCTTTTCTGAACATTGCAATTTTAAGGTCCAGAAGCCAGGAATCTTCCTTTCCCAATAGTATTTAGTGTCCATTTGTAGCACTGAAGGGACCACAAAATATGGCTTTAAACTTGTCACTGTTCAGAACTGAACAAAAATAGGCCTGCTTAAGTTCTAGGATAGGCCATAGTCAACCTTTTTCTATAATGAAAATGTCATAACTTTAAAGCCTTATGTCCTAAGTTTGCAGGGCTGGACATCAGAGCTTTATGCCTTTGGAAGAGATTGAAGTATCCTGTTCAGACAAAGAAGCACTTTTGTCTAGCTTCAGAAAGCCTCCTAAAAACAGATTTAACAGTTGACATTTTTGGGTATAGAAAATAATTTTGGGTAACTTAGAGACATTTGTGGTTCACCTGTAGCCCTGTACTGTTGGACTCATTGTAACTAAAAGGACTGGTTTACTGGTGGTGGATTGTTTTTTTTGTTTTTGTTTTTGTTTTTTAAATTAGATTCATAGTGCCTACTGGTCTGTAAAACTATTTTTTTTTTTTAAATCACAATTGCAAGATTTAAAAAAGTCATGATTATTCACAGTTTTAATCACACCTGCTAAACAAGAATAGAATACCAATTTAAAGTTATGACAAATATTTGGATGTTTTCTACATTTTCAAATATATTTCAATTACAACACAGAATACCAATGTACACTGCTCACCTTATATTATTTTTTACAAATATTTACCCTGTAAAAAACGAGAGAGTATTTTAATTCACTTCATAATGTACTATAGTGCCATCTCGTTATCATAAAATTGCAACTACAAATGTAATTATTTTTACATAATTGCCCTCAAAAACAAAACAATGTAAAACTTTAGAGCTTTCAAGTCGAAACATGACGTAGCATATGAATGTTTAGCATATCTGGCATGTAAATACCTTGCAACACTGGCTACAACAGTGCCATGCAAATGCCTATTCTCACTTTCAGGTGACATTGTGAATAAGAGAGAGGCAGCATTATCTCCTGTAAATGTAAACTGGCTGAACAAGAAGTAGGACTGAGAGGACTAGTAGGCGCTAAAATTTTACATTGTTTTGTTTTTGAGTACAGTTATGAAAAAATAATTACATTTGCAATTGCAATTTCATGATAGAGATGACACTATAGTACATGTATGAGGTGAATTAAAATACTATTTCTTTTGTTTATCTTTTATACAGTGCAAATATTTCTAATAAAAATAATGTAACTTTGTATTCTGTCATGTAATGGAAATCAATTATATTTGAAAATGTAGAAAAACATCCAAAAAAGTAAATAAATTTGGTATTTTTTTTATTGTTTAACAGTACGTTTAAAACTGTGACTAATCGTGACTTTTTTTTTAATTTTGTTAATTTGTTTTGCATTAATAGTTTGTGTTACCTGTGATTAATTGACAGCCCTAAATCAATCTCTCTCTCACTAATCTATTAATTCCTTATTATGGACAAGATTGGTGCTTGACCAGGGGATAATGAGGTGTACAGTGTTCTCTTACACTACTGTGTTAGGCTACTCAGACTGGCAATCACAGTGTGGAGAAGAGGATGGAGACGGTAGGCACCATGGCTTTGAGGATCCCGTATATGTGCAATGAGTGAGGAGGCAGAAGTGCTGAACTCCAGTGTGCTATGAGCAGTGCTTAGCTGACACAGAGGGGAAATAATGTGCAGTTGGCCAAGGTCAATAGCAAGTTCCTTACCCACCAAGGAGCTAGTGGGAAAGCAGGGCATGAGCTATGACTGAATCGTGATTCACTCTCTGATCTACTCCTGGGACAGTGCTACCATACATCAGCCTCTTCTCAGAGCAGTTTAAAGTTACAAACCAGGCCAAATGTGTTAAAAACAATCCCTAAAATCTGTGAAATATTCTTTTGCAGTATCTATGGGGAGGGGACGGAGGGAGAAAGATAGGGGGAAGACTCCAAGAGCGGATGTTTAGTGGTTTTATTAGCACTCACTTGGTATGAGCTGCATATCTGACTGTTGGCTTTGCCACGTATGAGCAACGCCAGATTCCTGTCAATAAAATTTGTTTACTACGTCCAGCCAACATGTATTCATTTTCTATTTCCCTCTCCCTGTGGTTCCTAATTTGCGACCACTTGGGTAACTCTGGTTGCTATAATCTCAGTTGTTCTGTTATCTTTGGTGGTGGTGATTTAAAAAAAAAAAAAAAAAAAAAGTGGAGAGATGTTTCTCACATTGAATGTTAAGCTGAGACAAAATTTAAAAATAACACCATGAAAAAATAGACTGCTGTAAAATTAGAACTATGGAGAAGAAATGCCTGTGCATTCTCATTAGTTTCTCAGGATAAGAAATAACCACCTTTTTCTCCGCACGGAAATTGACACATGAAAAATATAAAGACTGCATTTTCAAATGCATTTAATTTTTCTTCTGTTTTGTGGATCATAATTAGAAAGAAATACAGGGATAGAGACTTGCATGGCCTTAACTATAAGTGGTTCTGATTAAAAACTCAGTTTTTACTCAGGGATACATAAGTGCTGATTGCCATTGAAGTCAGTGACAATTCACACTCAGTACATAGCATAAGCTAAAAATGAAGAATTAGTTAAAATAAAGCAACTCATAGTTAACTGAAAGGAAAATGCTGTGTAATAGCACCAAGCTTGTGCTGATTTGTGTAATATTGAATCAAACAAAGCAAAAGCTAGTTGGTTTTCTCTTATTGTGGGTCAGTTATCCTGTTCCATCATCCAGTAGAATTATTCATTTGTGGAACCAAAGTATGTTTATATCAACTCATAAGGAACTATATTTTACACTTCCTTTTTCATTGACCAAACAGCCTTTTTATATTCTACATGCACTGGATCAACCTTGCATATAGTAGAACTTCCAAAAACCTTTGACAAAGTCCCACATCAAAGGCTCTTAAGCAAAATAAGCAGTCATGGGATAAGAGGGAAGGTCCTTTCATGGATCAGTAATTGGTTAAAAAACAGGAAACACAAGGTTGGAATACATGGTCAGTTTTCAGAATGGAGGGAGGTAAATAGTGCTGTCCCCCTCGTATCTGTACTGGGTCCAGTGTTGTTTAACAAATTCATAAAGGATCTGGAAAGAGGTGGCAAAATTTTGCAGACAATACAAAGTTACTCAAGGTACTTAACTCTTCAGAGTCTACTTTGGACTTACAAAGTCAGAAAACTGGGTGACGGGGCAACAAAATGGCAGATGAAATTCAATGTTGATAAATGCAAAGTAATGCACAATGGAAAATATCCCAACTATTGATACAAAATGATGGGGTTTAAATAATTATGCCATACTTTTTAAGCGGGGTTGAGGGGAGGATTTTCTGGCTTGCCAGGGAAAAGGGAATAGCAATTTATGCGGGTGTGGAGAGGAGTGAGAGGCTCAGATGCTACTGCAAAATGGGGGATGATCAGTGTGGTGATGCTGACTCATCCCCAGGGACTGGAAGGGCTGGGGAATTCCAAAGGAGAAGCCCACTTTTTCCCCAGAGCAGCACCCACCCTCCCTCCATTTGATGTGGCAAAATACAAAGTTTGATCGGGACTTGCTGTGGGCATTGCACTAGATGCTGCTTTTTTTAGGGGAATTGGGAAGGAATTTTTCCCTCACCACCAATTTGACCTAGATGGACAGGGTTCTTTCACCTTCCCCACTGCGGGTTCAGGGAGGGCTTTGTTATAGTGAATAGGGGAGGGAGTTAATTTATGATGTTGCAACTCATTGTGTAAGTGTAGGGTGGATGTCCAGGGCAGTTACTCCATAGGGAAAGTGTACAGGGACCAGATAAATGGCTCCCTGTCTAGTTGGCAGTTGGTATCAGGCAGAGTGCCCCAAGGGGTCGGTCCTGGGGCCGGTTTTGTTCAATATTTTCATTAATGATCTGGAGGATGGCATGGACTGCACCCTCAGCAAGTTTGCAGATGACACTAAACTGGGAGGAGTGGTTGATATGCTGTAGGGTAGGGATAGGATACAGAGGGATCTAGACAAATTAGAGGATTGGGCCAAAAGAAATCTGATGAGGTTCAACAAGGACAAGTGCAGAGTCCTGCACTTAGGATGGAAGAATCCCATGCACTGCTACAGACGAGGGACCGAATGGCTAGGCAGCAGTTCTGCAGAAAAGGACCTAGGGGTTACAGTGGATGAAAAGCTGGATATGAGTCAGTGTGCCCTTGTTGTCAAGAAGGCTAACAACATTTTGGGCTGTATAAATAGGAGCATTGCCAGCAGATCAAGGGACGTGATCATTCCCCTCTATTTGGCATTGAGGGGGGATTTGATAGCTGTTTTCAAATACCTGAAAGGGTGTTCCAAAGAGGATGGATCTAGACTGTTCTCAGTGGTACCAGATGACAGAACAAGGAGTAATGGTCTCAAGTTGCAGTGGGGGAGGTTTAAGTTGGATATTAAGAAAAACATTTTCACTAGGATGTTGGTGAAGCACTGGAATGGGTTACCTAACGAGGTGGTGGAATCTCCTTCCTTAAAAGTTTTTAAGGTTAGGCTCGACAAAGCTCTGGCTGGGATGTTTTAGTTGGGGATTGGTCCTGCTTTGAGCAGGGGGTTGAACTAGATGACCTCCCGAGGTCCCTACCAACCCTGATATTCTATGAATCTATGCTTTAAAGAGGAGGTGTTAAAGGAGCAGAATGGGGGAGCATTTTGAGCTCCTATGACTGGTACAGCATAAAGCCAACTCCCCTTCCTTATAACCCACCTTTAACCCTTGTTCGAGGGCAGGGGGATGGTAAGGTCCCAGCAATAGGTTGGCTGGGGGACCTGTATGGAAAAATAAAGGGGAGCTGGTGGAAGCCTCCTGAGTAGATATTGAATGAACATGGATTTACCTGACTTCTATCTGTCAGGTAATCTCAGACATCTAATAATGAAGTTGTGGCCTGATTAAAACATATAAAGTATCTCCTGTCCTTCTTTTAGTGTAGCCAGACAATTAGTTGTTACCACTCAAAGTGATCTTGAAGTCACTGTGGATAGATCTTTGAAAACATCCACTCAATGTGTAGTGGCAGTCAAAAAAGCCAACAATGTTAGGAACTATTAGGAAAGGGATAGATAGTGAGACAGAAAATATTGTAATGCTACTATATAAATCCATGGTGTGCCCACCTCTGGAATACTTGGATCTGATAGAGGTCTATAGAATCATCAATGTTGTGGAGAAAGTGAATAAGGAAGTGTACTTTATTCCATCACGTAACATAAGAACGAGGGGTCACCCAATGAAGTAAATAGGCAGCAGGTTAAAACAAAGAAAAGTACTTCTTCACACAGCACGCAGTCAACCTGTGGAATACATCGCGAGGGGATGCTGTGAAGGCCAAAACTGTAACTGGATTCAAAAAAGAATTAGATAAATTCATGGAAGGTTAGGTCCATCAATGGTTATTAGCCAATATGGGCATGGATAAAACCCCGTGCTCTTGGTGTCCCTATTTCTCTGGCTGCCAGATGCTGGTGGGATGAATCACTTGATTGCCTTGTTCTGGTCATTCCCTCTGAAGCATCTGGCATTGGCTACTGTCAGAAGACAAGATACTGTCTAGACAAGACTAGATGGACCATTGGCCTGACCCAGTACAGCCATTCTTATGTCCTCCACACTCTTCCACACAGCTCCTAATTTCTGGTACTCAGTCCTACAGGTACTTATATGGTCCCCTGAGTGTTTTAGTATTAGAGCACATCCCTAATATTTATTCATTATCACAACAATTCTGTGATGTAGGGAAGTACCATTCCCACTTCACAATGTGACCTATCCAAGGTTGCAAAGACTGTAGCAGGAACTGAAGTTAGATTTTCTGAGAGCGAATACAATATCTTAAACAGAAGACCATCTTTTCTCTCCATCACTCCTTCTTAAATTCCTCTCTTCCAAAAGAGCTATATATGTGTAGGCTGGTGGGCTACATTACCAGCATAGGGAACACAATCAGTCATGCCCAGTTCAGTTTATAGACCTTACTTCAGGGCTCAGTTTATTCTTCAACATAAAACATGGAACAACAACATAAAGTAATAGTCCTGTTCCAGCAACATAAAGTAATAGTCCTGTTCCTCAAGGTCAAGACTGGAACCCCATAGCCAAACAACTTTGAATTTCTGGTGGGTTTAAGATTTAGATGCCTGGATCTGCATCCAGTTACAATTATGGTCTGGATCCAGTTCAGAAACTAGAAGGAGCCTATTTTATGACTTCAGTAAAGCCAAATCTAGCTTTTGATCCAACAAAGCAGAAACCTCATGAGAACTACTGAGATTTCCACTCTTCAAGATAACATCCTGCAAGATTTTGGTGCCCTTATATCTAACCCCAAATCCTACTCAAATTCAAATCTTAGCCTACACCTATCCTGAATTTGTATCCTGACTGGAACATTTCTATTAATACTAACATTTTACAATTTTACTATTTATGAGCAAATCTCTCCAAGTCCTTTTTAGCCATATATTATATACAATGCAGCATTGAATAAAACAGTTTGTGTTTATCATAAATCTGGAGAATGAGGAGCAATAATTCTCTTACACTGAGGCTGCAGCATCCCCAAACTTTATATTCCAGTCTGTAATCAATTAATGAAAGAATACTTCAGATCTGTTACTGCAACTAAGGAAGTATCCAAATGTAACTTTTAAATTTTGTCTGATTTAATATGAAGTTTTACGAAAAAGCTTAGTCTGATTTGTATTAACTTCCATATAGTCAAAAAGTCCTGTAGGTTTAAGTGCAAAAAACTGGCTTCTTGAAAGTGGCTGAATAAAAAGAAATACAAATCAGAGCTCATAAGTGTGTTCAGTGAATTATGGAATGGAATATTAGCCAGTCTCAATGATCAGATTTTACACTATTGGTTTGAATAACATGGTGCTTTTAAGGGAATTTAGGTGCATCTCATGACCTATTACTGCACATTGTTTGACCCTATTGTAATTTCAGAGCCAGGTTTCCAAAATTAGGTGAATGAACGTATTTGTGTGTATGCATGCAGATCAAGTATTTTGTGCATATGGTTTGTTGGCTAGAAGCTAGATAGCTAATCAGGCTGTATGTTGAAGATTAACACAGTAAGTTTTAAATATCATAGGCTAAAAGCACTGGAGACCTTACTAGCAAAAGTGGGAAGTGACACCAAATCTCATAACATTCACCTGAGAATACTATCTGTGTTATTACCTACCTCATTAACAGAGATGAGCTGTGAGGCCCAGTCTGATATTTGTGTCCAGGGTGCACAGAGACAATCATATCAAGACTCCTTGGAATGATGGATTCCTTTGGAGGCTTAATAACCAAAGTTATCTAACTCTAATTTACTTACAAGTCAAGGGAATGTTGCTATTTGTACTCCCAGGTTCTAAAAGATAAGAACCAAGATAGAGATAAGACACACACAAGTATTTGGGCTTTAACTGGTTATACAGCATTTCTAAATGCATCTGTGATAATGTCTTTTAAAATCTTAGCAAACATTTAAGGAGATTTTTTCCCCCAGAAATTCATAAGGATATTGATTCCACAATCTTGAATGTAGTCATTTAGATAAATTGGCTATTTGACAAATAATTGTGTCCTCACTGGCATTTGCAAATTTGATGAAGTGAATATAAAATATGTCTGAATACTGACAAAAGGATTTCTATGATTATCTTGGCGATATTATCTTCCTGTGGTTTGTGGTCCTAGTCACAGATTAAACATTTAGACATTAAGGATTACTTATGAAAATGAAGGAAGTAGATTCAGTTGTTTGACTTCTATGTGGGTTTTAAAATTAAGTTTCTTTCAGTTCAACACACATTCATATTTAACAAGCCAAATTTATAATCATTTCAGTGCTGCGGCCAAAACAGAACTTCTTAATTTGGAATGTAATATTTATATTTTAACTTTTTTTTTAAACTACTTGACTCTGCTTGCTGTGTGTATAGTGTATTGTTTGCTAAGTATTCTAGAATTGTTTAACATTAAGGTACTACATAGGTAATAGTCTTACTCTTATTTACTTGTATTGTGGTAGTGACCAGAGGACCTAGCCCCATATTCTGGGCAGTGTACAACCATATAACAAATACAGTCCCCATCCCAAAGAGTTTACAGTCTAATTGTAAGAGACATAACAGATGGACACAACAAGCAGATGTGGGGAACACAAGGTAACAGCGAGATGAGACTGATCAGCATAAGTAGCAGTGTCACATTTTTGCAGGCATAACAGCAGAGCTAACTTTTAAGGAGGGATTTGCAGAAGGACAATGTGGTTGCCCTTCAGATTATTGTTTTGTTGTAATTGCTGGCATGAAAAATGATATAATTATAGAAAATAGAGATGGAACATACCACCTATCTGTTATTCTGTCAAGGCTTCTTATTCTCCTTGATCAAACCCTAAGTCTCCAAAGTACTGTACTGGCTAACATACTTTGTCTGCTTAAGTACTTAGCTAATGGATCAGAAATGAAGAGTAATGATAAATGGCCATATATTGAGGTAAGCACTGCGGGTAACATAGATCTGAGCTATGTGCATTTTAACATCTTCACAAGAAGTTTAGCAGGGTGAGCAAAGAGCATGTTAATAAAGTTTGCATAAATTGTGGCTTTGAAGCCATAACCTTGAATTAGGGTTCAGCTCAATACTGCCCCCACCTGAAGAAGTACCAGAAACATTGTAACTCAGGCACATTCTCTGCCAGGGCTGCATATATGGAGTGAGCAATATATTCCAACCATTATGGCAAAACACTTTGTTTTCTTTGGGACACCTGCCTCGCTTTGAGTGCTGGTACAGAAATGGAGGTCTGGGGCTATGGTCCCTCCTCATCTAGGCTAAAAAAAAAATGTCCCCATTGAAGTTAATGAGAGTGAAATTCTCCTACCTGAATTAGCTGAGGAAGGCAGAACAAGAAATCCTTGTCAATGTGTTTTAACCCTGGCATGGTATTCATGGATAGGTCTGTTTTTCCAGGGTAATTTTTCAGTCCCAAGTGAGAAGGTCCCACGGTCCCTGATCCAGCAAACACTTATGCACATGTTTACTTTTAAGCCTAGGAGTAGTCTGTTGAAGTCAATGGGACTGTTCATGTGCTAAAAGTTAAGCATGTGCACAAGTGTTCACAAGTTTGCAGCTTCATTCATATTGACCCTTTAAAAGTGTTCTTCTTTGGCTAGATGAACACTCATGATGAGGGAAAAATACCAAGTGTAGTTGTGTGTGTGAGTTTCAAAGGTTACATTTAGTTGTGAAGGGCTTTCCAACTTATGGGGAGAAATGGGAGGTTTTATGATGACTTCAACAGGACCAGGATTTCACTCATGAACTTTCAGAAAAGTGTGTTGAATAAAAAGTATGTATGTGTATGTGTAAATATACATACCTGTCCACATGTAGAGTGTGGTATTATAAAGGTTTTATGGATAAGAGGCTGGGATGGGGACACACTGCTCAAGTGACTCATGTTTTGTGGTAAGAAAAACAGTGCTTTCGCAGGCAGACAATGCCATTTTAGAAGAAAATGTTGGACTAAGCTAGAGAACATGCTTTATTAACTATGTATTAAAACAGGAATGACAAATATAAATAATGCCAACATCTGCAGCACCTAAAACAGCAACTTGATTACAGTGGGTCAGTGTCCAGTCTCTGTTTTCATATCACAGAATACAATTTTAATATAGTAGAAGGAAAAAGCCCTCTCCAGCGACATAGTTGCGGGAGAGAGCAAAAGACAAAGAAAAAGAGGGCACTTATCACACTAATAAATACATGGGGGGAGAGGGGGAAATCTGTGTTTGGGGAAGAGGGGATTTCTACTTCCTAGGAGAGTTAAAACTCCTGGTTTTGTTGCAAGAGCTGCCTGGAATAAAAATGATGATTTTTTAAAAATACTTTTTTTTTTATCAGTCCACACCCTTCCAAACTTAATGCTATATAAAAGCTCTGAGACTTTCAAAAGTTCTTACTTCAACCCTCAATTAGTACCAGAGTCAGAATATAATACTTATTTTATTTGTTTTGCTGCTATGATGAGTAACTTTTTGTTAATAGCACTCTACAATTTAGTATGTCACTCTATGTTGACACACAGACAATTTCCAATCTAGCCCCCTGATCCTGCAAACAATTAATGTACATGGTTAATTTTGGGGGACAGGACTACTAAAATGTTTAAAATTAAGCACACTGTTTGCAGGATAAGGTAATAAATTGATCAGGCACAGGATGCAAGACAAGTTACTGGACAGTGGGCTTGGGGATTACTGAAGATGGAAAAAGGAACGACTGGTTGAAGTGGATTTAAAAGCAGGATTCTTCACAGTCCATATGTTATTTATCTTTGGAGTTAAACTGGAGTTCTTAGAGGCATTTGTAACTTATGTAAATATTTGACATCACTGCAGGCACTGAATGTCTTTAACTTCCTGGGATATGCTCAGAAGCATTAGTGTCCATGGGGATGGAATAACTGAAATTACTTAAATGATTGTTTTTCAGTGGTGGTGTAGCTGTGGCGGTCCCTGGATATTAGAGAGACAAGGTGAGTGAAGTAATATCTCTTATTGGACCAACTTCTGTTGGTGAAAGAGACAAGCTTCAGGTGACCTGCAGAAAAGTTCTTTGTAGTTCAAAAGCTTGTCTCTTTCACCAGGAAAAGTTGATCCAATTAAAAAATATTACCTCATCCACCTTGTCTCAGATATTATTCCAAGTTTTTCTCCTTTTTCAGGATTCATAGTGAATTGAGTCTTCCAGTTTCTTCTTCATAATTTATGGCATATGTATTATTCCCCTTCTGTTTCTAATAAAAACTGATTTTAAATGCATATTTTTGTTTCTTGTTTCTGCACTGACACCAGAATAACTCTTTGAATAGAGTGTGCTATTTGACCTGGGCTTCAGAACCAGGTGTGGGAACATAAGAGCTGAAAATATTGTGCTAACTCATCCATTTCCCAGGTATCTATATACACTCTAAAAGAAACTGAGCTTAGCTATGACATCAGGCACCTTGGCAGCACTCAGACAGACAGAAAGGAAAACAAATAAGCCAAGCAACCTCTCCAGAAGAGTGACAGTTGCAAAAGCCATTTTCGAAACAAAGGAGCTTTGTAAATGAAGAAATGTAGTAGTTATTTAGTACAAAAGGTCAAAATGCTGTAGCATTTAAAAAGAAAATAAAACAACAATGCTCCACGAAGGAAAAAAAAATCAGTGTACAAGGCCCAATGTACCTTTAAATCCTGAGCTAATGTTTAAGTGGAAATTTAAGTTGTTGTGTATTGACAGGCATCTACAGGGTAACTTTACTATTTATATAGTTAAATTTTTTATCCTTATTCAGTTGAAGCTGCTCTGTAAATTTCAGAAAGACAGCCTTGGAAAAAAGGATTTTCATTTATGTTTTAAGGATAAAACTTCTATCATTTCATTAAATACACATGCACTCAGGTTGCACTTCATTTACTCCTCTTCTCCCAGGCAAGTAATTATGAGGAACAGAAAATTTCTAACATAGTTGACCACATATCATAGTATACCAATGTCAGACCCTGACCCTGCAAACACCTTAGGATATGCATAACTTTACTCATGTGAGTAGTCCAGTAAATTCAATTGGATTATTCCTGTGCATAAAATTTTGTATGTATGTTAGAGTTCTCAGGATTATTGTCTTTAGTAGTTATGGAGAGAGATTACATACCACAAAAATATATATAACATAATTTGTAAAGAATTTGCTCCCTTGCAGAAAAGTAATACTATTAACATTCCAGTTTCAAACAATGTTCAATAAATATATAATCAGACTCATAGAAAGGGCAATACCTAATTTTATTAATCTTGGAGGATTCAGCATTGGGGAAAAATGCTGTTCTTCTTTTAAGAGACATTGCTAAATAACTAGATTGTTACCCAGCATGTTGGATTTTATTTTTGTTCTTTTCTTAGAAATCTCTGTCTATATTCAGGATGTCCTTTTACAAAGATACATTTTGTCCCAGAATAGCTGTCAGCCATAACCCTAATTGCACTTTTGGGTTGCAAGAGCTGCCCACAGGTTCCTCCTCCATTTTTTTAAAAAAAGCGTCAGCTACTGTACAAGAAATAATGTGAATGGCATACTGCTTATTGTATTAAAATCATCCCACTTTGTTTATTTACTGTATTGAGATTGCAAGTTCCCGCAGGCAGAGATCTTACCCTTCTTTTTATCTGTAAAGCTCCCAATACATAACAAGAACTCTTAAAAAAAAAATGTTTAATCTTTTGGCCAGATGAATGGCCTATCAGGGCACTAAACAATGCACTGCATTTCATGTTAAATGTAGATCTACGTTTACTTTCTTTCCCTCAAAACCACAGTTTTTTTTTTTCTTTCAGACAACAAAATAAATACATTTATAATCAGACCTTTAGTATAACTTCCCTTCTTTGTCAATCCAAAGCTTGACAATAAATGGTCTACATTTTTTAACGTTTCAAACACAACTGGGTAGTAACCCACTGCTTTCCCCTATAATTAGATTAAAAAATAACTACTGTATCTACCATACAATACAGCCATGTAGCAAAGTTGGCAAATGTTGACTTTTCATTGAAGACCACTGAAGACAGAGCTGCAGCCATAGTTACTTAGCTCTTCAGTGAGTCAACTCAAAAAGCAGGGTGCTGAAATACATCAACCAAAGAAATAAAAGCTTAGAAGCATGTCAACATCAGAACACTGTCATTTGCTGCTCAGTGATATAGTGAGGGCAGCAGGATGATGCTACTAGCAATTATTGAAAGCCGATTAAATCTTTTGTGGGTGTCATGGACACCACAGCTGTGACTCAACTAAAGTTGTTTCTCAGAAAAGAAAAAATCATTGGTTTGAAAGAAATAGGTCTTATTTCTGTTTTCAACCTCTGGAAGTAAAATTGAAGCTTATTTGTGAAATCCATTGGTTTCTCTCTACTGGCAGCAGTTACTGCTAAGACATTTGATGCAACAACTGAGATGGGAAAAATGGAAATTTGCAGGGAGCTTGCTTACTTTGCAAACAGCTTTAACTTACTATAAAAAAAGCAATGCCCAAAGTGCAGCCTGCAGAGCTCTAAAATATCATCCGTGGCCACCCTCTTTTGTAACTGCAGAGTAAGGACAAAGAAGATCAACAAAAGGTTTTCATTCCTGGTGAATTCCTACAAACAAGCAATTTTTTCTCCTTAATCAAGAAAGTTCACAGAATCAAAGACAATGGTAATTAGAATCAGCATTTTCCAAGAAATACCCCATGGTTCTGAGGTTACCATGTTTCCCTCCTATATGGAGGTGATATTTATACTAATATATGGCAAATGTCTATTTTAAAGCCATGTACTATACAAGCAAAAGCAAGGATTAAGGTTGTGTATGTTTAAATTATTCATTTATGTAAATTACTCTGAGATTTTTGCAAAGTTGTGGTATTTTCCAAGTTGCAAAGTTTGGGTATCTTTAAACTGAAAAATAGTCCCAATGCTGTTTTTAAAACAAACATGTTTTAAGATCAATAGCTAGATCCTAAAGTGAGATGAAGCACACGTCTCAAAAACATTCTTCATTAATTTCAAAAAAAGAAAAATATTGAATATCCTATGGGCCCTTCTTCTCCGGCATCCATGTATAGGTCCACCAACTTCAGTGCACCTTTGCTTGGGCGGGGTCCACTGTGTGGAGTCAATCACAGAATGTGACAAAGAGTCCTGTGGCACCTTATAGACTTAACAGACGTTTTGGAGCATAAGCTTTCACGGGTGAATACTCACTTCGTCACATGCATCTGATGAAGTGGGTATTCACCCACAAAAGCTTATGCTCCAAAATGTCTTAGTCTATAAGGTGCCACAGGACTCTTTGTTGCTTTTTACAGATCCAGACTAACACGGCTACCCCTCTGATACTTGAAATCATAGAATGGGAGACCTAGTAGGTGTTGGAAAATGAGCAGTTTTATGTGTGGAGATAAAGGGCCAGATGGTACCTTTAAGCCATGGTCCACGTTACATTTTATACATAAGAGAGATGTATGAGGGGATTCAGTGGAGACTACACAGCAGATGGAGCAACAGGAGGAATTTTAATTGGCACAGTCAGAATTCCTTCTAGCACTCTGAAGGAGTGCACACTAGATTGGGAGCTCTGCTACCCTTTGAAATGATGTGGGGTATGCTTCTTCTTTTGGTTCATCTATGCATGGATAGACAAAACCTGGCTCAGAAAATATATTTATTTGAAGATACATAGGGATGTGAATTATCTCCTTTTCAACAGGGGATGTTTGCCTTATTCCAGAAGTGGCTGAAGGCTATTGAATCTGTGATGTCAACCCTGTTCAGGGTGCCACCTGATGTGCTGGGGTCTCACTGAGCTCACCCTTTCCACCAGCCTGGGTTTCCTCACCCTGTTCTGCTGTGCCAGGCCCTCAAGCCTTCTCCAGCACACACACGGACACACACACAGACTCACCCAGCTGCAAATGGATACAAACACTGAGATCAGCTCTGTCTAGGAGGAATCGGCTCGGGGACTGCCCAGTACTCACGTGCACATCTTCTTTGGGGTATAAACCCAAAATAATATTGTCTTGCGCTGTGTAGAAAGATCGGCACAATGCATGCTCATAAAAATTCACCTCTCCCCTCAATGTAGAGAGAGAGAGATGCATAGCTTCCCCCCTCCCCCAAGATATGAATTGCACAAATTGGGGTTTGAAATAAACAAGGAATAAAAAATTTCTTTTTGTAGTTAATAAACTTAAGTCATTATAAGGGTAGCAAACAGAACAAAGCAGATTACTGAGCAAATAAAACAAGACACATAAACTAAGCTTAATACAGTTTGTAACCTGTTTCTTGAGTGTAATTTCTCACCCTAAATATTATTTTAGGCAGGTTGCAAAGTTTCTGTAACTTAGAATTCCAGTTATTTTTCTTTTCAGACTGGACCTCTCTCTCAGCCTGGACTCAGCCCCTCCCTTTGTTGTTGTTTTTTTTTGTTTATTTGTAAAAAAAAAAAAAAAAAAAAACACCTGAGGGGAATCTTCCTTCTTGGACAGGAAGGCAATGGAGCAGAGTCCCGATTACCTTACTCCCCAGCCTTAAATAGAATTTATATAAGATGGGAATCTTTTGTTTTCCAGTCTGACCCCCCACCCGTTTTATGGAAAAACACTGAAAGCCCAAGATTTGGGTTTAGTACCAGGTGACCCAATCACCTGACCTATAGTGTCAAAGCAACAACCCAGGGACCTTCTCAGAAAGGTGAGAGATTATTATCTTCCAAGTCTTGTACTTTCTAATGGCCCACTGTCTGGTGGTCATTTTCCCCAAATACACACACAGCTGTAATTGTTACATAGTCAAAATTCCTAATCTCAGATACAGAAATCATACATTCATACAAATTATATAAACACATTCAGTAGCTATAACCTTTCCAATGATACCTCATATGACCCATCTTGCATAAAACATATCTTAGTTATGCCATGTTTATATCATAACAATATTTCTATAAAAAAATATGGGGTGCAGTGTCACAGAATCTTAAAAATATTTTTCTCAACTGACACTTATCTCCTCTTCACCCCTTTCCACACATCAAACGTCATCCTACTTCAAATATTTTCTAAAGAGATTGTGCTAGCACCTTTATATAGTAGAAACCCCCCACATACACTGTTGCTTAGAACATTCAATTTGCACACACACAACAGACAGATGAGGTGAAGACTGGATATCTGCTATCCACAGTAGGAAACATCTGCTTGCAGGTGCTAGCAAACATTGGAAAGAGATATGTATTTCATACTAACTGTGGTGTTATCAATCTGCTCCTGTGAGTCCACCCTTATAGGCCAGTGAGAAAATTAAGCACTGGCTGAATCCAAATAACATCATTATCAATGTATTTAAACAATAATGGCCCTAATGATGTCCACCTTTTGGTCCCAAATTGATTGAAAGAAAGAAATGCAAGAGCAGTCCTTAACTGATTAAATTTATATGAAAATCTACTTTAAAAAAAAGAAGCTTGTTGATATAACATTGACTTTAGCTCCGAGAGGTAATGGCAAACAGCTGGAAAAGAATCTCTCAAATAAATTTCAGCTCTTGCTTTGATTTAGAATATGCTAATAAATGTGTACAAGTGGCTGCCATTAAAGAAAATAATCTGGAGAGATTTCTAAAAATATGGGCCTCTGTTAAGCGATTTCCTGCAGGGTACATAAAATCATAGCTTGCAAGAGGGCTGTTTTATAGGTATTTCCAGTTTGGTTAGCATCTTGTAGCCGTAATAGACTTGCTTTGTAATACTGGATGTGTGTATGTCTTTAGTACAAACACATTCTTTTCTTCCTTTTTAAATATGCTGTATATATTTTCTTTGGTGTAAAGGGTTGAGTACCTATCTCATCACATCTGAGTGCAGGAAGATGACCCTACTGCAGAGTTGAATTTCAGAAATACTTGAGAGGAAGAGCCAAGTTCTCAGCAGCGTTAGTTTGAGGGAAAGGCCAAAAACCTGAATTTTCATCATTGTCTTGTTTCCTGTCTGGGTAACTTGTATAACTCACCAATGGCATGAATTGCAAGATTTACAAATAAAAATACAGTTTAAATTGCATTTTCAGAGAAAAATCAAGCAATGCATCTAAATTTTTCTTTTTTGCAAGAATTTGTGGTACTAAAAGGTGAGCTTATGCTATCATTTGAAAATCCCCAAAAATGACAATGTGGTGGTATTTACCCAGTTCACGTTTGATAAATTATGTGAAAAGAATTGGTGAACTTCCAGTTATTAGAGAAACCTTCCCACAGTTGGATCCCCTATTAGTAACCTCAGAAGAGAGGCTAATGGATATATGGACATAGCTTCATTCTTCTGAGCATCCAGGCCCAGGGTCTTTATTAGGGCAGCATGTGGAAAATGTCACTGCCACTGTTCATGATGCAATGAGAGGAATCTTTAGTTCCAACAATCCATCTCAGTGAAAAGGAATGGGTTTCAAAACAATGCACCCCACAACCTCAAAGGTGGGGGAATTTTGTCTGGATTGGCATGAGTGGGGGGGGGAAGGGTAGTGACTCCTTTTTAAGCCCCCCCCCCCACACACACACACCCTTGCGAGTTGGGAGAGGGGAAGGAGAAGGTGTCACCTGAATGGGAGGTCTCAGGTAAGCCATTGGCCCCTACACAGCCAGGGGTGGATATATAAACACTGTCCCTCCACCCTAAGATTCCTGTCATGCCTGGATTAGCAGGTCCCACCTTCCCACGCCTGAGACTGGTGGTAAGACTGGGTTTTTTGGTCTGTTGTGGGCATTGCACTAGTCACCCTTTTGGGGGAGGGGTAGACTGAAATTAGACGAAGGTTTCTAACCATCAGAGGGGTAAAGCTCTGGAACAGCCTTCCGAGGGAAACAGTGGGGGCGAAAGACCTCTCTGGCTTTAAGATTAAGCTTGATAAGTTTATGGAGGGGATGGTTTGATGGGATAACGTGATTTTAGTCAATAGGTCAATAACGTGCCATCGCTGGTAATTAGTAACAATGGTCAATGATGGGATATTAAAAGTTACTACCGAGAACTTTTTTCCGGAGGGTCTGGCTGGAGAATCTTGCTCGCATGCTCGGGGTTCAGCTGATCGCCATATTTGGGGTCGGGAAGGAATTTTCCTCCAGGGTAGATTGGCAGAGGCCCTGGAGGTTTTTCGCCTTCCTCTGCAGCATGGGGCAGGGGTTGCTTGCTGGAGGATTCTCTGTGACTTGAAGTCTTTAAATCATGATTTGGGGACTTCAACAGCTGAGTCAAGGGAGAGAATTATTCCAGGAGTGGGTGGGTCAGCTTTTGTGGCCTGCATCATGCAGGAGGTCAGACTAGATGATCATAATGGTCCCTTCTGACCTTAAAGTCTATGAGTCTATGAGGCTGTGAAGGAATGTTTCCTCATTGCATAACTGGCCAGGGACCAATGGGTTTTTTCACCTTCCTCACAGCAGCTCAGGGACCTGGGGGAGTAGATCAGGAAGTTAGGTTCAAGTTGTCATAACAGCAGGTGGCAGATGTCCAGTGAAGGAAGGAAAAAGCAGAATCAAAATTTAAAGCAGTTGTCAACTGAAAAGGAAATGCTTGAAGATGAACTCTAGATGTCACACACAAAATCTTAGATTTAAAAAATAAGTGAAAGTTAAATAGTATTAAAATATGTGGAGACTCAGTGCAAGTAACAGTCTAATGGCAAGCACAGGAAAAAAGGAATAATAAAAATATTTGTAGGAACCCTGGATGTGCACTGACAGTACAACAGAGAAAAGGCTGAATGAGGGGGGAAAAAAGTCCTTTTGTTCAGGGTTATTCAGAGACCCGAGCAAAGAGAACAAACCACTTCTTTGTGGAGGAAAAAGCTGGGGAAAACCAGAAAAGATCCAGGAAGACTGTTATTGGTAAAATGATACCAAGCATAGCGGTCCATTAGACATTTTTGAAAAGGAGATCTCCTTACTAGCACTGCTAACAAGTGGAAAAGCATTCTTCTGAATGGGACCACAGTGAGGAGAAGGCAGCCCTAGAAAAAGATCTGCAGGACTTTAATAATGGCAATGTGTTTTATGAGGCCTATGGAAAGAAAATTAGTGATCTATGTTTATTGAATATTAAGGAAGAATATAATGTGACACTATAATTAAAGAGAACCCCAACACTGCTACAAGTTGGTGTAGTGCGCATGCTGCTAAAACATGGAGTAACACGCTAGAGCTTTCTGTTAATAAAAAAGCATTAACCCTATGTATGTGCCTGATTTTCCTCCAAGAAGATGATATACTGGGTATCAGTATCTGTACATCACTTGTAGCCCCTTGTCTGATATCTATCTACATATGTATCCATATGCATATATGTGGATATATAGATTGTTATTTAGTACCCACAGACCCTGAGCATATTTGGCTATTGAATGAATTTTGCATTGCCTGAGTGAATTTGCTGCATGAATTGCACACCATTGCACAAGCAAATGTTTATAGTTTCTCTATCATGTGATCTATAGGGAAGTCTCCACCTTGCCAAGTCATTAGGAACTGTGAAAATCTGTTTTAGATGAAAGTTTCTCTTAAATAAATCACACATCCAAAGAATTCTTCCTGCCAGGGGCAAGAGGCTAATGAAATACTTAATCAATGGTAAATTGCTCTCATAGACAGACTACAACCTACCCTTTACTTTCTCTTAGTAATATTTAGGAATTTCTCTTTACACACACTCACATAAGTGTGTGCATCTTTATGACCCAGGTAGAATTTTATGTCTATATTAATTGTTAGTGAATAATTCTTTCTTAGAATCAATGGGTTTTCACAAAGAAAGAGAGAAAACCAGGCATTTTCCCTTATATATGCAGAACTATAATTGCAAAGGCTTTGTGGAATTCAGTGAGAAAATTACTCCATGAAGTTTACATAAATTTGAGAGGTTTCAGAGTAGCAGCCGTGTTAGTCTGTATCCGCAAAAAGAACAGGAGTACTTGTGGCACCTTAGAGACTAACAAATTTATTAGAGCATAAGCTTTCGTGGGCTACAACCCACTTCTTCGGATGCATATAGAGTGAAACATATATTGAGGAGATATATATACACACATACAGAGAGCATGAACAGGTGGGAGTTGTCTTACCAACTCTGAGAGGCCAATTAAGTAAGAGAAAAAAAACTTTTGAAGTGATAATCAAG